>NC_090937.1:780304557-780644785 GCF_040938575.1 Ambystoma mexicanum
GTACCGTTTCATCGGGACACCGGTGGGAGCGTGGGACGGTAGGCCATGTGTTGTTGGTGGCGTGTTTTGATGGGTGAGCCGAGTGAAATGTGCGGAAAATGCACTTTTTTCCCACATTTTGGACTTTGCGGGGGTGTCTGGGTAATAAATTCTGGGCCGATTTGCGTAAATCATACCTCTGCTGATTCCCACGGGTGTCCTCTTTTCGGAAATGCATGGGGTTCCCTGTTTTCCTTGGTGGCTTGGACATTCGAGGCCCATATCTGTATGTTGTGCTTGTCTGGAGAAAGTGTGAAATTCAGGTGTCAAAACAGACTTGGGGTTACCTGTGATTTAGGCTTTCCCCTTGGCGCCCAGGTAGGTGCACTCACACATGTGAGGTACCGTTTTCATCGGGACACCTGTGGGAACGCAGGACGGTAGGCCATGTGTTGTTGGCGGCGTATTTCGATGGGTGAGCCGAGTGAAATGTGCGGAAAATTAGTTTTTTTCCCCCCTTTGGACTTTGCGGGGGTGTCTGGGTAATAAATTCTGGGCCGATGTGCGCAAATCATCCCTCTGCGGATTCCCCTGTGTGTCCTCTTTTCTGAAATGCATGGGGTTCCCTGTTTTCCTTGATGGCTTGAACACCTGAGGCCCATATCTGTATGTTGTGCTTGTCTGGAGAAAGGTTGAAATTCAGGTTTCAAAACAGACTTGGGGTTACCTGTGTTTTAGGCTTTCCCCTTGGCACCCAGGTAGGTGCACCCACACATGTGAGGTACCGTTTTCATCGGGACACCGGTGGGAGCGCGGGACGGTAGGCCATGTGTTGTTGGCGGCGTGTTTTGATGGGTGAGCCGAGTGAAATGTGCGGAAAATGCGCTTTTTTCCCACATTTCGGACTTTGCGGGGGTGTCTGGGTAATAAATTCTGGGCCGATTTGCGCAAATCATACCTCTGCGGATTCCCACGTGTGTCCTCTTTTCGGAAATGCATAGGGTTCCCTGTTTCCCTTGGTGGCTTGAACACCCGAGGCCCATATCTGTATGTTGTGCTTGTCTGGAGAAAGTGTGAAATTCAGGTGTCAAAACAGACTTGGGGCTACCTGTGTTTTAGGCTTTCCTCTTGGCGCCCAGGTAGGTGCACCCACACATGTGAGGTACCGTTTTCATCGGGACAACTGTGGGAACGCGGGACGGTAGGCCATGTGTTGTTGGCGGTGTGATTCTTTGGGCGAGCCGAGTGAAATGTGCTGAAAATGCATTTGTTTCCCCCTTTGGACTTTGCGGGGGTGTCTGGGTAATAAATTCTGGGCCGATTTGCACAAATCATACCTCTGCGAATTCCCACGTGTGTCCTCTTTTCTGAAATGCATGGGGTTCCCTGTTATCCTTGGTGGCTTGAACACCCGAGGCCCATATCTGTATGTTGTGCTTGTCTGGAGAAAGTGTGAAATTCAGGTGTCAAAACAGACTTGGGGTTACCTGTGTTTTTTGCTTTCCCCTTGGCGCGCAGGTAGGTGCACCCACACATGTGAGGTACCTTTTCATCGGGACACCGGTGGGAGCTCAGAACGGTAGGCCATGTGTTGTTGGCAGCGTGTTTTGATGGGTGAGCCGAGTGAAATGTGCGGAAAATGCGTTTTTTCCCCCCACATTTCAGACTTTGCAGGGGTGTCTGTGTAATAAATTCTGGGCCGATTTGCGCAAATCATACCTCTGGCGATTCCCACGAGTGTCCTCTTTTCTGAAATGCATGGGTTTCCCTGTTTTCCTTGGTTGCTTGGACATTCGAGGCCCATATCTGTATGTTGTGCTAGTCTGGAGAAAGTGTGAAATTCAGGTGTCAAAACAGACTTGGGGTTACCTGTGTTTTAGGCTTTCCCCTTGGCGCCCAGGTAGATGCACTCACACATGTGAGGTACCTTTTCATCGGGACACCGGTGGGACCTCAGAACGGTAGGCCATATGTTGTTGGCAGCGTGTTTTGATGGGTGAGCCGAGTGAAATGTGCGGAAAATGCACTTTTTTCCCTATTTCGGACTTTGTGGGGGTGTCTGGGTAATAAATTCTGGGCCGATTTGCGCAAATCATACCTCTGCTGATTCCCACGGGTGTCCTCTTTTCGGAAATGCATGGGGTTCCCTGTTTTCCTTGGTGGCTTGGACATTCGAGGCCCATATCTGTATGTTGTGCTTGTCTGGAGAAAGTGTGAAATTCAGGTGTTAAAACAGACTTGGGGTTACCTGTGTTTTAGGCTTTCCCCTTAGCGCCCAGGTAGATGCACCCACACATGTGAGGTACCGTTTTCATCGGGACACCTGTGGGAACGCAGGACGGTAGGCCATGTGTTGTTGGCAGTGTGTTTCGATGGGTGAGCCGAGTGAAATGTGCGGAAAATGTGTTTTTTTTCCCCCTTTGGACTTTGCGGGGGTGTCTGGGTAATAAATTCTGGGCCGATTTGCGCAAATCATACCTCTGCGGATTCCCACGTGTGTCCTCTTTTCGGAAATGCATAGGGCTCCCTGTTTCCCTTGGTGACTTGAACACCCGAGGCCCATATCTGTATGTTGTGCTTGTCTGGAGAAATTGTGAAATTCAGGTGTCAAAACAGACTTGGGGTTACCTGTGTTTTAGGCTTTCCCCTTGGCGCCCAGGTAGGTGCACCCACACATGTGAGGTACCGTTTTCATCAGTTTACCTGTGGGAATGCGGGACGGTAGGCAATGTGTTGTTGGCGGCTTGTTTCGATGGGTGAGCCGAGTGAAATGTGTGCAAAATGCGTTTTTTCCCGACATTTCGGACTTTGCGGGTGTGTCTGGGTAATAAATTATGGGCCGATTTGCGCAAATCATACCTCTGCGGATTCCCACGGGTGTCCTCTTTTCGGAAATGCATGGGGTTCCCTGTTTTCCTTGGCTGCTCGGACACCCGAGGCCCATATCTGTATGTTGTGCTTGTTTGGAGAAAGTGTGAAATTCAGGTGTCAAAACAGACTTGGGGTTACCTGTGTTTTAGGCTTTCCCGTTGGCACCCAGGTAGGTGCACCCACACATGTGAGGTACCGTTTTCATCGGGACACCTGTGGGAACGCGGGACGGTAGGCCATGTGTTGTTGGCGGTGTGTTTCGTTGGGCGAGCCGAGTGAAATGTGCGGAAAATGCGTTTTTTTTCCCACATTTCAGACCTTGCGGGGGTGTCTGGGTAATAAATTCTGGGCCGATTTGCGCAAATCATACCTCTGGGGATTCCCACGAGTGTCCTCTTTTCTGAAATGCATGGGTTTCCCTGTTTTCCTTGGTGGCTTGGACACCCGAGGCCCAAATCTGTATGTTGTGCTTGTCTGGAGAAAGTGTGAAATTCAGGTGTCAAAACAGACTTGGGGTTACCTGTGTTTTAGGCTTTCCCCTTAGCGCACAGGTAGATGCACCCACACATGTGAGGTACCGTTTTCATCGGGACACCGGTGGGAGCGCGGGACGGTTGGCCATGTGTTGTTGGCGGCGTGTTTTGATGGGTGAGCCGAGTGAAATGTGCAGAAAATGCGCTTTTTTCCCACATTTCGGACTTTGCGGGGGTGTCTGGGTAATAAATTCTGGGCCGATTTGCGCAAATCATACCTCTGCTGATTCCCACGGGTGTCCTCTTTTCGGAAATGCATGGGGTTCCCTGTTTTCCTTGGTGGCTTGGACATTCGAGGCCCATATCTGTATGTTGTGCTTGTCTGGAGAAAGTGTGAAATTCAGGTGTTAAAACAGACTTGGGGTTACCTGTGTTTTAGGCTTTCCCCTTAGCGCACAGGTAGATGCACCCACACATGTGAGGTACCGTTTTCATCGGGACACCTGTGGGAACGTGGGACGGTAGGCCATGTGTTGTTGGCGGTGTGTTTCGATGGGTGAGCCGAGTGAAATGTGCGGAAAATGTGTTTTTTTTCCCCCTTTGGACTTTGCGGGGGTGACTGGGTAATAAATTCTGAACCGATTTGCGCAAATCATACCTCTGCGGATTCCCACGTGTGTCCTCTTTTCGGAAATGCATAGGGTTCCCTGTTTTCCTTGGTGGCTTGAACACCCGAGGCCCATCACTGTATGTTGTGCTTGTCTGGAGAAAGTGTGAAATTCAGGTGTCAAAACAGACTTGGGGTTACCTGTGTTTTAGGCTTTCCCCTTGGCGCCCAGGTAGGTGCAATCACACATGTGAGGTACCGTTTTCATCAGTTTACCTGTGGGAACGCAGCACGGTAGGCAATGTGTTGTTGGCGGCTTGTTTCGATGGGTGAGCCGAGTGAAATGTGCGCAAAATGCGTTTTTTTCCCCACATTTTGGACTTTGCGGGTGTGTCTACGTAATAAATTATGGGCCGATTTGCGCAAATCATACCTCTCCGGATTCCCACGGGTGTCCTCCTTTCGGAAATGCATGGGGTTCCCTGTTTTCCTTGGCTGCTTGGACACCCGAGGCCCATATCTGTATGTTGTGCTTGTTTGGAGAAAGTGTGAAATTCAGGTGTCAAAACAGACTTGGGGTTACCTGTGTTTTAGGCTTTCCCGTTGGCGCCCAGGTAGGTGCACCCACACATGTGAGGTACCGTTTTCATCGGGACACCTGTGGGAACGCGGGACGGTAGGCCATGTGTTGTTGGCGGTGTGTTTCGTTGGGCGAGCCGAGTGAAATGTGCGGAAAATGCGTTTTTTCCCCACATTTCAGACTTTGCGGGGGTGTCTGGTTAATAAATTCTTGGCCGATTTGTGCAAATCATACCTCTGGGGATTCCCACGTGTGTCCTCTTTTCTGAAATGCATGGGTTTCCCTGTTTTCCTTGGTGGCTTGGACACCCGAGGCCCAAATCTGTATGTTGTGCTTGTCTGGAGAAAGTGTGAAATTCAGGTGTCAAAACAGACTTGGGGTTACCTGTGTTTTAGGCTTTCCCCTTAGCGCACAGGTAGATGCACCCACACATGTGAGGTACCGTTTTCATCGGGACACCTGTGGGAACGTGGGACGGTAGGCCATGTGTTGTTGGCGGTGTGTTTCGATGGGTGAGCCGAGTGAAATGTGCGGAAAATGTGTTTTTTTTCCCCCTTTGGACTTTGCGGGGGTGACTGGGTAATAAATTCTGAACCGATTTGCGCAAATCATACCTCTGCGGATTCCCACGTGTGTCCTCTTTTCGGAAATGCATAGGGTTCCCTGTTTTCCTTGGTGGCTTGAACACCCGAGGCCCATCACTGTATGTTGTGCTTGTCTGGAGAAAGTGTGAAATTCAGGTGTCAAAACAGACTTGGGGTTACCTGTGTTTTAGGCTTTCCCCTTGGCGCCCAGGTAGGTGCAATCACACATGTGAGGTACCGTTTTCATCAGTTTACCTGTGGGAACGCGGCACGGTAGGCAATGTGTTGTTGGCGGCTTGTTTCGATGGGTGAGCCGAGTGAAATGTGCGCAAAATGCGTTTTTTTCCCCACATTTTGGACTTTGCGGGTGTGTCTACGTAATAAATTATGGGCCGATTTGCGCAAATCATACCTCTCCGGATTCCCACGGGTGTCCTCTTTTCGGAAATGCATGGGGTTCCCTGTTTTCCTTGGCTGCTTGGACACCCGAGGCCCATATCTGTATGTTGTGCTTGTTTGGAGAAAGTGTGAAATTCAGGTGTCAAAACAGACTTGGGGTTACCTGTGTTTTAGGCTTTCCCGTTGGCGCCCAGGTAGGTGCACCCACACATGTGAGGTACCGTTTTCATCGGGACACCTGTGGGAACGCGGGACGGTAGGCCATGTGTTGTTGGCGGTGTGTTTCGTTGGGCGAGCCGAGTGAAATGTGCGGAAAATGCGTTTTTTCCCCACATTTCAGACTTTGCGGGGGTGTCTGGTTAATAAATTCTTGGCCGATTTGTGCAAATCATACCTCTGGGGATTCCCACAAGTGTCCTCTTTTCTGAAATGCATGGGTTTCCCTGTTTTCCTTGGTGGCTTGGACACCCGAGGCCCGAATCTGTATGTTGTGCTTGTCTGGAGAAAGTGTGAAATTCAGGTGTCAAAACAGACTTGGGCTTACCTGTGTTTTAGGCTTTCCCCTTGGCGCCCAGGTAGATGCACTCACACATGTGAGGTACCTTTTTCATCAGGACACCTGTGGGAACGCGGGACGGTAGGCCATGTGTTGTTGGCGGTGTGTTTCGTTGGGCGAGCCGAGTGAAATGTGCGGAAAATGCGTTTTTTTCCCCACATTTCAGACTTTGCGGGGGTGTCTGGTTAATAAATTCTGGGCCGATTTGCGCAAATCATACCTCTGGGGATTCCCACGAGTGTCCTCTTTTCTGAAATGCATGGGTATCCCTGTTTTCCTTGGTGGCTTGGACACCCGAGGCCCAAATCTGTATGTTGTGCTTGTCTGGAGAAAGTGTGAAATTCAGGTGTCAAAACAGACTTGGGGTTACCTGTGTTTTAGGCTTTCCCCTTGGCGCCCAGGTAGATGCACTCACACATGTGAGGTACCGTTTTCATCGGGACACCTGTGGGAACGCAGGACGGTAGGCCATGTGTTGTTGGCGGCGTGTTTCGATGGGTGAGCCGAGTGAAATGTGCGGAAAATTAGTTTTTTTCCCCCCTTTGGACTTTGCGGGGGTGTCTGGGTAATAAATTCTGGGCCGATTTGCGCAAATCATACCTCTGCAAATCATACCTCTTTTCGGAAATGCATAAGGTTCCCTGTTTCCCTTGGTGGCTTGAACACCCGAGGCCCATATCTGTATGTTGTGCTTGTCTGGAGAAAGTGTAAAATTCAGGTGTCAAAACAGACTTGTGGTTACCTGTGTTTTAGGCTTTCCCCTTGGCGCCCAGGTAGGTGCACCCACACATGTGAGGTATCGTTTTCATCAGTTTACCTGTGGGAACGCCGGACGGTAGGCAATGTGTTGTTGGCGGCTTGTTTCGATGGGTGAGCCGAGTGAAATTTGCGCAAAATGCGTTTTTTTCCCCACATTTCGGACTTTGCGGGTGTGTCTGGGTAATAAATGAAGGGCCGATTTGCGCAAATCATACCTCTGTGGATTCCCACGGGTGTCCTCTTTTCGGAAATGCATGGGGTTCCCTTTTTTCATTGGCTGCTTGGACACCCGAGGCCCATATCTGTATGTTGTGCTTGTTTGGAGAAAGTGTGAAATTCAGGTGTCAAAACAGACTTGGGGTTACCTGTGTTTTAGGCTTTCCCGTTGGCTCCCAGGTAGGTGCACCCACACATGTGAGGTACCGTTTTCATCGGGACACCTGTGGGAACGCGGGACGGTAGGCCATGTGTTGTTGGCGGTGTGTTTCGTTGGGCGAGCCGAGTGAAATGTGCGGAAAATGCGTTTTTTTCCCCACATTTCAGACTTTGCGGGGGTGTCTGGTTAATAAATTCTGGGCCGATTTGCGCAAATCATACCTCTGGGGATTCCCACGAGTGTCCTCTTTTCTGAAATGCATGGGTATCCCTGTTTTCCTTGGTGGCTTGGACACCCGAGGCCCAAATCTGTATGTTGTGCTTGTCTGGAGAAAGTGTGAAATTCAGGTGTCAAAACAGACTTGGGGTTACCTGTGTTTTAGGCTTTCCCCTTGGCGCCCAGGTAGATGCACTCACACATGTGAGGTACCGTTTTCATCGGGACACCTGTGGGAACGCAGGACGGTAGGCCATGTGTTGTTGGCGGCGTGTTTCGATGGGTGAGCCGAGTGAAATGTGCGGAAAATTAGTTTTTTTCCCCCCTTTGGACTTTGCGGGGGTGTCTGGGTAATAAATTCTGGGCCGATTTGCGCAAATCATACCTCTGCAAATCATACCTCTTTTCGGAAATGCATAAGGTTCCCTGTTTCCCTTGGTGGCTTGAACACCCGAGGCCCATATCTGTATGTTGTGCTTGTCTGGAGAAAGTGTAAAATTCAGGTGTCAAAACAGACTTGTGGTTACCTGTGTTTTAGGCTTTCCCCTTGGCGCCCAGGTAGGTGCACCCACACATGTGAGGTATCGTTTTCATCAGTTTACCTGTGGGAACGCCGGACGGTAGGCAATGTGTTGTTGGCGGCTTGTTTCGATTGGTGAGCCGAGTGAAATTTGCGCAAAATGCGTTTTTTTCCCCACATTTCGGACTTTGCGGGTGTGTCTGGGTAATAAATGAAGGGCCGATTTGCGCAAATCATACCTCTGTGGATTCCCACGGGTGTCCTCTTTTCGGAAATGCATGGGGTTCCCTTTTTTCATTGGCTGCTTGGACACCCGAGGCCCATATCTGTATGTTGTGCTTGTTTGGAGAAAGTGTGAAATTCAGGTGTCAAAACAGACTTGGGGTTACCTGTGTTTTAGGCTTTCCCGTTGGCTCCCAGGTAGGTGCACCCACACATGTGAGGTACCGTTTTCATCGGGACACCTGTGGGAACGCGGGACAGTAGGCCATGTGTTGTTGGCGGTGTGTTTCGTTGGGCGAGCCGAGTGAAATGTGCGGAAAATGCGTTTTTTTCCCCACATTTCAGACTTTGCGGGGGTGTCTGGTTAATAAATTCTGGGCCGATTTGCGCAAATCATACCTCTGGGGATTCCCACGAGTGTCCTCTTTTCTGAAATGCATGGGTATCCCTGTTTTCCTTGGTGGCTTGGACACCCGAGGCCCAAATCTGTATGTTGTGCTTGTCTGGAGAAAGTGTGAAATTCAGGTGTCAAAACAGACTTGGGGTTACCTGTGTTTTAGGCTTTCCCGTTGGCTCCCAGGTAGGTGCACCCACACATGTGAGGTACCGTTTTCATCGGGACACCTGTGGGAACGCGGGACGGTAGGCCATGTGTTGTTGGCGGTGTGTTTTGATGGGTGAGCCAAGTGAAATGTGCTGAAAATGCATTTTTTCCCCTTTCCCCCTTTGGACTTTGCGGGGGTGTCTGGGTAATAAATTCTGGGCCAATTTGCGCAAATCATACCTCTGCGGATTCCCACGGGTGTCCTCTTTTCGGAAATGCATGGGGTTCCCTGTTTTCCTTGGTGGCTTGGACACCCGAGGCCCAAATCTGTATGTTGTGCTTGTCTGGAGAAATGTGAAATTCAGGTGTCAAAACAGATTTGGGGTTACCTGTGTTTTAGGCTTTCCCCTTGGCGCCCAGGTAGGTGCACCCACACATGTGAGGTACCGTTTTCATCGGGACACCTGTGAGAACGCAGCACGGTAGGCCATGTGTAGTTGGCGGCGTGTTTCGTTGGGTGAGCCGAGTGAAATGTGCGGAAAATACGTTTTATTTCCCACATTTCGGACTTTGCGGGGGTGTCTGAGTAATAAATTCTGGGCCGATTTGCGCAAATCATACTTCTGCGGATTCCCACGGGTGTCCTCTTTTCGGAAATGCATGGGGTTCCCTGTTTTCCTTGTTGGCTTGCACACCCGAGGCCCATATCTGTATGTTGTGCTTGTCTGGAGAAAGTGTGAAATTCAGGTGTCAAAACAGTCTTGGGGTTACATGTGTTTTAGGCTTTCCCCTTGGTGCCCAGGTAGGTGCACCCACACATGTGAGGTACCGTTTTCATCGGGACACCTGTGGGAACGCGGGACGGTAGGCCATGTGTTGTTGGCGGTGTGTTTCGATGGGTGAGCCGAGTGAAATGTGCGGAAAATGCTTTTTTTTCCCCTTTGGACTTTGCGGGGGTGTCTGGGTAATACATTCTGGGCCGATTTGCGCAAATCATACCTCTGCGGATTCCCACGTGTGTCCTCTTTTCGGAAATGCATGGGGTTCCCTGTTTTCCTTGGTGGCTTGGACTCCCGAGGCCCAAATCTGTATGTTGTGCTTGTCTGGAGAAAGTGTGAAATTCAGGTGTCAAAACAGATTTGGGGTTACCTGTGTTTTAGGCTTTCCCCTTGGCACCCAGGTAGGTGCACCCACACATGTGAGGTACCGTTTTCATCAGTATACCTGTGGGAACGCGTGACGGTAGGCAATGTGTTGTTGGCGGCGTGTTTCGATGGGTGAGCCGAGTGAAATGTGCGCAAAATCTGTTTTTTTCCCCACATATCGGACTTTGCGGGGGTGTCTGGGCAATAAATTCTGGGCCGATTTGCGCAAATCATACATCTGCGGATTCCCACGGGTGTCCTCTTTTCGGAAATGCATGGGGTTCCCTGTTTTCGTTGGCTGCTTGGACACCCGAGGTCCATATCTGTATGTTGTGCTTGTTTGGAGAAAGTCTCAAATTCAGGTGTCAAAACAGACTTGGGGTTACCTGTGTTTTAGGCTTTCCTGTTGGCGCCCAGGTAGGTGCACCCACACATGTGAGGTACCGTTTTCATCGGGACACCTGTGGGAACGCGGGACGGTAGGCCATGTGTTGGCGGCGTGTTTCGATGGGTGAGCCGAGTGAAATGTGCGGAAAATTAGTTTTTTTTCCCCCCTTTGGACTTTGCGGGGGTGTCTGGGTAATAAATTCTGGGCCGATTTGCGCAAATCATACCTCTGCAAATCATACCTCTTTTCGGAAATGCATAAGGTTCCCTGTTTCCCTTGGTGGCTTGAACACCCGAGGCCCATATCTGTATGTTGTGCTTGTCTGGAGAAAGTGTAAAATTCAGGTATCAAAACAGACTTGTGGTTACCTGTGTTTTAGGCTTTCCCCTTGGCGCCCAGGTAGGTGCACCCACACATGTGAGGTACCGTTTTCATCAGTTTACCTGTGGGAACGCGGGACGGTAGGCAATGTGTTGTTGGCGGCTTGTTTCGATGGGTGAACCAAGTGAAATTTGCGCAAAATGCTTTTTTTTCCCCACATTTCGGACTTTGCGGGTGTGTCTGGGTAATAAATGAAGGGCCGATTTGCGCAAATCATACCTCTGTGGATTCCCACGGGTGTCCTCTTTTCGGAAATGCATGGGGTTCCCTGTTTTCATTGGCTGCTTGGACACCCGAGGCCCATATCTGTATGTTGTGCTTGTTTGGAGAAAGTGTGAAATTCAGGTGTCAAAACAGACTTGGGGTTACCTGTGTTTTAGGCTTTCCCGTTGGCTCCCAGGTAGGTGCACCCACACATGTGAGGTACCGTTTTCATCGGGACACCTGTGGGAACGCGGGACAGTAGGCCATGTGTTGTTGGCGGTGTGTTTCGATGGGTGAGCCGAGTGAAATGTGCGCAAAATCTGTTTTTTTCCCCACATATCGGACTTTGCGGGGGTGTCTGGGCAATAAATTCTGGGCCGATTTGCGCAAATCATACATCTGCGGATTCCCACGGGTGTCCTCTTTTCGGAAATGCATGGGGTTCCCTGTTTTCGTTGGCTGCTTGGACACCCGAGGTCCATATCTGTATGTTGTGCTTGTTTGGAGAAAGTCTCAAATTCAGGTGTCAAAACAGACTTGGGGTTACCTGTGTTTTAGGCTTTCCTGTTGGCGCCCAGGTAGGTGCACCCACACATGTGAGGTACCGTTTTCATCGGGACACCTGTGGGAACGCGGGACGGTAGGCCATGTGTTGGCGGCGTGTTTCGATGGGTGAGCCGAGTGAAATGTGCGGAAAATTAGTTTTTTTTCCCCCCTTTGGACTTTGCGGGGGTGTCTGGGTAATAAATTCTGGGCCGATTTGCGCAAATCATACCTCTGCAAATCATACCTCTTTTCGGAAATGCATAAGGTTCCCTGTTTCCCTTGGTGGCTTGAACACCCGAGGCCCATATCTGTATGTTGTGCTTGTCTGGAGAAAGTGTAAAATTCAGGTATCAAAACAGACTTGTGGTTACCTGTGTTTTAGGCTTTCCCCTTGGCGCCCAGGTAGGTGCACCCACACATGTGAGGTACCGTTTTCATCAGTTTACCTGTGGGAACGCGGGACGGTAGGCAATGTGTTGTTGGCGGCTTGTTTCGATGGGTGAACCAAGTGAAATTTGCGCAAAATGCTTTTTTTTCCCCACATTTCGGACTTTGCGGGTGTGTCTGGGTAATAAATGAAGGGCCGATTTGCGCAAATCATACCTCTGTGGATTCCCACGGGTGTCCTCTTTTCGGAAATGCATGGGGTTCCCTGTTTTCATTGGCTGCTTGGACACCCGAGGCCCATATCTGTATGTTGTGCTTGTTTGGAGAAAGTGTGAAATTCAGGTGTCAAAACAGACTTGGGGTTACCTGTGTTTTAGGCTTTCCCGTTGGCTCCCAGGTAGGTGCACCCACACATGTGAGGTACCGTTTTCATCGGGACACCTGTGGGAACGCGGGACAGTAGGCCATGTGTTGTTGGCGGTGTGTTTTGATGGGTGAGCCGAGTGAAATGTGCTGAAAATGCATTTTTTCCCCTTTCCCCCTTTGGACTTTGCGGGGGTGTCTGGGTAATAAATTCTGGGCCAATTTGCGCAAATCATACCTCTGCGGATTCCCACGTGTGTCCTCTTTTCTAAAATGCATGGGGTTTCCTGTTTTCCTTGGTGGCTTGGACACCCGAGGCCCATATCTGTATGTTGTGCTTGTCTGGAGAAAGTGTGAAAATCAGGTGTCAAAACAGACTTGGGGTTACCTGTGTTTTAGGCTTTCCCCTTGGCGCCCAGGTAGGTGCACTCACACATGTGAGGTACCGTTGTCATCGGGACACCTGTGGGAACGCAGGACGGTAGGCCATGTCTTGTTGGCGGCGTGTTTCGATGGGTGAGCCGATTGAAATGTGCGGAAAATTAGTTTTTTTCCCCCCTTTGGACTTTGCGGTGGTGTCTGGGTAATAAATTCTGGGCCGATTTGCGCAAATCATATCTCTGCGGATTCCCACGTGTGTCCTCTTTTTGGAAATGCATGGGGTTCCCTGTTTCCCTTGGTGGCTTGAACACCCGAGGCCCATATCTGTATGTTGTGCTTGTCTGGAGAAAGGTTGAAATTCAGGTGTCAAAACAGACTTGGGGTTACCTGTGTTTTAGGCTTTCCCCATGGCACCCAGGTAGGTGCACCCACACATGTGAGGTACCGTTTTCATTGGGACACCTGTGGGAACGCGGGATAGTAGGTCATGTGTTGTTTGCGGTGTGTTTCGATGGGTGAGCCGAGTGGAATGTAGGGAAATTGCTTTTTTTCCCCCCACATTTCGGACTTTGCGGGGGTGTCTGGGTAATGAATTCTGAGACCATTTGCGCAAATCATACCTCTGCGGATTCCCACGGGTGTCCTCTTTTCGGAAATGCATGGGGTTCCCTGTTTCCCTTGGTGGCTTGGACACCCGAGGCCCATATCTGTATGTTGTGCTTGTCTGGAGAAAGTGTGAAATTCAGGTGTCAAAACAGTCTTGGGGTTACATGTGTTTTAGGCTTTCCCCTTGGCACCCAGGTAGGTGCACCCACACATGTGAGGTACCGTTTTCATGGGGACACCTGTGGGAACGCGGGACGGTAGGCCATGTGTTGTTGGCGGTGTGTTTCGATGGGTGAGCCGAGTGAAATGTGCGGAAAATGCTTTTTTTCCCCTTTGGACTTTGCGGGGGTGTCTGGGTAATACATTCTGGGCCGATTAGCGCAAATCATACCTCTGCGGATTCCCACGTGTGCCCTCTTTTCGGAAATGCATGGGGTTCCCTGTTTTCCTTGGTGGCTTGGACACCCGAGGCCCAAATCTGTATGTTGTGCTTGTCTGGAGAAAGTGTGAAATTCAGGTGTCAAAACAGATTTGGGGTTACCTGTGTTTTAGGCTTTCCCCTTGGCGCCCAGGTAGGTGCACCCACACATGTGAGGTACCGTTTTCATCGGGACACCTGTGAGAACGCAGCACGGTAGGCCATGTGTTGTTGGCGGCGTGTTTCGTTGGGTGAGCCGAGTGAAATGTGCGGAAAATACGTTTTTTTCCCACATTTCGGACTTTGCAGGGGTGTCTGAGTAATACATTCTGGGCCGATTTGCGCAAATCATACTTCTGCGGATTCCCACGGGTTTCCTCTTTTCGGAAATGCATGGGGTTCCCTGTTTTCCTTGTTGGCTTGCACACCGAGGCCCATATCTGTATGTTGTGCTTGTCTGGAGAAAGTGTGAAATTCAGGTGTCAAAAAAGTCTTGGGGTTACATGTGTTTTAGGCTTTCCCCTTGGTGCCCAGGTAGGTGCACCCACACATGTGAGGTACCGTTTTTATCGGGACACCTGTGGGAACGCGGGACGGTAGGCCATGTGTTGTTGGCGGTGTGTTTCGATGGGTGAGCCGAGTGAAATGTGCGGAAAATGCTTTTTTTTCCCCTTTGGACTTTGCGGGGGTGTCTGGGTAATACATTCTGGGCCGATTTGCGCAAATCATACCTCTGCGGATTCCCACGTGTGTCCTCTTTTCGGAAATGCATGGGGTTCCCTGTTTTCCTTGGTGGCTTGGACACCCGAGGCCCAAATCTGTATGTTGTGCTTGTCTGGAGAAAGTGTGAAATTCAGGTGTCAAAACAGATTTGGGGTTACCTGTGTTTTAGGCTTTCCCCTTGGCACCCAGGTAGGTGCACCCACACATGTGAGGTACCGTTTTCATCAGTATACCTGTGGGAACGCGTGACAGTAGGCAATGTGTTGTTGGCGGCGTGTTTCGATGGGTGAGCCGAGTGAAATGTGCGCAAAATCTGTTTTTTTCCCCACATTTCGGACTTTGCGGGGGTGTCTGGGCAATAAATTCTGGGCCGTTTTGCGCAAATCATACATCTGCGGATTCCCACGGGTGTCCTCTTTTCGGAAATGCATGGGGTTCCCTTTTTTCCTTGGCTGCTTGGACACCCGAGGTCCATATCTGTATGATGTGCTTGTTTGGAGAAAGTCTCAAATTCAGGTGTCAAAACAGACTTGGGGTTACCTGTGTTTTAGGCTTTCCCGTTGGCGCCCAGGTAGGTGCACCCAAACATGTGAGGTACCGTTTTCATCGGGACACCTGTGGAAACGCGGGACGGTAGGCCATGTGTTGTTGGCGACGTGTTTCGTTGGGCGAGCCGAGTGAAATGTGCGGAAATTGCGTTTTTTTCCCTCACATTTCAGACTTTGCAGGGGTGTCTAGGTAATGTTAGGCAGAAACCTGTGCAGTTGCCTTAGGGACCACTGCAAAAGATTTAAGACTACAGGTGTTGGCAGTAAACCCACTTGGTAGCAGTCTGTACCACCCAGATTTACCTTGTAGCTGTGGCTGAGCAGTCAGACTTCCCTCAAGAAGAGTTAGGCAGTATGCAAAGTATACACAATAGGCACTCAGACACAATAATACAAACAGACACTGACCAGAGCTTTGGTATCAAAGTATATAATTATTTATTTAAAAACACACAGTTGAAAACACTCCAGTACTCTTATTGTAAAATATTCAAAACACAGTTACTATTATAATATATACACCCCTTTTTCCTTATCAGATGAGTCACTGTAAAACACCACTTATTTTCATACAGAGGTGAGCGCTTAACTAGATGGCACTCCAATAAGTTTGTGAGAAAGGGAGGGAAAAAGACAGAATATGGAAAGGTATACCAGATTCAGGAACACTATTAGCAAGGCAGAAGAGCAAAAAGTCAATGATGAGCCAAAGTCCAAAGGCTGGGCCCCCTCTTAGAGAGAGCAGAGCACAAATGTGCCCACGATCACACAGTTACACTAGGCTTAGAAAGTCTTGCAGAGGGTTCAAAAAGAGTTTAGAGAGGCTTAGGAAAGTTTAGCCAGGGTGTCCAAGGCTAACCCAGGTTCGAAAGCCGGGGGCTAAATCTACCCCGTACAGTCGGTAGCAAGGGAAGCCAGGCGGGACACAGTACATTAAGTGGGAAGGATCCTCCAGCGGTGGCAGTTGTTCCTGGTAGTGGGTGCAAGTTGCGTCGTCGTCCAGGGGAAGAGAAGATCTCGACTTGGAGGAAAGATGAAGGTCCTTGCACTACTAGAGAAGAAACCAGCCGTGGAGTTTTCCGGTTGAAGGTGGTACCTTTGTTTCGCGGTCGTGGTAAAACGTGGTATCCCGGTTGCCGGGGTGCTTGGCACAGGCAAGGCGGCCATGAGGTACGTCGGGAAGGCGAAAAGACGGTGAAACTGGTTATCCCCACCAGTCAAAGGAAGAAGACTCTCCGGCGGGAGATCTTCTCTGTCATTGGAAGCATCAGTTTGTACAATGAAAGTTTGGTGGTAGTCAGGAGCTCTAAATACTGGAGCTTGGCACAGAGCTTTCTTCAGTTTTTCAAAGGCCTGATTGCACTCCTCATTCCATTTGACCTTTTTAGGGAATTTTGGAGAGGAGATTACATTCAGTGGAGAAGCTATGGTCCCATAGTTCTCAAGAAATTCCTACAATACCCAGTGAGGCCTAGGAAGGCTCTCACTTGGGTTTGAGTAGTAGGTGTTGACCAATTTTGCACAGCTTCAATCTTGCTGAGCAAAGGCCTTATTTCTCCACCTCCTACCTCATGCCCGAGGTGGTGGTGTCGTGGCAGGTCGGCTCAGCTTCTCCCTCGTCGGATTCTTAGGTCCTGTGGCGACTTCTGAAGTTCCAGTCCCCAAAGCCCTGCTTTTATGCAGCAAACCCCCATTCACTCAGCCTAGCTGTCACTCAAACACGCCAGTCACATAGTCAGTCACTCTGACTGGCTTGAGGGGAGGAGCGCCTTCCAACCCCTCCTTAATCAGGGCCAATGGACCTCTGACCGGATGGCCATAGAGAAGTTCAAAGGGAGAATAACCTACTCCCTCCTGAGGGACTTCTCTATAAGCAAAGAGAAGGCAAGGCAGTAGAAGGTCCCACTTTCTTTTCAGAGGTTCCTCTAAAGCACCTATCATGCTCTTCATGGTTCTGTTAAATCTTTCTACCAATCCATTGGTTTGGGGGTGGTAGGCGGATGAGAACTTGTAAGTAACTCCACAGGTTTTCCACATGGCTTTCATGTAGTGGGACATAAAGTTTGACCCCCTGTCGGATATTACTTCCTTAGGAAACCCAACCCTGGTAAAAATACCAAGGAGGTCCTTAGCCACAGCCAGAGCTGTAACAGTCCTCATAGGATTTGCCTCAGGGTATCTAGTAGCATGGTCTACTACAACAAGGATGAACCTGTTGCCTGAGGAGGTAGGGGGATCAATGGGACCAACAATGCCAATCCCTACCCTCTCAAATGGGACTCCCACAACTGGGAGAGGCACTAAGGGTGCCACATTCTTGGCGCCAACCTTACCAGAAGTTTGGCAGGTATGGCAGCTCTTGCAAAACTTATCTACTTCGGCCCCCATTTTTGGCCAATAGAAGTAGAGTGAGAGCCTTTCCTTGGTCTTCTTGAAGCTCAAGTGACCGGCCAAAGGAATCTCGTGGGCTAAGTGCAAGAACTGTTGTCTGTTTTCTTGAGGTACTACAAGGCATTTGTGGTTTCCAGGTTCAGACTCAGTTGGTTCACTGTAAAAGAGGCCATCTTCTCAGTGCAACCTATACTTCCCAGTCTCTTGCCCATCAGCCTGAGCAGCTGCCTGTTGGCGGAGACCCTCCAGACTTGGAGATTCTCTTTGTCCCTTACGGAAAGCTGCCCTGCTGGGCCCACCTTCTGCCAGTAAAGGCTGCAGCTCAGGATGGTCCTCAGGGTCTAGATCTCCAATAAGTTCTTTGCCTCCCACTGGCTCTTCTTCAGAGTCTAGTTCAACCATACAGGGTTGTACCTCCCTCTCAGCCTCAGCTGGAGATGGAGTTACAGGTGTAACTGTTGGAAGCACTGGAGTGCTTGCTGCTGACTTTTTCGTAGGAGTCTTGGGTTGCCCCTTTGCTCCTGATCTGGTAGTTACTGCAGTGAGTTGCTCCAGTGGTAAAGGAGTGACCTTTGTCATCATCTCCTGAGATAACCCTCTCAGGGTTTTCTCTCTTGCAGGTTTTGTGAGCTCCTGTAACCTTTTACTAGGTGGTCTGGGGGTATGTGACACAACTCCAAGAGCTTTTATGTCATTACCCAACAGAACCCTACCTGGCACTTCACATTGCATTGTACACTGACAGGTATTTTTACAGCCATGTCATTACACTGGATGAGAACTGGTAACTGGGGACACATCTGCACAAGCCCTCCAGCTAACTTGGTGAGGCATTTGGGTGCCTTAGCAACATCCTCTGCCTTGAAAAATGATTCATCCACCACAGTTATGCTGGCCCCAGTGTCTGTAATGGCAGGAGTCTCCTGACCATTCACCTGGACACTGTCTTTATAATACTCTTTAGTATTATCTGGGATAGAATTATACACATCTAAATTCTGTTGTTCCCACAACCCCAGAGAGACTAAAGAAACACTGGCTGAGACACCAATGGGTTCATCAGCCAGCAGTAGAAAGTTTCCACTTGCCATGGGGACTTCCTCTTCTGGAGTGAAGGCTAAGGAGGCCGGTTGGATCCCTGAAGGTTTACCCTTGCATCTGGGATCTCCTTTCACATGGTCAGTAGAGCCACAAACAAAGCATTTACCAAATGCCTTCTGGAATGGAGGCTTGTTCTGACCTCCCTCTGGTTTGGCACCAGAGGAGACACTATTCTGTTGTGGTTTCCCTGGTGGCTTACCCTTCTGGTTTTGTTTGGGGCCCTCTTTGGAATTTGCAGTATTAGAATTCTCTATGGAGTCCTTTTTAGGCTGTTTCCCCTCATCCTTTTTCTGAGTTACCCCAGAATCCTTGTGAGTGGCCCTGTTGGCAACCCACAAGTCAGCAACCTTAGCTAGTTTTCGGGAATCTAATTCCTTTGAATCAGCCAAGTGCTGTCTGAGCTCAGGAGAGCAGGCATCATAAATTGACTCCAACATAAAAAGATTATTCATACCTTCATACGTGTTCACTTTGTAACCCTTAATCCATCCCTCTAAGTTTTTCAACCCTTCACTCACCCAGGTAGCCAAAGGGGTACCATCATGCTTTTTGAGGGTTCTAAGCCTCTTAAGATACTGGGAAGGGGTCTTCCCAAACCTAGCTATCAGAGCTAGTTTCACACATTCCTACTCTTTCCTATCCTCCTCCCCCAACGCCATTACCACATCAGTTGCAACAGGGGGAAGCCTAGAGAACAACCAGGTGAGTAAGTCATTTCCTGTGATGTTCTGGAGCCCATGATTATATTCAAACAAAGACAACCAATCCAACACATCCAACTTAGGCTCATACATACCAACCAATTCTTTAGGCTTTTAGGACTGGAACTTCTAGAGGAGCCAGAGAGAGAAGCATTTTCGACAGATAATTTCTTCATTTCTAGCTCATGCTTGAGTTCCATTTCCCTTAGGCTTAGTTCTTGATTCATTTCCTGATGTCTCTCTTCAGCCAGAGTATTCAGTCTCTTGAACTCTAGTTCAAGTTTCATTTTCTCTAATTCGAGATATTGAGGACTAAGTGTGGGACTGGCAAAGGCCCAGTAGGTACAGCAGGTAGAGCAGACAGAGGCCTAGGGGGGACAGTCACAGCAGCCTCACCCTCCTCTTCTGACTCTTCCTCAAGAATATCAACATTGTGATCAATATCAATTTCTATACTGTTGTCTACATTTTCTGTCATGGTAGGTTCCTCAGAACCATCATCCAGACTTTGGTTAGCTAACCACCTTTCTATTAATTCCATTTTCTTGCCTTTAGTCAGGAGGCTCTTATGCTTACATAATACTCTTAAACAATCAGCAGTTTTTGTAGCAAGGGACTCTTGACTATAAGTTTCCATAGTTGACATGTTAGAAAGATTACTTTTTCAGTGCTAAGCTTTGTGGTTAGTTGTACTAAGGTATCCTCAAGCACTCTAAAGTGTATACTCAATACAAATCCCACCGCTGTACACCAGTGTTAGGCAGAAACCTGTGCAGTTCCCTTAGGGACCACTGCAAAAGATTTAAGACTAGAGGTGTTGGCAGTAAACCTACTTGGTAGCAGTCTGTACCACCCAGATTTACCTGGTAGCTGTGGCTGAGCAGTCAGACTTCCCTCAAGAAGAGTTAGGCAGTATGCAAAGTATACACAATAGGCACTCAGACACAATAATACAAACAGACACTGACCAGAGCTTTGGTATCAAAGTATATAATTATTTATTTAAAAACACACAGTTGAAAACACTCCAGCACTCTTATTGTAAAATATTCTGAACACAGTTACTATTATAATATATACACCCCTTTTTCCTTATCAGATGAGTCACTGTAAAACACCACTTATTTTCATACAGAGGTGAGCGCTTCACTAGATGGCACTCCAATAAGTTTGTGAGAAAGGGAGGGAAAAAGACAGAATATGGAAAGGTATACCACTCTAAGATTCAGGAACACTATTAGCAAGGCAGAAGAGCAAAAAGTCACTGGTGAGCCAAAGTCCAAAGGCTGGGCCCCCTCTTAGAGAGAGCAGAGCACAAATGCGCCCAAGATCACACAGTTACACTAGGCTTAGAAAGTCTTGCAGAGGGTTCAAAAAGAGTTTAGAGAGGCTTAGGAAAGTTTAGCCAGAGTGTCCCAGGCTAACCCAGGTTCGAAGGCCGGGGGCTAAATCTACCCGGTACAGTCGGTAGCAAGGGAAGCCAGGCGGGACACGGTACCTTAAGTGGGAACGATCCTCCAGCGGTGGCAGTTGTTCCTGGTAGTGGGTGCAAGTTGCGTCGTCGTCCAGGGGAAGAGAAGATCTCGACTTGGAGGAAAGATGATTGTCGTTGCACTACCAGGGAAGAAACCAGCCGTGGAGTTTTCCGGTTAAAGGTGGTACCTTTGTTTCGCGGTCGTGGTAAAACGTGGTATCCCGGTTGCCGGGGTGCTTGGCACAGTAAAGGCGGCCACGAGGTACGTCGGGAAGGCGAAAAGACGGTGAAACTGGTTATCCCCACCAGTCAAAGGAAGAAGACTCTCCGGCGGGAGATCTTCTCTGTCGTTGGGAAAAGTGGTGAGGCAGTCCAGCAGGGCTCCACCGGTGGTGGTGTCGTGGCAGGTCGGCTCAGCTTCTCCCTCGTCAGATTCTTAGGTCCTGGGCGACTTCTGAAGTTCCAGTCCCCAAAGCCCTGCTTTTATGCAGCAAACCCCCATTCACTCAGCGTAGCTGTCACTCAAACATGCTAAGTGGTGAGCCGGCTGGCTCACCACTTGGGCCAATCAGGATGGAGTGCGACTTGAGTTGCCTAGGCAACTCAGTCCAGGGTGCCTAAATTCCCCTTCACCCCTCCTAAGTACCCCAGACAGAGTGTCACCACTTTGGAGGGCTTCTGTGGAGAAGCCCGCCAAAAAGTGGAACAAAGGGCTCGACTTGGGCTGGAGTCACAGAAGAGAACACAAACACCATTTTAGAATCAAGTTTTGGCAAAAAATACCAACCGGAGAATTAATATTAATTAAATAAACCGGCGGTATGTTCGAGGCTACCGTAAATAATTAAATAAAGATAGTAGCCTAAAACAATGGGAAATCCCATAGGAAAATATTCGCGGTTGAATATAAAAAGTAGTATCCACTGCCACCAGCCAAAACTCGATCAGGGGGGACGGAGACGTGCCCCCTCGACTAACAGATCCTAGGGCAATCGAATTGCCCCAGCCAGTACGTCCACAATATGATGGTTTGTACTGGTTCTGTTCAGAATTTAAGACTAGTAAAGTCAATGGTGACTTTACATGCCCTGGGAGACAGTAGTCAGTCCCAGGATATGGAGTCTATACTGGGGGGTCACTATGACACCCCTGTGTCACTGCACTGAGAGTGCTGTGTAACACATATCACAAAAACACATGAAGCCCTATGGGGTAAAAGACCCCATAGCCCATTAAACACATCTAGATCCAAAGAAACACACTCAAATCATGTCCAAGAGTGAGGGTAAAAGAGTCTCACTCTTGGCAGGAGAAAAAAATAAACCCTTAAAATCCAGCAAAGCTGCTGGGGGACTCACTAGGTTAGGAAATTCAGCCTAAACAGAGAATTCTCCCTAACAGGTAATACATTCTGGGCCGATTTGCGCAAATCATACCTCTGCGGATTCCCACGTGTGTCCTCTTTTCTGAAATGCATGGGGTTCCCTGTTTTCCTTGGTGGCTTGGACACCCGAGGCCCATATCTGTATGTTGTGCTTGTCTGGAGAAAGTGTGAAATTCAGGTGTCAAAACAGACTTGGGGTTACCTGTGTTTTAGGCTTTCCCCTTGGCGCCCAGGTAGGTGCACCCACACATGTGAGGTACCGCTTTCATTGGGACACCTGTGGGAACGCGGGACAGTAGGTCATGTGTTGTTGGCGGTGTGTTTCGATGGGTGAGCTGAGTGGAACGTAGGGAAAATGCTTCCCCCCCCCCCCCACATTTCAGACTTTGCGGGGGTGTCTGGGTAATACATTCTGGGACGATTTGCGCAAATCATACCTCTGCGGATTCCCACGGGTGTCCTCTTTTCGGAAATGCATGGGGTTCCCTGTTTTCCTTGGTGGCTTGGACACCCGAGGCCCATATCTGTATGTTGTGCTTGTCTGGAGAAAGTGTGAAATTCAGGTGTCAAAACAGACTAGAGGTTACCTGTGTTTTAGGCTTTCCCCTTGGTGCCCAGGTAGGTGCACCCACACATGTGAGGTACCGTTTACATCGGGACACCTGTGGGAACGCAGCACAGTAGGCCATGTGTTTTTGTCGGCGTATTTCCATGGGTGAGCCGAGTGAAATGTGTGGAAAATGTGGGTTTTTTCGCACATTTCGGACTTTGCGGGGGTGTCTGTGTAAAAAATTCTGGGCCGATTTGCACAAACCATACCTCTGCGGATTCCCACGGGTGTCCTCTTTTCGGAAATTCATGGGATTGATGTGTTTTCCTTGGTGGCTTGGACACCCGAGGCCCATATCTGTATGTTGTGCTTGTCTGGAGAAAGTGTGAAATTCAGGTGTCAAAACAGACTTGGGGTTACCTGTGTTTTAGGCTTTCCCCTTGGCGCCCAGGTAGGTGCACTCACACATATGAGGTACCGTTTTCATCGGGACACCTGTGGGAACGCGGGACGGTAGGCCATGTGTTGATGGCGGCGTGTTTCGATGGGTGAGCCGAGTAAAATAAATTCTGGGCCGATTTGCGCAAATCATACCTCTGCGGATTCCCACGTGTGTCTTCTTTTCGGAAATGCATAGGGTTCCCTGTTTCCCTTGGTGGCTTGTACACCCGAGGCCCATATCTGTATGTTGTGCTTGTCTGGAGAAAGTGTGAAATTCAGGTGTCAAAACAGACTTGGGGTTACCTGTGTTTTAGGCTTTCCCCTTGGCGCCCAGATAGGTGCACCCACACATGTGAGGTACCGTTTTCATCAGTATACCTGTGGGAACGCGGGACGGTAGGCAATATGTTGTTGGCGGCGTGTTTCGATGGGTGAGCCGAGTGAAATGTGTGCAAAATGCGTTTTTTTCCCCACATTTCGGACTTTGCGGGTGTGTCTGGGTAATACATTCTGGGCCGATTTGCGCAAATCATACCTCTGCGGATTCCCACGGGTGTCCTCTTTTCGGAAATGCATGGGGTTCCCTGTTTTCCTTGGCTGCTTGGACACCCGAGGCCCATATCTGTATGTTGTGCTTGTCTGGAGAAAGTGTGAAATTCAGGTGTCAAAACAGACTTGGGGTTACCTGTGTTTTAGGCTTTCCCGTTGGCGCCCAGGTAGGTGCACCCACACATGTGAGGTACCGTTTTCATCGGGACACCTGTGGGAACGCGGGACGGTAGGCCATGTGTTGTTGGCGGTGTGTTTTGATGGGTGAGCCGAGTGAAATGTGCTGAAAATGCATTTTTTCCCCCTTGGGACTTTGCAGGGGTGTCTGGGTAATAAATTCTGGGCCGATTTGCGCAAATCATACCTCTGCGGATTCCCACGTGTGTCCTCTTTTCTGAAATGCATGGGGTTCCCTGTTTTCCTTGGTGGCTTGGACACCCGAGGCCCAAATCTGTATGTTGTGCTTGTCTGGAGAAAGTGTGAAATTCAGGTGTCAAAACAGACTAGGGGTTACCTGTGTTTTAGGCTGTCCCCTTGGCGCCCAGGTAGATGCACTCACACATGTGAGGTACCGTTTTCATCGGGACACCTGTGGGAACGCGGGACGGTAGGCCATGTGTTGTTGGCGGTGTGTTTTGATGGGTGAGCCGAGTGAAATGTGCTGAAAATGCATTTTTTTCCCCCTTTGGACTTTGCGGGGGTGTCTGGGTAATAAATTCTGGGCCGATTTGCGCAAATCATACCTCTGCGGATTCCCACGTGTGTCCTCTTTTCTGAAATGCATGGGGTTCCCTGTTTTCCTTGGTGGCTTGGACACCCGAGGCCCATATCTGTATGTTGTGCTTGTCTGGAGAAAGTGTGAAATTCTGGTGTCAAAACAGACTTGGGGTTACCTGTGTTTTAAGCTTTCCCCTTGGCACCCACACATGTGAGGTACCGTTTTCATTGGGACACCTGTGGGAACGCGGGACAGTAGGTCATGTGTTGTTGGCGGTGTGTTTCGATGGGTGAGCTGAGTGGAATGTAGGGAAAATGCTTTTTTCCCCCCCACATTTCGGACTTTGCGGGGGTGTCTGGGTAATAAATTCTGGGACGATTTGCGCAAATCATACCTCTGCGGATTCCCACGGGTGTCCTCTTTTCGGAAATGCATGGGGTTCCCTGTTTTCCTTGGTGGCTTGGACACCCGAGGCCCATATCTGTTTGTTGTGCTTGTCTGGAGAAAGTGTGAAATTCAGGTGTCAAAACAGACTAGGGGTTACCTGTGTTTTAGGCTTTCCCCTTGGCGCCCAGGTAGGTGCACCCACACATATGAGGTACCGTTTACATCGGGACACCTGTGGGAACGCAGCACAGTAGGCCATGTGTTTTTGTCGGCGTGTTTCCATGGGTGAGCCGAGTGAAATGTGTGGAAAATGTGGGTTTTTTCGCAAATTTCGGACTTTGCGGGGGTGTCTGTGTAAAAAATTCTGGGCCGATTTGCACAAACTATACCTCTGCGGATTCCCACGGGTGTCCTCTTTTCGGAAATTCATGGGGTTGATGTGTTTTCCTTGGTGGCTTGGAAACCTGAGGCCCATATCTGTATGTTGTGCTTGTCTGGGGAAAGTGTGAAATTCAGGTGTCAAAACAGACTTGGGGTTACCTGTGTTTTAGGCGTTCCCCTTGGCGCCCAGGTAGGTGCACTCACACATATGAGGTACCATTTTCATCGGGACACCTGTGGGAACGCGGGACGGTAGGCCATGTGTTGATGGCGGCGTGTTTCGATGGGTGAGCCGAGTAAAATAAATTCTGGGCCGATTTGCGCAAATCATACCTCTGCGGATTCCCACGTGTGTCTTCTTTTCGGAAATGCATAGGGTTCCCTGTTTCCCTTGGTGGCTTGTACACCCGAGGCCCATATCTGTATGTTGTGCTTGTCTGGAGAAAGTGTGAAATTCAGGTGTCAAAACAGACTTGGGGTTACCTGTGTTTTAGGCTTTCCCCTTGGCGCCCAGGTAGGTGCACCCACACATGTGAGGTACCGTTTTCATCGGGACACCTGTGGGAACGCGGGACGGTAGGCCATGTGTTGTTGGCGGTGTGTTTTGATGGGTGAGCCGAGTGAAATGTGCAGAAAATGCATTTTTTCCCCCTTTGGACTTTGCGGGGGTGTCTGGGTAATAAATTCTGGGCCGATTTGCGCAAATCATACCTCTGCGGATTCCCACGTGTGTCCTCTTTTCTGAAATGCATGGGGTTCCCTGTTTTCCTTGGTGGCTTGGACACCCGAGGCCCAAATCTGTATGTTGTGCTTGTCTGGAGAAAGTGTGAAATTCAGGTGTCAAAACACACTTGGGGTTACCTGTGTTTTAGGCTTTCCCCTTGGCGCCCAGGTAGATGCACTCACACATGTGAGGTACCAATTTCATCGGGACACCTGTGGGAACGCGGGACGGTAGGCCATGTGTTGTTGGCGGTGTGTTTTGATGGGTGAGCCGAGTGAAATGTGCTGAAAATGCATTTTTTCCCCCTTTGGACTTTGCGGGGGTGTCTGGGTAATAAATTCTGGGCCGATTTGCGCAAATCATACCTCTGCGGATTCCCACGTGTGTCTTCTTTTCTGAAATGCATGGGGTTCCCTGTTTTCCTTGGTGGCTTGGACACCCGAGGCCCATATCTGTATGTTGTGCTTGTCTGAAGAAAGAGTGAAATTCAGGTGTCAAAACAGACTTGGAGTTACCTGTTTTTTAGGCTTTCCGCCTGGCGCCCAGGTTGGTGCACTCACACATGTGAGGTACCGTTTTCATCGGGACACCTGTGGGAATGCGCGACGGCAGACCATGTGTTGTTGGCGGCGTGTTTCGTTGGGTGAGCCGAGTGAAATGGGCGGAAAATACGTTTTTTCCCCACATTTCGGACTTTGCGGGGGTGTCTGAGTAATACATTCTGGGCCGATTTGCGCAAATCATACTTCTGCGGATTCCCACGGGTGTCCTCTTTTCGGAAATGCACAGGGTTCCCTGTTTTCCTTGTTGGCTTGCACACCCGAGGCCCATATCTGTATGTTGTGCTTGTCTGGAGAAAGTGTGAAATTCAGGTGTCAAAACAGACTTGGGGTTACCTGTGTTTTAGGCTTTCCCCTTGGCGCCCAGGTAGGTGCACCCACACATGTGAGGTACCGTTTTCATCAGTATACCTGTGGGTACGCGGGATGGTAGGCAATGTGTTGTTGGCGGCGTGTTTCGATGGGTGAGCCGAGTGAAATGTGCGCAAAATGCGTTTTTTCCCCACATTTCAGACTTTGCGGGTGTGTCTGGGTAATACATTCTGGGCCGATTTGCGCAAATCATACTTCTGCGGATTCCCACGGGTGTCCTCTTTTCGGAAATGCATGGGGTTCCCTGTTTTACTTGGCTGCTTGGACACCCGAGGCCCATATCTGTATGTTGTGCTTATTTGGAGAAAGTGTGAAATTCAGGTGTCAAAACAGACTTGGGGTTACCTGTGTTTTAGGCTTTCTTGTTGGCGCCCAGGTAGGTGCACCCACACATGTGTGGTACCGTTTTCATCAGGACACCTGTGGGAACGCGGGACGGTAGGCCATGTGTTGTTGGCGGTGTGTTTTGATGGGTGAGCCGAGTGAAATGTGCGGAAAATGCTTTTTTTTCCCCTTTGGACTTTGCGGGGGTGTCTGGGTAATAAATTCTGGGCCGATTTGCGCAAATCATACCTCTGCGGATTCCCACGTGTGTCCTCTTTTCGGAAATGCATGGGGTTCCCTGTTTTCCTTGGTGGCTGGGACACCCGAGGCCCATATCTGTATGTTGTGCTTGTCTGGAGAAAGTGTGAAATTCAGGTGTCAAAACAGACTTGGGGTTACCAGTGTTTTAGGCTTTCCCCTTGGCGCCCAGGTAGGTGCACCCACACATGTGAGGTACCGTTTTCATTGGGACACTTGTGGGAACGCGGGACGGTAGGCCATGTGTTTTTGTCGGCGTGTTTCCATGGGTGAGCCGAGTGAAATATGCAGAAAATTTGTTTTTTTTCCCACCTTTCAGACTTTGCCGGGCTGTCTGGGTAAAAAATTCTGGGCCGATTTGTGCAAATCATACCTCTGCGGATTCCCACGGGTGTCCTCTTTTCGGAAATTCATGGGGTTCCCTGTTTTCCTTGGTGGCTTGGACACCCGACGCCCAAATCTGTATGTTGTGCTTGTCTGGAGAAAGTGTGAAATTCAGGTGTCAAAACAGATTTGGGGTTACCTGTGTTTTAGGCTTTCCCCTTGGCGCCCAGGTAGGTGCACCCACACATGTGAGGTACCGTTTTCATCGGGACACTTGTGGGAACGCGGGACGGTAGGCCATGTGTTTTTGTCGGCGTGTTTCCATGGGTGAGCCGAGTGAAATATGCGGAAAATGTGTTTTTTTTCCCACATTTCAGACTTTGCCGGGCTGTCTGGGTAAAACATTCTGGGCCGATTTGTGCAAATCATACCTCTGCGGATTCCCACGGGTGTCCTCTTTTCGGAAATTCATGGGGTTCCCTGTTTTCCTTGGTGGCTTGGACACCCCACGCCCAAATCTGTATGTTGTGCTTGTCTGGAGAAAGTGTGAAATTCAGGTGTCAAAACAGATTTGGGGTTACCTGTGTTTTAGGCTTTCCCCTTGGCGCCCAGGTAGGTGCACCCACACATGTGAGGTACCGTTTTCATCAGTATACCTGTGGGAACGCGTGACGGTAGGCAATGTGTTGTTGGCGGTGTGTTTTGATGGGTTAGCCGAGTGAAATGTGCTGAAAATGCATTTTCTTTCACCCTTTGGACTTTGCGGGGGTGTCTGGGTAATAAATTCTGTGCCGATTTGCGCAAATCATACCTCTGCGGATTCCCACGTGTGTCCTCTTTTCTGAAATGCATGGGGTTCCCTGTTTTCCTTGGTGGCTTGGACACCCGAGGCCCATATCTGTATGTTGTGCTTGTTTGGAGAAAGTGTGACATTCAGGTGTCAAAACAGACTTGGGGTTACCTGTGTTTTAGGCTTTCCCCTTGGCGCCCAGGTAGGTGCACTCACACATGTGAGGTACCGTTTTCATCAGTATACCAGTGGGAACGCGGGACTGTAGGCCATGTGTTGTTGGCGGCGTGTTTCGATGGGTAAGCCGAGTGAAATGTGCGGAAAATGAGTTTTTCCCCCCTTTGGACTTTGTGGTGGTGTCTGTGTAATAAATTCTGGATCGATTTGCGCAAATCATATCTCTGCGGATTCCCACGTGTGTCCTCTTCGGAAAAACATGGGATGCCCTGTTTCCCTTGGTGGCTTGGACACCCGAGGCCCATATCTGTATGTTGTGCTTGTCTGGAGAAAGTGTGAAATTCAGGTGTCAAAGCAGACTTGGGGTTACCTGTGTTTTAGGCTTTCCCCTTGGCGCCCAGGTAGGTGCACCCACACATGTGTGGTACCGTTTTCATCGAGACACCTGTGGGAACGCGGGACGGTAGGCCATGTGTTGTTGGCGGTGTGTTTTGATGGGTGAGCCGAGTGAAATGTGCGGAAAATGCTTTTTTTTCCCCCTTTGGACTGCGGGGTTGTCTGGGTAATAAATTCTGGGCCGATTTGCGCAAATCATACCTCTGCGGATTCCCACGTGTGTCCTCTTTTCGGAAATGCATGGGGTTCCCTGTTTTCCTTGGTGGCTGGGACACCCGAGGCCCATATCTGTATGTTGTGCTTGTCTGGAGAAAGTGTGAAATTCAGGTGTCAAAACAGACTTGGGTTTACCTGTGTTTTAGGCTTTCCCCTTGGTGCCCAGGTAGGTGCACCCACACATGTGAGGTACCGTTTTCATTGGGACACCTGTGGGAACGCGGGACGGTAGGCCATGTGTTGTTGGCGGCGTGTTTCGTTGGGTGAGCCGAGTGAAATGTGCGGAAAATACGTTTTTTTCCCACATTTCGGACTTTGCGGGGGTGTCCGAGTAATAAATTCTGGGCCGATTTGCGCAAATCATACCTCTGCGGATTCCCACGTGTGTCCTCTTTTCGGAAATGCATGGGGTTCCCTGTTTTCCTTGGTGGCTGGGACACCCGAGGCCCATATCTGTATGTTGTCCTTGTCTGGAGAAAGTGTGAAATTCAGGTGTCAAAACAGACTTGGGGTTACCTGTGTTTTAGGCTTTCCCCTTGGCGCCCAGGTAGGTGCACCCACACATGTGAGGTACCGTTTTCATCGGGACACTTGTGGGAACGCGGGACGGTAGGCCATGTGTTTTTGTCGGCGTGTTTCCATGGGTGAGCCGAGTGAAATATGCGGAAAATGTGTTTTTTTTCCCACATTTCAGACTTTGCCGGGCTGTCTGGGTAAAACATTCTGGGCCGATTTGTGCAAATCATACCTCTGCGGATTCCCACGAGTGTCCTCTTTTCGGAAATTCATGGGGTTCCCTGTTTTCCTTGGTGGCTTGGACACCCGACGCCCAAATCTGTATGTTGTGCTTGTCTGGAGAAAGTGTGAAATTCAGGTGTCAAAACAGATTTGGGGTTACCTGTGTTTTAGGCTTTCCCCTTGGCGCCCAGGTAGGTGCACCCACACATGTGAGGTACCGTTTTCATCAGTATACCTGTGGGAACGTGTGACGGTAGGCAATGTGTTGTTGGCGGTGTGTTTTGATGGGTTAGCCGAGGGAAATGTGCTGAAAATGCATTTTTTTTCACCCTTTGGACTTTGCGGGGGTGTCTGGGTAATAAATTCTGTGCCGATTTGCGCAAATCATACCTCTGCGGATTCCCACGTGTGTCCTCTTTTCTGAAATGCATGGGGTTCCCTGTTTTCCTTGGTGGCTTGGACACCCGAGGCCCATATCTGTATGTTGTGCTTGTTTGGCGAAAGTGTGACATTCAGGTGTCAAAACAGACTTGGGGTTACCTGTGTTTTAGGCTTTCCCCTTGGCGCCCAGGTAGGTGCACTGACACATGTGAGGTACCGTTTTCATCGGGACACCTGTGGGAACGCGGGACGGTAGGCCATGTGTTGTTGGCGGCGTGTTTCGATGGGTAAACCGAGTGAAATGTGCGGAAAATGAGTTTTTCCCCCCTTTGGACTTTGTGGTGGTGTCTGTGTAATAAATTCTGGATCGATTTGCGCAAATCATATCTCTGCGGATTCCCACGTGTGTCCTCTTTTCGGAAAAACATGGGATGCCCTGTTTCCCTTGGTGGCTTGGACACCCGAGGCCCATATCTGTATGTTGTGCTTGTCTGGAGAAAGTGTGAAATTCAGGTGTCAAAGCAGACTTGGGGTTACCTGTGTTTTAGGCTTTCCCCTTGGCGCCCAGGTAGGTGCACCCACACATGTGAGGTACCGTTTTCATTGGGACACCTATGGGAACGTGGGACAGTAGGTCATGTGTTGTTGGCGGTGTGTTTCGATGGGTGAGCCGAGTGGAATGTAGGGAAAATGCTTTCCCCCCCCCCCACATTTCGGACTTTGCGGGGGTGTCTGGGTAATAAAATTCTGGGACGATTTGCGCAAATCATACCTCTGCGGATTCCCACGGGTGTCCACTTTTCGGAAATGCATGGGGTTCCCTGTTTTCCTTGGTGGCTTGGACACCTGAGGCCCATATCTGTATGTTGTGCTTGTTTGGAGAAAGTGTGAAATTCAGGTGTCAAACCAGACTAGGGGTTACCTGTGTTTTAGGCTTTCCCCTTGGCGCCCAGGTAGGTGCACCCACACATGTGAGGTACCGTTTACATCGGGACACCTGTGGGAACGCAGCACGGTAGGCCATGTGTTTTTGTCGGCGTGTTTCCATGGGTGAGCCGAGTGAAATGTGCGGAAATGTGGGATTTTTTCGCACATTTCTGACATTGCGGGGGTCTCTGTTTAACAAATTCTGGGCCGATTTGCACAAATCATACCTCTGCGGATTCCCACGGGTGTCCTCTTTTCGGAAATTCATGGGGTTGATGTGTTTTCCTTGGTGGCTTGGACACCCGAGGCCCATATCTGTATGTTGTGCTTGTCTGGAGAAAGTGTAAAATTCAGGTGTCAAAACAGACTTGGGGTTACCTGTGTTTTAGGCTTTCCCCTTGGCGCCCAGGTAGGTGCACTCACACATATGAGGTACCGTTTTCATCGGGACACCTGTGGCAACGCGGGACGGTAGGCCATGTGTTGATGGCGGCGTGTTTCGATAGGTGAGCCGAGTAAAATGTGCGGAAAATGAGTTTTTCCCCCCCTATGGACTTTGCGGTGGTGTCTGGGTAATAAATTCTGGGCCGATTTACGCAAATCATATCTCTGCGAATTCCCACGTGTGTCCTCTTTTCGGAAATGCATAGGGTTCCCTGTTTCCCTTGGTGGCTTGAACACCTGAGGCCCATATCTGTATGTTGTGCTTGTCTGGAGAAAGTGTGAAATTCAGGTGTCAAAACAGACTTGGGGTTACCTGTGTTTTAGGCTTTCCCCTTGGTGCCCAGGTAGGTGCACCCACACATGTGAGGTACCGTTTTCATTGGGACACCTGTGGGAACGTGGGACGGTAGGCCATGTGTTGTTGGCGGCGTGTTTCGTTGGGTGAGCCGAGTGAAATGTGCGGAAAATACGTTTTTTTCCCACATTTCGGACTTTGCGGGGGTGTCCGAGTAATAAATTCTGGGCCGATTTGCGCAAATCATACCTCTGCGGATTCCCACGGGTGTCCTCTTTTCGGAAATGCATGGGGTTCCCTGTTTTCCTTGGTGGCTTGCACACCTGAGGCCCATATCTGTATGTTGTGCTTGTCTGGAGAAAGTGTGAAATTCAGGTGTCAAAACAGGCTAGGGGTTACCCGTGTTTTAGGCTTTCCCCTTGGCGCCCAGGTAGGTGCACCCACACATGTGAGGTACCGTTTTCATCGGGACACTTGTGGGAACGAGGGACAGTAGGCTATGTGCTGTTGGCGGCGTGTTTCGATGGGTGAGCCGAGTGAAATGTGCAGAAAATGCATTTTTTTTCCCCCTTTGGACTTTGCGGGGGTGTCTGGGTAATACATTCTGGGCCGATTTGCGCAAATCATACCTCTGCGGATTCCCACGGGTGTCCTCTTTTTGGAACTGCATGGGGTTCCCTGTTTTCCTTGGTGGCTTGCACACCCGAGGCTCATATCTGTATGTTGTGCTTGTCTGGAGAAAGTGTGAAATTCAGGTGTCAAAACAGTTTGGGGTTACCTGTGTTTTAGGATTTCCCCTTGGCGCCCAGGTAGGTGCACTCACACTTGTGAGGTACCGTTTTCATCGGGACACCCGTGGGAACGCAGGACGGTAGGCCATGTGTTGTTGGCGGCGTGTTTCGATTGGTGAGCGGAGTGAAATATGCGGAAAATGCCTTTTTTTCCCATATTTCAGACTTTGCAGGGGTGTCTGGGTAATAAATTCTGGGCCGATTTGCGCAAATCATACTTCTGCGGATTCCCACAGGTGTCCTCTTTTCGGAAATAATGGCGTTCCCTGTTTTCCTTGGTGGGTTGGACACCCGAGGCCCATATCTGTATGTTGTGCTTGTCTGGAGAAAGTGTGAAATTCAGGTGTCAAAACAGACTTGGGGTTACCTGTGTTTTAGGCTTTCCCCTTGGCGCCCAGGTAGGTGCACCCACACATGTGAGGTACCGTTTTCATCAGGACACCATTGCGAACGCGGGACGGTAGGCCATGTGTTTTTGGTGGCGTGGTTCCATGGGTGAGCCGAGTGAAATGTGCGGAAAATGTGTTTTTTTCCCCGCATTTCGGACTTTTCGGGGGTGTCTGGGTAATCAATTCTGGGCCGATTTGCACAAATCATACCGCTGCGTATTCCCACGAGTGTCCTCTTTTTGGAAATGCATGGGGTTCCCTGTTTTCCTTGGTGGCTTGGACAACCGAGGCCCATATCTGTATGTTGTGCTTGTCTGGAGAAAGTGTGAAATTCAGGTGTCAAAACAGACTTGGGGTTACCTGTGTTTTAGGCTTTCCCCTTGGTGCCCAGGAAAGTGCACCCACACATGTGAGGTACCGTTTTCATCGGGACACCTGTGGGAACGCGGGACAGTAGGCCATGTGTTGTTGATGGCGTGTTTCGATGGGTGAGAAGAGTAAAATGTGCGGACAATGCCTTTTTTCCCACATTTCAGACTTTGCTCTGGTGTCTGGGTAATAGATTCTGGGCCGATTTATGCAAATCATACCTCTGCGGATTCCCACGGGTGTCCTCTTTTCGGAAATGCATGGGGTTTCCTGTTTTCCTTGGTGGCTTGCACACCCGAGGCCGATATCTGTATGTTGTGCTTGTCTGGAGAAAGTGTGAAATTCAGGTGTCAAAATAATCTTGGGGTTACCTGTGTTTTAGGCTTTCCCCTTGGCACCCAAGTAGGTGCACCCACACATGTGAGGTACCGTTTTCATCGGGACACCTGTGGGAACGCGGGACGGTAGGCCATGTGTTGTTGGCGGCGTGTTTCGGTTGGTGAGCCGAGTGAAATATGCGGAAAATGCCTCTTTTTTCCCATATTTCAGACTTTGCAGGGGTGTCTGGGTAATAAATTCTGGGCCGATTTGCGCAAATCATACCTCTGGGGATTCCCACGGGTGTCCTCTTTTCGGAAATGCATGGCGTTCCCTGTTTTCCTTGGTGGGTTGGACACCCGAGGACCATATCTGTATGTTGTGCTTGTCTGGAGAAAGTGTGAAATTCAGGTGTTAAAAAAGACTTGGGGTTACCCGTGTTTTAGGCTTTCCCCTTGGCGCCCAGGTAGGTGCACCCACACATGTGAGGTACCGTTTTCATCAGGACACCTTTGCAAACGCGGGACGGTAGGCCATGTGTTTTTGGTGGCGTGTTTCCATGGGTGAGCCGAGTGAAATGTGCGGAAAATGTGTTTTTTTTCCGCATTTCGGACTTTGCGGGGGTGTCTGGGTAATCAATTCTGGGCCGATTTGCACAAATCATACCGCTGCGTATTCCCACGAGTGCCCTCTTTTTGGAAATGCATGGGGTTCCCTGTTTCCCTTGGTGGCTTGGACACCCGAGGCCCATATCTGTATGTTGTGCTTGTATGGAGAAAGTGTGAAATTCAGGTGTCAAAACAGACTTGGGGTTACCTGTGTTTTAGGCTTTCCCCTTGGCGCCCAGGTAGGTGCACCCACACATGTGAGGTACCGTTTTCATAGGGACACCTGTGGGAACGCGGGACAGTAGGCCAGGTGTTGTTGATGGCGTGTTTCGATGGGTGAGACAAGTGAAATGTGCGGAAAATGCCTTTTTTCCCACATTTCAGACTTTGCTCTGGTGTCTGGGTAATAGATTCTGGGCCGATTTGTGCAAATCATACCTCTGCGGATTCCCACGGGTGTCCTCTTTTCGGAAATGCATGGGTTTCCCTGTTTTCCTTGGTGGCTTGCACACCGAGGCCGATATCTGTATGTTATGCTTGTCTGGAGAAAGTGTGAAATTCAGGTGTCAAAATAATCTTGGGGTTACCTGTGTTTTAGGCTTTCCCCTTGGTGCCCAGGTAGGTGCACCCACACATGTGAGGTACCGTTTTCATCGGAACACCTGTGGGAACGCGGGACGGTAGGCGATGTGTTGTTGGCGGCGTGTTTCGATGGGTGAGCTGAGTGAAACGTGCAGGAAATGCATTTTTTTCCCAAAATTTCGGACTTAGCGGGGGTGTCTGTGTAATAAATTCTGGGCCAATTTGCGCAAATCCTACCTCTGCGGATTCCCATGGGTGTCCTCTTTTCGATAAAATGCATGGGGTTCCCTGTTTTCCTTGGTGGCTTGGACACCCGAGGCCCATATCTGTATGTTGTGCTTTGTTAGGCAGAAACCTGTGCAGTTCCCTTTGGGAACACTGCAAAAGATTTAGGACTACAGGTGTTAGCAGTAAACCCACTTGGTAGCAGTCTGTACCACCCAGATTTACCTGGTAGCTGTGGCTGAGCAGTCAGACTTCCCTTAAGAAGAGTTAGGCAGTATGCAAAGTATACACAATAGGCACTCAGATACAATAATACAAGCAAACACTGACCAGAGCTTTGGTATCAAAGTATATAATTATCTATTTAAAAACCCACTGTTTGAAACACTCCAGCACTCTTATTGTAAAACACTCTAAACACAGTTACTATTATAATATATACAACCCTTATTCCTTATCAGTTAAGTCTTAGTTAACACCACCTATTTCCAGACAGAGGTGAGCGTTTAACTCTAGATGGCACTCCAATAAGTTCATGAAGAAGGGAGGGAAAAAGACAGAATATGGAAAGATACACCACTCTAAGATTTAGGAACACTTTTAGCAAGGCAGAAGAGCAAAAGTCACTTGTGAGCCAAAGTCCATAGGCTGGGCCCACTCTTAGAGAGAGCAGAGCACAAATGCGCCCAAGATCACACAGTTACACTAGGCTTTGAAAGTCTTGCAGAGAGTTCGAAAAGTGTTTAGAGAGGCTCAGAAAAGTTTAGCCATGGTGTCCCAGGCTAACCCAGGTTCGAAACCGGGGGCTAAATCTACCCGGTACAGTCGGTGGCAAGGGAAGCCAGGCGGAACACGGTACCTTAAGTGGGAAGGATCCTCCGGCGGTGGCAGTTGTTCCTGGCAGCGGGTGCAAGTCTCGGCGTCGTCCAGGGGAAGAGAAGATCTCGAGTTGGAGGAAAGCTGAAGGTTGTTGCACTGCCAGGGAAGAAACCAGCCGTGGAGTTTTCCGGTTAAAGGTATTACCCTTTATTTCGCGGTCGTGGTAAAACGTGGTATTCCGGTTGCCGGGGTGCTTGGCACAGGCAAGGCGGCCACAAGATGCGTCGGGAAGGCGAAAAGACGGTGAACTAGTTATCCCCACCAGTCAAAGGAAGAAGACTCTCCGGCGGGAGATCTCCTCTGTCGCTGGGAAAAGTGGTGAGACGGTCCAGCAGGGCTCCACCGGTGGTGTCGTCGTGGCAGGTCGGCTCAGCTTCTCCCTCGTCGGATTCTTAGGTCCTGTGGCGACTTCAGAAGTTCCAGTCCCCAAAGCCCTGCTTTTATGCAGAAAACCCCCATTCACTCAGCCTAGCTGTCACTCAAACATGCTAAGTGGTGAGCCAGCCGGCTCACCACTTGGGCCAATGAGGCCGGAGTGCGACTTGAGTTGCCTAGGCAAGTCAGTCCAGGGTGCCTAAATCCCCCTCCACCCCTCCTAAGTACCCCAGACAGAGTGGCACCACTTTGGAGGGCTTCTATGGAGAAGCCCGCCAAAAAGTGGAACAAAGGGCTCGACTGGGGTTGGAGTCACAGAAGAGAAGACAGACGCCATTTTAGAACCGAGTTTTGGCAAAAAATACCAACCGGAGAATTAATAATAATTAAATAAACCGGTGGTATGTTCGAGGCTATCGTAATTAAATAAATAAAGATAGTGGCCTCGAACAATGGGAAAATCCCTTAGAGAAATATTCGCGGTTGAATATAAAAAGTAGTATCCACTGCCACCAGCCAAAACTCGATCAGGGGGGACGGAGACGTGCCCCCTTGACTAACAGACCCCGGGGCAATCGAATTGCCCCAGCCAGTACGTCCACAATATGATGGTTTGTACTGGTTCTGTTCAGACTTTAAGACTATTAAAGTCAATGGTGACTTTACATGTCCTGGGAGACAGTAGTCACTCCCAGGGTATGGAGTATATGCTGGGTGGTCACTATGACACCCCTGTGTTACTGCACTGAGGGTGCTGTGTAACACACATCACAAAAACACATGCAGCCCTATGGAGTAAAAGGCCCCATAGCCCAATAAAATACATCTAGAGTCAAAGGAACACACTCACATCATGTCCAAGAGTGAGGGTAAAAGAGTCTCACTCTTGGCAGGAGAAAAAAATATACCCCAAAAATCCAGCAAAGCTGCTGGGGGACTCACTAGGTTAGGAAATTCAGCCTAAACAGAAAATTCTCCCTAAAATGCTCGTCTGGAGAAAGTGTGAAATTCTGGTGTCAACACAGACTTGGGTTACCTGTGTTTCAGGCTTTCCCCTTGGCACCCAAGTAGGTGCACCCACACATGTGAGGTACCGTTTTCATCGGGACACCAGTGGGAACGCGGGACGATAGGCCATGTGTTGTTGACGGCGTGTTTTGATGGGTGAGCCGATTGAAATGTGCAGAAAATGCGTTCTTTTCCCACATTTTGGACTTTGCGGGGGTTCCTGGGTAATAAATTCTGGCCGATTTGTGCAAATCATACCTCTGCGGATTCCCACGGGTGTCCTCTTTTCGGAAATGCATGGGGTTCCCTGTTTTCCTTGGTGGCTTGGACACCCGAGGCCCATATCTGTATGTTGTGCTTGTCTGGAGAAAGTGTCAAATTCAGGTGTCAAAACAGACTTGGGGTTACCTGTGTTTTAGGCTTTCCCCTTGGCGCCCAGGTAGGTGCACCCACACATGTGAGGTACCGTTTTCATCGGGACACCTGTGGGAACGCGGGACGGTAGGCGATGTGTTGTTGGCGGCGTGTTTCGATGGATGAGATGAGTGAAATGTGCGGAAAATGTGTTTTTTTCCCACATTTTGGACTTTGCGGGGGTGTCTGGGTGATAAATTCTGGGCCGATTTGCGCAAATCATACCTCTGCGGATTCCCACGGCTATCCTCTTTTCTGAAATGCATGGGGTTCCCTGTTTTCCTTGGTGGCTTGGACACCCGAGGCCCATATCTGTATGTTGTGCTTGTATGGAGAAAGTGTGAAATTCAGGTGTCAAAAAGACTTGGGGTTACCTGTGTTTTAGGCTTTCTCCTTGGCACCCAGGTAGGTGCACCCACAAATGTCAGGTACCTTTTTCATCGGAACACCTGTGGGAACGCGGGACGGTAGGCCATGTGTTGTTGGCGGCGTGTTATAATGGGTGAGCGGAGTGAAATGTGCGGAAAATGTGTTTTTTTTCCCACATTTCGGACTTTGCGGGGGTGTCTGGGTAATAAATTCTGGGCCGATTTGCACAAATCATACCGCTGCAGATTCCCACGGGTGTCCTCTTTTCGGAATTGCATGGTTTTCCCTCTTTTACTTGGTGGCTTGGACACCCGAGTCCCATATCTGTATGTTGTGCTTGTCTGGAGAAAGTGTGAAATTCAGGTGTCAAAACAGACTTGGGGTTACCTGTGTTTTAGGCTTTCCCCTTGGCGCCCAGGTAGGTGCACCCACACATGTGAGGTACCATTTTCATCGGGACACCTTTGGGAACGCGGGACAGTAGGCTATGTGCTGTTGGCGGCGTGTTTCGATGGGTGAGCAGAGTGAAATGTGCGGAAAATGTGTTTTTTTCCCACATTTCGGACTTTGCGGGGGTGTCTGGGTAATAAATTCTGGGCCGATTTGCACAAATCATACCGCTGCGGATTCCCACGGGTGTCCTCTTTTCGGAATTGCATGGTGTTCCCTCTTTTACGTGGTGGCTTGGGCACCCGAGTCCCATATCTGTATGTTGTGCTTGTCTGGAGAAAGTGTGAAATTCAGGTGTCAAAACAGACTTGGGATAACCTGTGTTTTAGGCTTTCCCCTTGGCGCCCAGGTATGTGCACCCACACATGTGAGGTACTGTTTGCATCGCAACACCTATGGGAACGCGGGACAGTAGGCCATGTGTTGTTTGGCGGCGTGTTTCGATGGGTGAGCCGAGTGAAATGTGCGGAAAATGCATTTTTTCCCCACATTTTGGACTTGTCTGGGTAATACATTCTGGGCCGATTTGCACAAATCATACCTCTGCGGATTCCCACGGGTGTCCTCTTTTCGGAAATGAATGGGGTTCCCTTTTTTCCTTGGTGGCTTGCACACCTGAGGCCCATATCTGTATGTTGTGCTTGTCTGGAGAAAGTGTGAAATTCAGGTCTCAAAACAGACTTGGGGTTACCTGTGTCTTAGGCTTTCCCCTTGGTGCCCAGGTAGGTGCACCCACACATGTGAGGTACCGTTTTCATCGGGACACCTGTGGGAACGCGGGACAGTAGGCCATGTGTTGTTGGCGACGTGTTTCGATGGGTGAGCCGAGTGAAATGTGCGGAAAATGCCTTTTTTTCCCACATTTCGGACTTTGCAGGGGTGTCTGGGTAATAAATTCTGGGCGGATTTGCGCAAATCATACCTCTGCGGATTCCCACGGGTGTCCTCTTTTCGGAAATGCATGGAGTTCCCTGTTTTCCTTGGTGGCTTGGACACCCGAGGCCCATATCTGTATGTTGTGCTTGTCTGGAGAAAGTGTGAAATTCAGGTGTCAAAACAGACTTGAGGTTACCTGTGTTTTAGGCTTTCCCCTTTGCGCCCAGGCAGGGGCACCCACACATGTGATGTACCGTTTTCATTGGGACACATGTGGGAACGCGGGACTGTAGGCCATGTGTTGTTGGCGGCGTGTTTCGATGGTTGAGCCGAGTGAAATATGCGGAAAATGCGTTTTTTTCCCCACATTTCGGACTTTGCAGGGGTGTCTGGGTAATAAATTCTGGGCCGATTTGCCCAAATCATACCTCTGCAGATTCCCACGGGTGTCATATTTTCGGAAATGCATGGGGTTCCCTGTTTTCCTTGGTGGCTTGGACACCCAAGGCCCATATGTGTATGTTGTGCTTGTCTGGAGAAAGTGAGAAATTCAGGTGTCAAAACAGACTTGGGGTTACCTGTGTTTTAGGCTTTCCCCTTGGCGCCCAGGTAGGTGCACCCACACATGTGAGGTACCGTTTTCATCGGGACACCTGTGGGAACGCAGGACGGTAGGCGATGTGTTGTTGGCGGCGTGTTTCGATGGATGAGATGAGTGAAATGTGCGGAAAATGTGTTTTTTTCCCACATTTTGGACTTTGCGGGGGTGTCTGGGTAATAAATTCTGGGCCGATTTGCGCAAATCATACCTCTGCGGATTCCCACGGCTATCCTCTTTTCGGAATTGCATGGGGTTCCCTGTTTTCCTTGGTGGCTTGGACACCCGAGTCCCATATCTGTATGTTGTGCTTGTCTGGAGAAAGTGTGAAATTCAGGTGTCAAAACAGACTTGGGATAACCTGTGTTTTAGGCTTTCCCCTTGGCGCCCAGGTATGTGCACCCACACATGTGAGGTACTGTTTGCATCGCAACACCTATGGGAACGCGGGACAGTAGGCCATGTGTTGTTTGGCGGCGTGTTTCGATGGGTGAGCCGAGTGAAATGTGCGGAAAATGCATTTTTTCTCCATATTTTGGACTTGTCTGGGTAATACATTCTGGGCCGATTTGCACAAATCATACCTCTGCGGATTCCCACGGGTGTCCTCTTTTCGGAAATGAATGGGGTTCCCTTTTTTCCTTGGTGGCTTGCACACCCGAGGCCCATATCTGTATGTTGTGCTTGTCTGGATAAAGTTTGAAATTCAGGTCTCAAAACACACTTGGGGTTACCTGTGTCTTAGGCTTTCCCCTTTGTGCCCAGGTAGGTGCACCCACACATGTGAGGTACCGTTTTCATCGGGACACCTGTGGGAACGCGGGACAGTAGGCCATGTGTTGTTGGCGGCGTGTTTCGATGGGTGAGCCGAGTGAAATGTGCGGAAAACCTTTTTTTCCCACATTTCGGACTTTGCGGGGGTGTCTGGGTAATAAATTCTGGGCCGATTTGCGCAAATCATACCTCTGCGGATTCCCACGGGTGTCCTCTTTTCGGAAATGCATGGAGTTCCCTGTTTTCCTTGGTGGCTTGGACACCCGAGGCCCATATCTGTATGTTGTGCTTGTCTGGAGAAAGTGTGAAATTCAGGTGTCAAAACAGACTTGAGGTTACCTGTGTTTTAGGCTTTCCCCTTTGCGCCCAGGTAGGTGCACCCACACATGTGATGTACCGTTTTCATTGGGACACCTGTGGGAACGCGGGACTGTAGGCCATGTGTTGTTGGCGGCGTGTTTCGATGGGTGAGCCGAGTGAAATATGCGGAAAATGCGTTTTTTTCCCCACATTTCGGACTTTGCGGGGGTGTCTGGGTAATAAAATCTGGGCCGATTTGCCCAAATCATACCTCTGCAGATTCCCACGGGTGTCCTATTTTCGGAAATGCATGGGGTTCCCTGTTTTCCTTGGTGGCTTGGACACCCAAGGCCCATATCTGTATGTTGTGCTTGTCTGGAGAAAGTGAAAAATTCAGGTGTCAAAACAGACTTGGGGTTACCAGTGTTTTAGGCTTTCCCCTTGGCGCCCAGGTAGGTACACCCATACATGTGAGGTACCCTTTTCATCGGGACACCTGTGGGAATACGGGACGGTAGGCAATGTGTTGTTGGCGGCGTGTTTCGATGGGTGAGCCGAGTGAAATGTGCGGAAAATGCTGTTTTTTTCCTACATTTCAGACTTTGCAGGGGTGTCTGGGTAATACATTCTGGGCCGATTTGCGCAAATCATACCTCTGCGGATTTCCACGGGTGTCCTCTTTTCGGGAATGCATGGGGTTCCCTGTTTTCCTTGGTGGTTTGGACACCCGAGGCCCATATCTGTATGATGTGAGAGTGTGAAGTTCAGGTGTGAAAACAGACTTGGGCTACTCGTGTTTTAGGCTTTCCCCTTGGCGCCCAGGTAGGTGCACCCACACATGCAAGGTACCGTTTTCATCGGGACACCTGTGGGAACGCAGGAAGGTATAACATTTGTTGTGTTTCTGTGGTTTTCATAACGTTTTGACCCATTTGCTGGTGCCCTTTGTCACACAACCCTTTCATTTCCCAAATGTGACCTACATTTAGTCGCTGCTTTAGGCACCATACACTTTTGTAACCTGCACAAGTCACCTATACTTGAAAAGGTCTGCCTGTGCTCTTTCAAAAAATGTATGCTTTTCCTCGATTTACACATGGCTAACTGCGTCTGTTCAGGCCGTGAGCATAAAACTCCTGTGTACCATGGCTCAGTGATTGGCTTGTGGTATTGATTGTTTTGTAAAATACTACATAAAATGTGTGCTTTTCTAACTGCAAGAGTCGGGGGAATGTAGCGGAGCATTGCTTTTCTCAAAATTCAAAGAAGCCATTGCCGTACCAAGCCAACCATGTCCAACACATACCTTTTTTTGTCGGTCATTTTCCTGCTTTTCCCCTAATCCATGGCATTTTCCCCTACCTCGTTGTTGCCTGACCAACTCAAATCACCCCTTCCTAAACTTGGAATTTTGTCTACTTTTCAGAAATATATGCATTTCTGTCCTCCAATTCGGCTTTCCTACCCTTTTCTTCCATTCCGTCCATGCATGTCCAATTGGCAAAAATGGCCAAAATCGCCTACCTCTCACAAATCAGTTGATAACCACATCAAATTATTTTTTTCGTTTCCACTCAACCTGTTCTTGAAAGCCAGGACATTGGGGAATTCAGCACAGCAAACCATTTGTTCCTAGCTCTTACAGGGACAAAACACCACAGGCTTCTTTGTACATCATTTTATTGCCATTTTTTGAAAAAACCCTACATTTTTGCCCTTTTTGCTTATTTTTCTCTCACCCCCTACAGCAACCCAGGATTCCTGGGTGGCGTTACAACCGCCTACATGTGGTGAAAAAAGGAGCCAAATTTGGCAGAGATATCTAATGTAACAATAAAGTTACAAGGCATTGAATGGCCACATACCGAAAATCAGCAAAAAAGGCCCTGACAGTGGGGGGAAATACCCATGGCACTTAAAGGGTTATGCAACAAAGCCAAATCAAGAAAAAAAGCAGTCGTTCCGGTGTCAGGCGAAAATGCTCTTTTATAAATCGTCATTGTAAAGACTGGTAGGGGGTGTCTGTACTTCCGCTCTCTATATGGTAGAGGAGAGGCACAGAGGACCCCAGCCAAGATTCTCTATTGTGGTAGCAATGGACGAGCAATTAAGGCCTAGCTTCTCAGGAGGTAATGCGGGCTGGTTCTTAAGTACAGTATAGTCCCCGAACCCCCACAAAGGAATGTCCACACACTGTATTACTGAAAACACAGTCTTTATATAATTAATATTCAAATGTATGTACACGATCACAATAACACACTTTGTACTCGGAAGTCAATAATGATAAATATATACAATTCTAAAGTGGTACCACTAATGTTATCAAATCTCATTAAAGTGCATCAACTGTACGGTTAAAATGTCACACAGATTAATAACGAGGAAACCAGCAATAGAGATAGGCAGGAACGTAAGATGGTTGAAACAATAGGCAGAATGCTGGCCCTGTTACCTAGACACAGTTCTGTGTGGAGATCCCCTCACCTGGGCAACCTGTAAAATAAGGATATATCGCACAAGCCCAGTCCATATGTTCAATAGTCTCACTTCTTCCTATTAAGGTTTTTACCCCCCCAATGTACCTGGTGGAGTAGAGTTCTCCGACGATGCGCCGACCGATCCTTCTTGAGTGCCTCCCTTTCAGGCGGGAGCCACGGATCGTGGAGAGGTGTCGAGGAACTTGGCGTTCGGTGTCGGGGAATCGACGGCCCTTCTTGAGTGCCCTCCCTTTAAGGCGGGAGTCACGGGTCGTCGAACGTCCGACGGTGAACAGGGCAAACTACGGCAGGGAAGTGGCAGCTTCGTTCCTAGCGGTGCTCGTCGACGACGGAGCGTTGGCGTCCTGCAAGGAAGAGGCGTGCGGGGCACCTCGGTGACGATTGTTCTAGACCGCAAAGACATGATGAAGAACTGTGGCCCAGCAAAGGCATCGAGTCGTCGGCGTCTCTGCGGTGTGTAGGTGGCGGGAAACCCACCGGTGGATGCTCCTCGGCGCGTCGACGGTCGGGCCTTCTCCAGCGGGAGACAAGCGGATGCCGATGCAGACGAGAGCGTCCGATGAGCAATTGAAGTTCTTAGGCAAACGGGAGCACGGCGGCTCCGGTCGGCGACGGCGGTCGTCAACAGTGGCGGACAACAGTCCGGGTGCTTCTCCTTGGAACTCCGCAGCAATCCCCGTATCGGGTCGGCAGCCTGTCGACGGTCTGTCTACCAGGGAGCGTTGGCAAAGATCAGCTGTGCACGATGGTCCCTCGTAGCTCGGGAAGAGGGCGCCTTACCAGGTCCTCTCTGGGTCAGTCCTTGGAGGCACAGCAGCTTTCGGATTGTGAAGGAGAGCAACAGCAATTCTTCTCGTCCAGCAGGGCTTCAAGGTCAAGCGTCAGTTAATCCAGTTACTCGTCGTAGTGGACTTCAGCTTCTGAACACGATTCCTAGCAGTGAGAGGTCTCCAGATATACTGTTGATCTCCCATTCATTCCGCTGGGTCACACTCAAGCATCCAATCACGACTACGGGCATTCATGCAGGCAGGCAGCCAATCAGGCACACGAGGTATTCAGGCCATTCACTTCTCTCCAGACACTCACAACAAGTTATGTGTATTGGGACAAGTACCAAGCCATTCAACACTCCAAGCTGCATTCATACCCGTTTCGGGCAGGGTTGTCTCAGTCATTGTGTCAACCACCAGATACTAGACACCCACAACACAGAATGCATATTCGTCACACACTCTATTCACCCAGGTCCCACCCACAGGAGGTACCCACAACATACTTCACCGGGAAGGCTCCAGCTAGTCTGACCGGGCCTTCACAACGACACCATATATGGCACTTCCACCCAACAGCCAGTCAGGGGGAAGGGACAGAGTCGGGGCTTCCCAGGACTTTGGGAAAATAAGGTAATGGGTAATAGAAAGCAAGAGGCCACCGGGGCCATCTTGTTTTCCATCAGGAATCAACTGATCCCAATGGCAGGGCCGGGTTATCCCAAAATAGAGGATACTCCGCGCACCTGTCAAATTCAGCATGGAGCTGCCACCAGCCCATACCCTGCTCTGTGGGCCACCCACAGGTGCCCAAAAACATACACTAGGGGCACAGAGTTGTACCCCCACCCATGGGTGCCATAAGGGTATCCCACAGGTCCGTTCACCAAACCAAAAGAAAGAGAGCTGCACCGCCAGGAGTCCCACATGAACTCCTGCGCGGAAAACACGACAGAACACACGATAAAAAGCAGTAAAGGACAAGGATACGGAGGCCCTGTCCCTCCGATGCATTTCCAGCATCACAGTCGCCCCCCCAGACTGAGGTGGAGGGTGCCTAATCTCCCACGGGATAAGCACCCTCATCCAGACGGTCAACATACCTTCTGGAAAGGCCATCTGCATTATCGTGACTCTTCCCTGGTCTGTGCTCTATGGTGAAGTCTATCCCTTGCAGGCTAATGGACCACCTGAGCAGTTTCGGGTTCTCACCCTTCATCTGCATAAGCCACTTTAGGGGCTTATGATCTGTTTGGACCTTGAAGGTAGACCCCGTAAGGTAGGGCCTAAAACGCCTAAGGCTCCAAACTATACTAAAACATTCATTTTCAACAGTAGCCCACCTAAGTTCTCTACCCTTAAGTTGTCTACTGATGAATATGATAGGATGTTCTCTCCCTTTATCACCTAACTGGGACAAGACAGCTCCAATTCCGGTGTCGCAGGCATCCGTCTGGACGATAAAGGGTCGGCTGTAATCAGGCGCACACAACACGGGTGCCCGACACAGACTTTCTTTCAAGCCATTAAAGGCCCTCTGACAGTCTGCAGTCCAATTGACCTTCATAGGCTGCTTGGGTGAACTCAGAGCTGTCAGTTGTGCAGCTATGGTTCCATAGTCCGCCATGAAATTGCGATAGTACCCAGTGAGACCCAAAAAGGCTCTCACCTGGGTTTGAGTAGTGGGAGTCTCCCAGTCCTGTACATCCTGTACCTTACTGGGGAGAGGTTGGATTTGACCCTTTCCTACCTCATAACCAAGATACGTGACTTTCCCCTGAGCTATCTGGCACTTGGTGGCCTTGATAGTGAGGTTAGCCCTTTTTAAGGCCTGCAACACTCTACCCAGATGTGTCAAGTGCTCTTCCCAAGTGGCACTGTAGACGGCAATGTCGTCTAAATTAGCCACACAGAAGGCTTCCAGCCCACTGAGAGCATGATTGACCAATCTCTAAGGTGGCAAGGGCATTCTTTAACCCAAAAGGCATGACCCTAAACGGGTAGAGTCCCTCTGGGGTGGAGAACGCTGTCTTTTCCTTGGCATGGTCCGTCAGAGCTATTTGCCAATAGCCTGAGGTGAGGTCAAAGGTGCTCACAAATTTGGCAGCACCTATGGTGTCCACAAGCTCATCAGCCCGGGGCAATGGGTGCGCGTCAGTTTTGGTGACGGCATTGACTCCTCGGTAGTCCACACAGAACCTCCAATCCTTGGTACCGGCCTGGGAACTTGCCTTGGGGACAAGGACCACTGGACTGGACCAGGGACTGGTTGAGGGTTCAATAACACCCAGATCCAACATCTGGGCGTCCTCAGCCTGGATGTGGTTCTTAACCGTATCTGACATTCGGTAGCTCCTGCTCTTGACAGGCACACTGTCACCAGTGTCAATCTCGTGCTTACACCACGGTGTAAGGCCTGGCGTCAGCGAAAACAGAGAGGCATACTGCTGGAGCAAAGTCTTGCAGGCCCTCTGCTGCTTGGTTGTCAAATCTGGAGAGAGCTGCACTCCCTCCACTGAGCCATCCTGAGGGTTGCTATGCAGCAAATCAGGAAGGGGCTCACTCTCATCCTCTTCTTGCTCTGAAGCCAGCAAGAGACATGAGACTTCTGCTCGCCTGTGGAACGGCTTGAGCCTATTAACATGGAATACCTGAGGGGCTACCCCTGGGATTCCCATGTCAACCAGATAATTGACCTTGCCCATCTTGGAGACTATCCGGAAGGGTCCAGTCCATTTATCTGCCAATGCCCGAGGCTTGGTAGGCTCCATCATGAGGACCTCCTGTCCCGGAGTCCACTCCACTTGCGATGCTTTAAGGTCATGCCAGTATTTGTTCAATTCCTGGCTGGCCTTGAGATTCGCCGTTGCTTGACCCATCATCTATGTCATCCTCCGTCTGAGGCCTAACACATAGTCCCCCACTTGCTTTGCCAGACCGGGAGGGGTGACTTCCAAGCCTTCTCTGATCAAGGCGAGGGGCCCCCTCATGGGATGTCCAAAGAGCAACTCAAAGGGGCTGAAACCAACACCCTCTTGAGGTACCTCTCGGTAAGCAAACAGCAGGCATGGCAGGAGGAGATCCCATTTCCTCCTTAGGGGCTCTTCCAAAGCACCTAGCATGCCCTTGAGAGTTTTATTAAATCTCTCAACCAGACCATTGGTCTGGGGGTGGTAAGAAGTGGAGAACTTGTAGGTTACCCCGCACTCTTTCCACATGGTTTTCATGTAACTAGACATGAAGTTGGATCCTCGGGCAGAGACAACCACTTTGGGGAATCCAACGCGGGTGAAAATGCCCAGGAGGTCCCGGGCAACCACCTTGGCAGTAACAGTCCGAAGGGGTATAGCCTCAGGGTACCTGGTTGCATGATCTACCAAAACCAGGATGAACCGATGTCCACCTGACCTGGGAGGGTCAAGCGGACCGACAATGTCGATGCCCACCCTCTCAAACGGTGTGCCAACCACTGGCAATGGCTGCAGTGCGGCAATGACACTGCCTCCAGTCTTGCCAGACAACTGACAAGTTGGGCAGGTCCTGCAGTGGGACTCCATTTCTACTCCCATCCGAGGCCAGTAGAAATGGGCAGAGAGCCTCTGCTTAGTCTTCTTGGTACCAAGATGACCTGCCAAGGGCTCCTCATGCGCCAACTGCAGTAGGAAGGGCCTGTAAACCTGGGGTACCACCAACCTCTTGAGTGCACCAGGTTCTGGCTTAGTGGGCTCACTAACAAGGAGCTCACCCTCCCAATAAATCCGGAAAGTCCTAGGCACTTCGCCTTGTGCCTGGGACAGGGCCTGTTTCCTCAGACCTTCGAGAGAGGTACACTCTCTCTGTCCTTTACAGAAGTCTGCCTGGGAGGGTCCCCCTTCAGCTAACAAGCATTGAAGATCGGGATGATCCTCCGGGTTGAGAACCTCTCCCACAGGAGAGTCTTCTGGCTCTTCTCCCACAGGAGTTGAGACAGGGTTTACCACTGGACCCAGCCCGTCCAGAGCATGGATCCCAATGGGTGCTGTAGGAACAGCAGGAAGAGAAGGGGCTCCCTCCACAGAGGTGGCCTTCTTGCTCTTCCTTCGTCGTGCCCTAGGCCGCGCCTTCGGATCGGGTACCTGACTCACAGCTAGACCCGGTGTCACCTGGGACCTTGTGACCGCAGCAGCAGTCATGGAAGACCATCCGTGATCAATCCCAAACCGACTAGATCGTTACCTAACAGAATGTTAGCAGGGACGTTGTCCTGAACCAGGACAGGAAGCTTTGCTGTCTTGTCTCCAATTACGAGTGTGACTCGGGCTACAGGCGATAATTTGGGAGGCCCACCAGCTAACCTGGTGGTTCTCAGAGGAGCGTCTACATAGTCCTCTGGCTTGAGCAGTGTCTTGTCCACCACTGTCATGCTTGCCCCAGTGTCTCTCAAACCAGTAGAAGGCTGGTCATTCAGGAGGGCACTTCTAAAAAATCTACGGGTGTTCTGTGGGATAGTCGCCAGTACTTCCGCGTACTGGTCCCAGGCCCCAAGGGACACTAAGGACATCTCTACGGGAGCATCAAAAGTGAACCCTGTAGTGGCGCGGAGGGCCGTGGCTTCCACCTCAGACATGGGGTAAGGGTAGGTCAGGCTGACAGCCTGTACTCCGAGTGCCTTACTTTTACACTTGGAGTCACCCCTTTTGTGATCCAGAGCCCCACAGTCCCAACAAGTGCCGGGAGTGCGGGGTACGGTACTGGAACCACCGGGAGCCTGCTTTGCAGCAGGTGGACCACTACTCTTATTCCCACCCACAGATGACTTATCCCCACTAGATTTTTGGGTTTTAGGAGAGGAGGGTTTAGGTTTATTCGACTGTGACTGCTTTTGGGACTCCTCAGCTTTCTGAGAGGCCCCCTTTTCTTTGTCCTTGTCCTTCCCACTGGAGTCCTTAGGGGACACCCGGTGGGAGACCCACTTGTCAGCCAACCTAGCCAGCTTAAAGGGATCCAAAATGTTCTGGTCAGCAATTTACTGACGCAGCTCTGGTGAATAGGCATCAGAACAATGCTAAAAAAACAACAGGTGGGACAATTCAACAAAAGTTTTCACCTTGTAACCGTCAATCCACCCCATCATATTCATATGCGTAGCACTCACCCAGTCGACCCAAGACACATTCTCTCTTTTCTTAAAATCCCTGAACCTTTTAAGGTATTGGGTAGGTGTCTTGCCAAACTTGGCAATCAAAGCAGATTTCATACACTCATACTGACCCCTTTCTTCCACACTTAGCTTCAGAATACAGTCATATCCCGTTTGAGGCACTCTGCTTAGCAAACACTTAGCCCAATCTCTTATGTCAACATCATGAATTGCACAAGCCATTTCAAACGCTTCAATCCATTTGAGGATGTCAGAACCCTACGAAAACACACCAACCAAATCCTTCATAAATTTAGTGGCTGGGGACCTGTCACTCTCACTGGGTTTCGCTGAAGTCTCCACTCGAGCTTTCTCTAGCTGGATTCTCTGACATTCAGTGTCCTTGTCTTTGAGTTCAAGATCCCTATTTTTGAGTTCCACTTGTTGCGCCAGCTCCTCTTTCTTAAGCTCAGCATCTATTTCCAACTTGCGATATTCAAAGGCCAATTTCATCCTTAATAACTCAAGTTCCAAGGTATTGCTGGGGTTCGGAACAGAGGCAGAAGGAATGGCGGCATTCCCAGAAACAGATTCAGTAGAAACCCCAGGGGCAGAGTCCTCATTGGTTGCATTCCCCCCCTCATCAAGAGTTTCACCATCGGTCTGGTAGTCCACCAGGGCAGCTATCAGCTCAGCCCTAGACTTATCCACAAAGTCTAACTCCCTGGCTTCACAAGCACTCTGGAGAGCCTCTAAGCTCATCTGAGTCAATTTACCATTCGCAATAGACTCCATTGCTTGTAATGCAGTTATTTTGTACACACCCAAACCCTAATCGAATAAAGTGCAGATATTTTGTAAGTGGCATGGTTATACACTGATTCTTAAAACCATAAGCATCCCACCGCTGCCACCAGTGTAAAGACTTGTAGGGGGTGTCTGTATTTCCGCTCTCTATATGGTAGAGGAGTGGCACAGAGGACCCCAGCCAAGATTCTCTATTATTGGTACGTGGTCGAGCAATCAAGACCTAGCTTCTCAGGAGGTTATGCAGGCTGGTTCTTAAGTACAGTGTAGTCCCCGAACCCCCACAAAGGAATGTCCACACACTGTATTACTGAAAACACAGTCTTTATATAATTAATATTCAAAGGTATGTACACGATCACAATAACGCACTTTGTACTTGGAAGTCAATAATGATAAATATATACAATTCTAAAGTGGTACCACTAGTGTTATCAAATCTCATTAAAGTGCATCAACTGTACGGTTAAAATGTCACACAGATTAATAACGAGTAAACCAGCAATAGAGATAGGCAGGAACGTAAGATGGTTGAAACAATAGGCAGAATGATGACCCCTACCACGAGGCACAGTTCTGTGTGGAGAACCCCCCACGTGGGCAACCTGTAAATAAAGATATATAGCACGAGCCCAGTCCATATAATGTTCGATAGTCTTACTTCTTCCTATTAAGGTTTTACCCCCCCAATGTACCTGGTGGAGTAGAGTTCTCCGACGATGCGCCGACCGATACTTCTTGAGTGCCTCCCTTTCAGGCGGGAGCCATGGATCGTCGAGAGGTGTCGGGGAACTTGGCGTTCGTTGTCGGGGAATCGACGGCCCTTCTTGCGTGCCCTCCCTTTAAGGCGGGAGTCACGGGTCGTCGAACGTCTGACGATGAACAGGGTGAACTACGGCAGGAAAGTGGCAGATTCGTTCATAGCGGTGCTCGTTGACGACGGAGCGTTGACGTCCTGCAAGGAAGAGGCGTGCGGGGCACCTCGGTGACGATAGTTCTGGACCGCAAAGAGAGGATGAAGAACTGGGGCCCAGCAAGGGCTTTGAGTCGTCGGCGTCTCTGCGGTCTGTAGGTGGCGGGAAACCCACAGGTGGATGCTCCTCGGCGCGTTGACGGTCGGGCCTTCTCCAGCGGGAGACAAACGGATGTCGATACAGACGAGAGCGTCCGATGATCAATTGAAGTTCTTAGGCAAACGGGAGCACGGTGGCTCCGGTCGGCGACGGCGGTCGTCGACAGTGGCGGACAACAGTCCGGGTGATTCTCCTTGGAATTCCACAGCAGTCCCCGTATCGGGTCGGCAGCCTGTCGAAGGTCTGTCTACCAGGGAGCATTGGCAAAGATCAGCTGTGCACGATGGTCCCTCGTAGCTCGGGAAGAGGGCGCTTTACCAGGTCTTCTCTGGGTCAGTCCTTGGAGGCACAGCAGCTTTCAGATTGTGAAGGAGAGCAACAGCAATTCTTCTCGTCCAGCAGGGCTTCAAGGTCAAGCGTCAGTTAATCCAGTTACTCGTCGTAGTGGACTTCAGCTTCTGAACACGATTCCTAGCAGTGAGAGGTCCCCAGATATACTGTTGATCTCCCATTCATTCCGCTGGGTCACACTCAAGCATCCAATCACGACTACGGGCATTCATGCAGGCAGGCGGCCAATCAGGCACACAAGGTATTCAGGCCATTCACTTCTCTCCAGACACTCACAACAAGTTATGTGTATTGGGACAAGTACTGAGCCATTCAACACTCCAAGCTGCATTCATACCGGTCTCGGGCAGGGTTGTCTCAGTCATTGTGTCAACCACCAGATACTAGACACCCACAATACAGAATGCATATTCGTCACACACTCTATTCACCCAGGTCCCACCCACAGGAGGTACTCACAACATACATCACCGGGAAGGCTCCAACTAATCTGACCGGGCCTTCACACCAACACCATATATGGCACTTCCACCCAACAGCCAGTCAGGGGGAAGGGACAGAGTCAGGGCTTCCCAGGACTTTGGGAAAACAAGGTAATGGGTAATAGAAAGCAAGAGGCCACCGGGGCCATCTTGTTTTCCATCAGGAATCAACTGATCCCAATGGCAGGGCCGGGGTATCCCAAAATGGAGGATACTCCGCGCACCAGTCAAAATTCAGCATGGAGCTGCCACCAGCCCATACCCTGCTCTGTGGGCCACCCACAGGTGCCCAAAAACATACACTAGGGGCACAGGGTTGTACCCTCACCCATGGGTGCCATAAGGGTATCCCACAGGTCCGTTCACCAAACCAAAAGAAAGAGAGCTGCACCGCCAGGAGTCCAACATGAACTCCTGTGCGGAAAACACAACAGAACACACGATGAAAAGCAGTAAAGGACAAGGAAACGGAGGCCCTGTCCCTCCGATGCATTTCCAGCATCACAGAGCTGAACACAGAGTCCGCATCAGACCCAGTGTCACTATGGGAGGCATACAAGGCAGTACTGAGGGGGGAACTCATCTCATGGACAACCGCACAGAGGAAACAATACCTACTCAAGGAACACGAAGTGGAACAACAGGTGAAACAAGCAGAGGTAGCGCACATAACCCAGAACACGCCCGACACAAACCCGGCCCTGCTCCTGGCACAAAAAGCAGCTCCAGAACACTGCACTGGATAATGCCAGGCATGCACACTCGACAATGCGTGCAAGAGTTTATGAAACGGGCGATAAAGCCGGGAAAATGCTAGCGTGGCTAGAACGCAAGGAGCAGGGACGCAGCCATGTCCAGCGGCTACAGACAGAGGGCACAACCCCACTTGTGGCAGATCAGGACATCACGAGGGGCTTCGTAAATTATTATGCTGAACTGTATAAGTCACCTAACACCCCCGCAAATACCTCAATCATAGAGGAAATTAACTTCCCCACCTTGAGCATAACACAACAAGAATTGTTGGAAAGAGACATAACGGAGGATGAGGTGTCGAATGCCATGTCCGGCCTCCAAGCTGGCAAGTCCCCAGGTCCAAACGGCTTCCCGATTGAGCTGTGGCGGAAAGTGGGAACCAACGTGATTGCTCCACACCTACTGAAAATGTTCCAACATGCAAGAGAACAGGGCACCCTTTCCCCAGATCTTAGGGCAGCCACAATAATAGTACTACCCAAACCGGACAAACCCCCTGAACACTGCAGCTCTTACAGGCCCATTTCACTTATAAACAGCGAAACCAAAATACTTGCGAAGATCCTGGCAAACCGGCTACAACAAGTCATCCCCTCCCTGGTCCACCCTGACCAATGCGGCTTCATGCCCGAGAGATCGACACACATGAATCTCTACAGGTTGCACTGAGCACTAGAAAAAGCCGCCAGCATACAGGGTCCACTGGCTTTGTTGGCAATAGACTTTGAAAAAGCTTTTGATTCGGTGAGGTGGGAGGCCATCTGGGACATAATGAGGCACATGGGTTTTGGCGCAAACTTTATCGGCTGGGTGCAACTACTATACGAATGTCCAATAGCCAGAACTAAGGTCAATGGCTGGCAATCAGACCCCTTCAGATTGGGCAGAGGAACAAGGCAAGGTTGTCCCCTGTCGGCCATGATTTTTGCACTTGCCATCGAACCACTGGTCATCTTTTTACGAAATACCCTATTCTGGGAGGGCTTCCGGTGGTCAGAATCATGGGAGGATAGAGTGTCCCTCTACGCGGATGACTTGCTTATCTACTTGATAGACCCACGCAACTCCTGCCAAAATGTTACCCAAATGCTGAAAAGATACAGAGCTTTCAGTGGCCTACGCTTGAACTGGTCAAAATCCATCCTATTTCCCATAGGAAGCGCATAGACTGCCCCTACCAAATTGTTACTGATCAGTTCAAATACCTAGGGGTGAAAATCACAAAGCACCTCACAGACTGCACGGCTCTGAATCTACAACCAGTCGTGGCGAGATTCGCTGAGGACACTCGCCACTGGAGCTCCCTGCCACTGACACTGATGGGCAGAGCTGGCCTATTCAAAATGATCGCCCTTCCCAAGTTCTTGTATGTTCTGCAAAATGCACCGTTGCATATCCCGCACCAGGAATTCCTCAAAATAGACCGTATGCTCCGGAAACTGCTTTGGAGTGGAGGGCCCCCACGGATCGCTCTTTCCACCCTTCAGAGATCTGTCTGGGAGGGGGGGATCGGGCTGCCCAGGCTGCAAACTTACTACTGGGCCAGCCATTTGGCGGTGGTGAATGACATGCTCCATGGGAAAAGAACCTGCCGCATATCAGAAGGTTTAACACCAACAGCAGCATAACACCCCTGGAACTTCTATACTGCGGCATGGGCCGCACATCAGCTCCTACCATGGAAACGCACATCACACAACTCTGGGCAGAAGCACACCGGCATGTAGGCTGGGAATCGAAACTGACGCTGCCCCAACCATTGTGGAACAACAGGCTTCTCCCCGAGTTACAGAAGCTGCCGAAATGGCCCGCCTGGGCCCAACGTGACATCACCAAAGTAGGAGACGTAATAAAAGAGGAGAAATTGGTCCCCTTTGAAACACTGCGTTCGGAATTCGCCCTCCAATCCTCGGAAGGATACCATTATACGCAACTGAAACACGCACTGCACGCGCATCAACAGATCATCAGCGACACGCTAGAATGTACCCCGCTGGAGCGTAACAAAGTCCAGGACCAAATAAAAAGAAAAGTCACTTTAACCATGTATAATGTAATCACATCTTTCGCTACACCCAAGCTCGTCAGCTTGAGGGCCAGGTGGGAGCGAGACGTTGGTCCTCTATAATCAGAAGACTGGATGGAAGCCTTGATGTACCCTCGTGAGGCGACCATTTCATCGAGGCTCCGACTGGACCAACTCAAGATCCTACATCGTATTAACTATCCGAGAGTGGCACTTTTCCGGTGGAGCAAGGTCTCGGACCTGCGATGCATACAATGCAGGCGCGAGGAAGGAACCTTCTTCCACATCATATGGGAATGCGATGAAATACAGCAACTATGGCGGAAATGCTGTGACAAACTGTCCAGAGTCTTGGGCAAGCCAATACAAAGGGGTCCAAAGCAACTCCTGTTAGGGATCTCTGATGAATGTGACCTGCTCTGGTCAACCGCTACAGCGATACTGAGAAGGAACATTGCGCAGCTATGGGGATCGGAAAGAACACCTAGTTATGATCAATGGATCACGGACGTGGACATCTGTGTCACAATGGAGCACAGGGTATACGCAGCAAGGGGATGCCCGCAGAAAGCAAGCAAAATCTGGCATGTAGGGAAGACGATGGCTAAGCCCCCGAAGCAGCGTCACTGGCAATGGGAGCGATAAGAGAAAGGTTCCCATGGACTGGCGGGCCTGGCGCACGGGGACTGTGTACTGTGTTCCCTCATCAAAGACTAGATGGTCCAAGGGGCAGAGGCCCCTCCCCAATTTTGTTTTGACCCCCCCTTATGGTTTACCCTCTGTTTCTTCCTTCCCCTGCAATGCACAGTGTTATGTGTAATGTTTATGTATGTGTTGAAAATGTAATAAAAAAAATGTGTTCAAAAAAAGAAATGGGGGCGTCCTTCACTGGATCTCTTCGCCACCCGAGAGAACAAAAAGTGCAAGCAGTTTGCCAGCAGATGGCCTCAGCCAAATTCGCTGGGGGAGGTTCGCGTATGCATTCCCTCCGTTTCCACTCATTCGGCGGACCCTCCAATGGATTCAGAAATACCCATGCCGTGTGATTCTGGTGGCCCCTTACTGGGCCAGGCAGCCGTGGTTCTCAGACCTCCTCCATCTATCTGTAGCAGAACCAGTGCGGTTTCAAGTGACGCTGGACCTTCTGTTTCAAGATAAGAGGGCAGTTTGGCACCACGACCCGGGCTCTCTCAGCCTGACGGCTTGGCTCCTGACTTCTCCGAGTCCGGATTACTAAACTTTCCTAGGGACTGTCGCCGCATTTTAAAGGCGGCTAGAGCTCCATCCACGAATGTCACCTATGCATGCAAATGGAAAAGGTTTTGTTTGTGGTGAAGGATCAGATTGGGATAGATCCTTTAAGCATTTCATCAGAGCAAATTCTGCCCTACTTACTACACTTGGCAAAGAAAGGTTTGGTATTCTCCTCCATAAAGGTTCACCTGGCTGCCATTTCTAGATTCACTCGGAAGAGGCACGCTACCCCGCTGTTCAGTGATTGTCTCATTAAACATTTTCTAAGAGGATTGTTTCGGACTTTTCCTTCAGCTAAGAAGTTCCCTCCTGGCTGGAGTCTCAATCTGGTGCTGTCGGCTCTGATGAAAGCCCCGTTTGTCGTGGAAAATGGTGTTTTTATTGGCCATAACTTCAGCAAGAAGAATATAGGAGTTTCAAGCTCTAGTGATTGATCCTCTGTACTTACGTTTCTTCAAAGACAAGGTGGTGTTAGCTGCTACCCCGCACTTTATTCCAAAGGTGCCAACTACGTTTCATAAACTCTCTTCTATTGTGCTACCATCATTCTTCGCTTTCGGCTTCCTCATCAGCAGAAAAAGCGCTGCATACGCTGGATGTTAAAAGAGCATTGAAATTTTATCTAAGTCGTACTCAGGAATTCAGGCGTTCAAGACAACTGTTTGTGGCTTATTGTCCTTCAGTAAAGGGAAGGGCACTCTCCAAACAAGGCCTATCGCGTTGGGTCTCATCGGCCATTTCCTTCTGTCACTCTAAGGTGGGAAAGCCTTTGGAGAGGCGCCCGAAGGCGCACTCAACGAGATCCACTGCGTCATCAGCGGCATTATGGTCGGGGATTCCGCTGGTGGACATCTGTCAAGCGGCCTCCTGGTCGGTGCTGCATACTTTACTCAGCATTATTGCCTGGAGCAGCAACATGGTGCAGATGCTACAGATGGGACGTGCAGTCCTGCAATGCCTCTTTCAGTAAGGTAAGCCCCCACAGCGGGGGTACCTGTTTCAATGTTACCATGGCTAATGTTTTCTTGCTGGTAGTATGTGTTGCGTCCCTAATGTATTGGTTTGCATTACACGCCACCATGTATGATGAATACTGCTATGTAATCTATTCTACGCATGTGAATCCATGAAAGATCCAATGGAGAAGGCAGTAGTTTCTTACCTGTAACTCCATTTCTCCAGCGTTGGTATCTTTCATGGATTCACATCTGCCCGCCGGCCTCCCCTGGATGCAAACTTATTTGGTGCCTCTATTTTGGAGGTTAAAATCTGAGGAGAAGCCGCTGGGGCGGGTCTATTTATGCCCTACATCCTATTGGGTGGTGCGTAAGTGTCCCAAAAGGACGTCGATAGGACACTAAAGTGTCAAAGTTTTCCAAAGTAAAACGCTTAAAAAAAAAAAAGACTGAGGGTTCCCAGCCTGACGACGGGGAATATTCTTAGCATGTGAATCCAAGAAAGATACCAACGGTGGAGAAATTGAGTGACAGGTAATAAACTACTCCCTTCTCGCTTAAGCACAAATATTTGCCGTACATGTTCTCGTTTTTTCACTGCATTATCTCGCAAATTGGAAAGGACAATCAAATCACGCAACTCTTGAGGTACCACTGTATTAGTCAAATCACTCCATATTTTAACAAGATAATCTTCAATACATTCTAACAATACCTGCTGATCACCAAGGCCTCTATGATCAGATATGGAACTTTGCACAGCCACTTCATTGCCATCATCAATATACGTCACAGCCCACTGTTTCAGTTCTTCTTTCCGTACCTTGCTAATTGTACTACAAGTCAGTCTAATACTTCCTGTTTCGGGCCCCATTGATGCAGAACTGCCAGCTAAAGCGTATAACTCATGCTTTGTAGGAGGTGGAGGGAATGATGTCATGGGCGCAGATGGGACGGCTACTGCAGGTGCAGATGGAACCGTGGGAATCACAGGAGGAGATACATAGGGAGGCGGTGCAACTGGGTCAGTACTTGGATGATAATTTCTTCGCTCATTTAGTATCTCATTTATCAGTTCGTCTGATGTATGCAAATCTTGTGAAGGATATATTTTCTGTATGTCTAACTGGAAGGCCCTATCCATGTTCTTAATGGCTTCTGTCTGCTTCTGCTGATCATGCTCTGTCACTTTCTCTACGGTTGATTTATGTCTACGTACATGTTTCTTTGTACTTTTCAAGCGTTGACTCGCTTCCTTTCTCCAGTCCCTTACAATGTCGAACGCTGCAGGTCTGGCCTTTTTCCGTAGCAAAACTGATTCGAAATGTTCTATACGCGCTAGTTCAAAGCTCCCATTATTTGGCCACTTAAGGTCTGATACATGTCTGGTCTGCCTATGCCAAACCGCATTAAACACTATTGCCCCTATACTGTATTTAATGTACATGTCATGTGCCGACGACCCCTCGGGTGGCGTGGCCTGGCCAGTTACCAAAGATTGTCTCCCGCAGTGAAAAAATCTCACTAGACAGGAAGACAATTTCCTAGGCATGGTTAACTCTTACCTCTTCTTACCCTAGGCGTTTGTATTGGCAAGAGCCGGTATTGCCTTTGGAGCAGGCGGCAGGCCAGTTTGTCAAAGGATGTACCCGAAGCACGCCATTTCCTCTCAGCCACCCTGCACTTCCGTTTAACGGTGGCGAGGTCTGAGTCTTACCAGGAGTTGCACTTGGCTTTGGGCTTCAAGCGGATCCTCATAACAGGGGCAAGAACATCAAGGGTATCAGAAATAGCAGAGTGGAGCTTTGAGAAGGCTGTGTCAGGGTGTGAGTCAGCCAAAGCGGGGCCGTTGACAGCATCAGCAGAGCGTGGCGGCTAGTACAGTGATTTGCTTGTTTGCGAAAGTCAGGATTTGCCCCAGACATACAATCCAGACTTCTCACATGCCCTTTGACGGCATACATTTATTTGGAAATAAAGCTGATGAAAGTTTGGAGAAGCTGCAAACATCCAAGGCAGCAGCCAAATCCCTTGGAGCTGCAATAAGACAAACTCCAAACCGCCCCACAGGAGTGCCGTGGAGGGGTAGGTCCTTTCGCTATTATTCCACATTCGGAAGGGGCAGTGGACAGCCAGCTCAAAGAGGACATAAAAGATTCCCCCGTGGTGGATTGTGGAGAGGTACTAAGACCGCAACAGCAGCGGCAGCCTTACCTTCGGCCACTCCGTCCGCCGCTCCAAAACCTCTCTGAGGTCTTCGTACACAAGACTGCAGTAGGAGGCAGGTTGTCACAGCATCGGACAGAATGGCAAGCTATTACTTCAGATGCTTGGGCATTGGAAACAGATGCTCAAGGTTACTGCCTACCGTTCCTGCAAAAACCTCAGAGTCATCCACTGGGGAACAACTCTTTGAAAGTTCCAGATCTGCTTCTAATGCAGGAGATATTAACTCTGCTAGAGAAAGGTGTGATAGAACCAGTACCTATAGAGGAGAGGAACAAGGGTTGGTACTCTCCATATTTTCTAATTCAAAGAAGCATGGATGGAGGACTGAGACCCATCTTGGAATTAAGAGACTTGAACAAGTTCCTCAGGAAGGACAAGTTCAAGATGGTTCCCCTTTCTCAGATCCTTCAGGCCCTCTAGCTTGAGGATTGGATGGTATAATCGAACCTCCAGGATGCTTACTTTCATGTGCCGATCCATCGCAAGTACAGACAGTACCTGAGGTTCGCCGTTGGCGGTTCTCATTATCAGTTTCGGGTTCTGCCATTTGGGCTGACCTCCGCCTGAGAGTTTTCACCAAGCTAATGGCGGTTGTGGCAGCGAGTCTCAGGAGAGGGGGTATTCACGTCTACCCTTATCTGGACGATTGGCTGATCAGCGCCAGTTCCCCAGAACATGTCTTGGAACATCTCGGCTCCACATGTCACTCCCGTCACAGGCTGGGCTTCTCCCTCAACTTCAAGAAGTACCACCAGATACCATCTCAAAGACTACAATTTATCGGAGCAGTCCTGGGAGGTAAGGGCGCAAGACATTCTCCAGATGGTGACAAAATTCCAGAATGCCCAACATCTGCCGGCCTACGATTTTCTGAGGTTGCTCAGCCTCATGGCATCCTGCATTTTTCTAGTGCCAGAGGCTCGCCTGAGAATGAGATCTCTCCAGTGGGCTCTCAGGACCCAGTGGTCACAATTCTCAGGAAGAATGTCAGATCTCCTACAAATCCCAAACTGGATCTTCAGTTGTGGGCCTGTCGGGAGAACATCTTGAAAGGAGAACCGTTTTGGCAACCATGGCCGGAGATAACTGTAGTGACAGACGCCTCACTCATGGGGTGGGGAGCCTATATCAACGATTTGACCATCAGTGGTTGTTGGTCTCCATCGGAGTCCAAACTACATATCAATCTTTTAGAGCTCAGGGCAATCAGACTAGCGCTGCCCTCTGTACGGGGAAAGAATGTCCTAATAATGACAGACAACACAGTGGCCATGTACTTCTCCAGCATGGGGTCTGGCATGGATTCACATGCTCATGAATATTCCCCGTCGTCAGGCTGGGAATCCTCGGTAAAGAAAAAATCAGTATCAGTTTCGTTTCTGATCTGTCTTTCTTAGTAGTAACCAATCACTGATCTCTGGTTCATACTGCCCCCAGCCAATGACTGCCCTCTCCCTAAGCCCCGCCTCTGGCAGCCATCCTCAGATTTTTACCGCACGCTCAAGTGTTGGGAGTCCTCGTGTTTAGCTCTCGAGTTTTTTACTGCGTTTTCACGTTTTTTCAGGAGATTTTCTCATTTTTCGGTTTAATCGTGCCTCAAGCTCCACCGTTTCTACTTCCGATAACGGGGACCCGTTTCGGAATTCTTCTACGCCCCTCAAGGGTGAAGTTTTCGTCAAGTTTATACTTCTTGGAGGATTCCGGAAGATCTGCGGCCTACCTCAACGGACATGGCCCAGGACAAGGGAAGCTCGACGCCTGGATCCAAGCTGTTCAGGTACTGCCCTGGATGCGGATTACAGAACATTTTCAAGGAGGACGAGCATTCGCGATGTCTCTACTGCCTTCATGAGGACAAGACGCACGTGGAGAAACACTGTGCATTCTGCAAGAACCTTTCGGAACGGACCAAACAAGATCATCGCTCCCGCCTCGTCACCTGGCTGGAGAAGGGCACAGCAGGTGATAAGGCGAAGAAGAAGTCTGAGCGGGCTTCTAAGTCCTGTGAGGGCGCCCTGGCGACGGGGGCCCAACAGAAGGCCAAGCACCGCGAGTCCGCGGGCACCGGGAGCACCGAAAGGTCGGGCTCTTCGGTTGCCAAGCAGGGCGCTACTTCCCCGGCACGTTCGACCATGAGCCAGCGCTCTGGTTCGGGGAAGAGGAAGTCCGAGAACCCGGGTAGGCCGCTGGAGCGGACTCGGTCGATCTCAAAGGGGGAGCGAGGCGCTGACTCTCCCCCCAAGGCGAAGGCCCAGGACGCACCTAAGGTGGTGAGGGCTTTGATCCTCCTGGCGAAGGCCTCTACCGAAGTGGTCGCTGCGACCCTGGCGAAGCCGGCTGAGACTACGCCCCTGGAAACGCCCTCCAGGCCCAGAGTATCCCTGCCACCGTGGAGGGATTCCTCTTTCCAGCCCATCGCTAAGACCCCCGTGAAGCCCCCGGCTGAAAAAGAGGGAGGGGGGGCGGTGGCCATTACAGACTCGGAATCAGCCTCTGAGGAGGAACTGGTGGAAACCAAGAAGAGCCTCAACGAAAGGTCCATAGGCCTCAACGAAAGGTCCTTAGGCCTCAACGAGAGGTCCTTAGGTCTCAACGAGAGGTTCATAGGCCTCAACGAGAGGTTCGAGAAGATTCCATCCCAGGGGTTGGTCCCTGCTGACGTGATCGAAAATAGCGACGACGACGACGAACAGGGCCCAGTGGAGCGGCCATCCCGACCGTCGCAGCCATTGCCCGAGCCCCAGGATAGCTCGGCGGCCATTTTGTTGGCAATCCAATCCTTATGCACCGAGATAAGGACGAGATTACCACGGACCCCGACGGAGGATCCAGAACCAGGCCAGTCGGGAAGCCCTCCGAACAAGCGGAGGAGAGTCCACCCCGCTCCCCCCTTCGTGCCTGCGAGACCGGTGGACCCTTCATCCCCCTCGCCGGACCCTAGAGAGGATACAGCGATGGATACAGCGACGGGGACGGACGATGACGGCGGCGATGACACAGCGGACATCCCGTCATCACCCCCCACCTCGCGGGCGTCTCCAGCCGACGAAATTGGCTCCTTCCACGCCATGATAACCAGGGCATCCGAGCTCTTCCAGCTCTGCCCTGAAGAACAGAAAAAGGAGGGGTTTCTGTACCAACGACGAGACGCCAAGAGGAAGTCAGTCCTCGCGGTGCCTTTACTCGACAACATCTGGGACGAGGGGCTTGCTGTCCTCAAGAACCCTTCCACGAGACCAGCCAAGAGGGACAGGTACGAGAAGAAGTACCGAGTCCCCGATGCCGCCCCTTTGTGCCTCAGGGCCCAGCCCACGCCGGACGCTGTCGTCTCGGCAGCGGCTAAGAAGAAGGCAGCGGGTGCGGCGGCTTCAACTTCCACTTCCCCGCCAGACAGCAAGGGCAAGAAGTTGGACTCTATGGGACGACGAGTCATCTCGTCGGTGGCGACGACAATTAAGGCGGCCAATGCCTTAGCGATCGTGGCCTGCTACGACAGGGAGCTCTGGTTCAAGATAGCTCCCCTGCTAGACTTCCTGCCTGATGACAAAAGGGCGGAGGCCCTAGAAATTCTGCAGGAAGGCGAGGTGGCGTCGGATCACGCCATAACGGTGGCAACGGACATTGCCAATACTGGATTTCGCCAACTGGGCAACAGAGTCTGCCTCCGACGACGAGGATGGCTCAAGGCGGCAGACTTTCGCCAGGACGTCCAGACCAGGGTGTTGGACATGCCGTTCGACGGCAACAACTTTTTTGGTAAGGCGGTGGATGAGTCCCTACAGGCCATCAAGACCGACTCGGAGACGGCCCGGGCCCTGGGGGTGCTTCAACAGCGACGGCCCTTTTTTGGAGGTCCAAAGGATCCAGCGGTGGCTCCTCCACTTAACGCCAGGCGGCCCGCTCCTCTTCCCAGGAGGCCTACAGAGGTCGCGGCAAGCAAGGGGGGTCCCACCGCCGTCGCCAAGGGGGCCAAGGCGGCAAGGCCTCCTCCAAGCAAGACTGACCCGGCCGGGTTGTCGGGGCCCCCACCAAAGCACCCCGGTGGGAGGCCGGCTGACAAAGTTCATCAGCGTGTGGGAGTCCATCTCCACCGACCGTTGGGTGTTTGACACCGTAGCCAACGGGCACTCGTTGGAATTCCAAAAGAAGTGCCCTCGCATTCCTCCCGTGGCCAGGAAGGAGAATCACGTCCCTCAACTACTGTTGGAGGCAAAGGCGATGCTCAAGAAAGGTGCCATCGAGCTCGTCCCCAGAGGGCTCCGGGGCTCCGGAGTGTACTCAAGGTACTTCCTTGTCAATAAGAAGACAGGCGGTTGGCGCCCCATCCTGGACCTGCGTCGCTTAAACAAGTATATCAAGGCGCAGAAATTCAGGATGGTCACCCTCCAGCACGTGCTGGGACAGCTGGAGGAAGGCGACTTCCTATCGTCTTTGGACCTGGAGGATGCTTACTTCCACATCCGTATTCTAAAAAGGCAAAGGAAGTTCCTCAGGTTCGTGGTTCAGGGACGCCACTACCAATTCAGGGCCTTACCGTTCGGATTAAAGTCGGCACCCAGGGTTTTCACCAAGTGCCTGGCACCAGTGGCGGCGCGGCTGCGTCTGCAGGGGATCCACGTTTACCCCTACCTGGACGACTGGCTAATCCGGGCAAGGACAAGGGAACTCGCCGTCGAACACACGGCGAGGACCGTCCGGTTGGTCACGGAGCTGGGGTTCCCCATCAACTACCCCAAATCCCACCTGGTTCCATCGCAGATATCACTGTTTCTGGTAGCGAAGCTCGATACAGTGGGGCAATTTGCCTCCCCTACAGGGGAGAGGACCAAGACCATCCTGGGCAAGGTGCGGCGCCTGCTAGCCAAGGACAGGCCCAGGATGAGGTCCATCAAGTCCCTCCTCGGGATGATGTCCTCATGCATCTATCTTGTACCCCTTTGCAGACTTCGGATGCGTCCGCTACAGGAGTTTCTCGACGCCCGCTGGCTTCAGGCGAGGGGCTGTTTCGAGAACAGGATCCCTCTCGACGAGGAGTTCCGTCAGGCGATCTTATGGTGGGGCATCCGTGCTCACCTCACGACAGGCACGGAATTTAAAATCCCGGCATTTCAGGAGACGGTGACGACGGACGCCTCTTTGGAGGGTTGGGGGGCCCACACCGGGGACCTCCACGCAAGAGGCCTTTGGCTCCCAGAGGAGAGGTCTCTCCACATCAACATTCTGGAGCTCCGAGCAGTGTTCTGGGCTCTCAAGTCGTTACTTCGGTCCCTCAAGGGCAAAGTGGTGAGGATCTTCACCAACAACACCACCACAATGTTCTATATATGGAAGCAAGGAGGCACCAGATCCCCAGCCCTATCCAAGCAGGCCCAGGATCTGTGGCACTGGGCCGTCGCCCAGGGGATGTTTCTGGTTCCCTTCCACCTGGCAGGAATAAAAAACACCATTGCGGACTCACTCAGCAGGGAGCTGCGCTCGTGCCACGAGTGAGAACTGCGCCAGGACCAAGTGTATCGACTCTTCCAACGATGGGGCAAACCCCAGATCGACCTGTTCGCGACGGCGACAACCTCCAAGTGCCAGAGGTTCGCCAGCAGGTTCCCACAGCCAAGGAGCATGGGCGATGCTTTCTCGTTCCCTTGGAATGGCCTGTTTCTATACGCGTTCCCTCAGTTGCCGTTGCTGCTCCGCCTCATCAACCAGCTCAAGAAGTCCAGGTGCAGGATGATCCTCGTCGCACCGGCGTGGCCGAGGCAGATCTGGTTCCCTGACCTTCTGGACTTGTCAACGTCCCCACCAGTCAAGCTGCCGGCGGACGCGGATCTTCTCTCCAGAGAAGGAGGCGCCATTCTCCATCACGACCCACAGTCGCTGAACTTGCAGGCCTGGCTCCTGCAGCACTAGAGTTTGGAGGGTACGATATCCCGGCTGATTGCAGAGAGGTTCTTGCAAAGGCCAGGGCGTCCTCAACTCTCAAGTGTTACGGTCATAAATGGAAGAGGTTCTCTGTCTGGTGCCGTGCACAGAAGATTAACCCTCTGCGGATTACGGCCCCTCAAGTGCTGCCGTACCTACTGTCGCTGGCCAAAGCTGGACTGGCTCACGCCTCCATAAAAATACATCTGGCCGCCATCTCCTGATATACCAGGACTACGGGACGGGCGTCCTTGTGGTCTCATCGCCTGGTAAAGGAATTTATGAAGGGACTAGTCCGATCATTCCCGCCGGTGAAGGCCCCTGCCCCGGCGTGGGAGTTTAATGTGGTGCTGACCAGGCTCATGGGAGCCCCATTCGAGCCTATGCATTCGGCGCCTTTGAAGTTCCTGTCATGGAAGACAGCGTTCCTCGTGGCCATCACCTCTGCACGACGAGTGGGAGAGATACAGGCCCTATCTTGCAAGCCTCCATACTTGACTTTTCATGACACGAGGGTAGTGCTGAGAACGCACCCCTCCTTCATGCCCAAGGTGCCGTCGGACTTCCACCTCAACGTGCCCTTGGTGTTACCAGTTTTCTTCCCGTCGCCTTTGACGCCGGCCGAGAGGACTTTGCACTCGCTGGATGTAGCTAGAGCGCTGAAGTTCTACGTGTACCGCACAAAGAGTTTTCGGAACACATCACAACTGTTTGTGAACTTTGGGTCTGTGAATCAAGGGAAGGCTCTCTCGAAGACTTCCATTTCCAGATGGCTCTCCGGCTGCATCATGCATTGTCACCGGTTGGCAAACCGATCGCTGCCCGGCCGTCCGAGAGCCCATTCGACCAGAGCGATCGCTGCTACCATGGCGTTCCTGTCTGGGGTGCCCCTGCTGGACATCTGCAGGGCTGCTACATGGAGGTCGACGCACACCTTCACAAGATTCTACTGCGTCATTCGGAACTCCAGGGAGGAGTTCAGGGTCGGCCAAGCAGTGCTGCGCAACATGTTCGCTTAAGGTGAGCATGGTGAGGAGGTAAGAGATGCTTAATGTTGAGTTGTTGTATTGCTTAATGTTGAGCCTGTTACCACCTCCCGTGGTTGTGCATGTGTATACTGCTATGTATTCTTTTATTCATGAGCATGTGAATCCATGCCAGACCCCATGCTGGAGAAGGAACAAGTTACTTACCTGTAACTGTTGTTCTCCAGCATGGGTCTGGCATGGATTCACATGCAAACCCTCCCACCTACCCGTCTGTGGCTCTTCACTTGGTCATACTGCCACTTGGCGTGCTACCAAATCTGAGGATGGCTGCCAGAGGCGGGGCTTAGGGAGAGGGCAGTCATTGGCTGGGGGCAGTATGACCCAGAGATCAGTGATTGGTTACTACTAAGAAAGACAGATCAGAAACGAAACTGATACTGATTTTTTCTTTACCGAGGATTCCCAGCCTGACGACGGGAATATTCATGAGCATGTGAATCCATGCCAGACCCATGCTGGAGAACAACAGTTACAGGTAATTAACTTGTTCCTACCTCAACAAGAGAGGAGGTGTAGGGTCACTACCACTTTGCAGAGAGGCAATGCAGCTATGGTTCTGGGTAATACAAGAAGGAATCTCTCTGTCGGCAGTTCACCTAGCCAGAGAGAAGAACACGACGGCAGATGCATTGAGCAGGCAGAGCACTCTCCCACGAATATGAACTAGCTCAGGAAGTCCTTCAGGAGATCTTCACCCTTTGGGGAGACCCTCAACCCCCTCAAGTGGATCTGTTCGTGACCAGTGCCAACCGGAAGTGCAAACTGTACTGATCCAAGGAATTACCCCCAAGAGGAGCTCTAGGAGACGTGTTCGTAGTGGATTTCCACTCCTGTACGTGGTTCCCCCAGTCCCCAGCATTCCTTATTTGATCAGGAGGTTGAGAAAGTTTTGGATATCCATGATCCTAACTGCTCTGAATTGGGACAGGAGGACGTGGTACCCGGACCTTCTGGATATGTCCATCTGTCCTCCTATACGGCTTCCACAAAGAGAGGACCTTCTCTCGCGAGAGGAGGGTCGGGTTCTCCATCCAGAGGTCAAGACACTCAGTCGTCACGCATGGTTTTCAACCCTTATTTTGGCACAAGTGATGCACTTCTCCTTGTGAGAGTGAAAAAAATGCACTTTTCACAGAAGGCATCAGAATGTGCCTATCATGGAAGCGTATATTCTGCTGCTCCCCCCCTGAATGCAACTTCACAAAGCAGCGGGTGTTTCTGCATATTACTCCCAAATTCAGAAACAGGACATACTTTGCAATTTGTTGAAAAACATGCTGCCCTTTGCTGCTTGGATTAGGCATAGGTGTGCGCAATGAATGAGGTAATTTTTTACTCTTTCTTGCATTTGTTTTCAGTGTGGCACTAGCATTAGAACCACTACTGTCCCATTTGTCTTTGTATCCCTTCAATAGACAATGAAATGTTGCTTTCCTTTTTAAGCATTTCACATGGACTGGCTAAGGGCCTGGAACTGAAATCCGCTCCCAGCACCCAGGTAGGTACTGGGAGGCTGTCTTACTTTAATATATATATGTGTCTTCTTCAAAGGTATTGTCAAATCCCTTCCCTTCCTCGTCTGTGCTTCCTAACTCATGCAATTGTGTGCACTCATACTGCATAATATCTGTGGAGTTGGACAAGTTCAAGTATGTTTGGGAATATTTAATGCTGCTTATGTCTTACTTTGACTAAAGTATTCTCTGCATGCATGCTTGTTTCATCATCATACCTGCCAGATACTAAAATTCCAAAAGTAATAACTTGTTAAAGAATAAGTTAGTATGATAACTGAACTATAAGTAGGCTCTGTTTTCTCTTTCATGTGTGCTTTAGGTTGGGAAGGTCCTCCACCTCCACGTGGCTGCGAGGTTTTTGTGGGAAAGATTCCTCGTGACATGTACGAAGATGAATTAGTTCCTGTTTTTGAGAGGGCTGGGAAAATTTATGAATTCAGACTGATGATGGAATTCAGTGGAGAGAATCGTGGATATGCATTTGTGATGTATACAACCAAAGAAGAAGCTCAACTTGCTATTAGAATGCTCAATAATTATGAAATACGGCCTGGTAAATTTATTGGAGTCTGTGTAAGCTTGGACAACTGCCGGTTGTTTATTGGAGCAATTCCAAAAGAAAAGAAAAAAGAAGAAATCTTTGATGAAATGAAAAAAGTGACAGAAGGGGTTGTTGATGTCATTGTGTATCCAAGTGCCACTGACAAAACAAAAAATCGAGGTTTTGCTTTTGTAGAGTACGAGTCTCACAGAGCTGCTGCCATGGCTAGACGGAAGCTTATTCCAGGTACATTTTGCTAATTATTTTTTGAAATAATGATTATGTCTGTGTTGATATTTCTGAATAAGAGCACACGTTTATCAGTTTAAAGGCCTACTCGGGCCAAGTTAAAAACATTTCCACAGAAAATGCTGAAAAAACCCAGCTCGATTCTCAAACATTTTTGGGCGCAAGTGATCAAATGCGCTAGCTAGATAAAAGGTGCATCCCAATCAAAAAATGGCATCTGAATGTGTGCAAATGCCACTTTCACTCCCTTTATGCATTTACGCATATAAGGGGGCGTATTTGCACATATCAACGTGCATCCCCATTCCATAAATGGGATGTTCTTTGAAATTATTAAAAAACAAAGACATCCTGATGTTTTTGTTTTCTTTTTGTTCTGTTTTTTAAGCGTCAGCATTTTTGTTTGTTTATACTATTGAAGGTGCTTTGAAAATGCTCTATAAAACTTATTAAAAACAAAGACATTCCCCTGCGCCTGTGTGGAGTAGGCACAGCAGAGGAGCAATGCATGAGAGATCAGGTTCATTTATGATCCTTTTAACATTTTCTTTGAAGTGGGAGAGTAGCAGTGTGAGCTGCTGCTCTCCCACTTGCATTTCTATCCTTTAATCAACGTGGGTGCTACGAGGTGTTTGCTCCCAACACTAATGTAGTCAAGGGGACTGGCCAGAACATTTTTTGCTCTGCTGTCTGCCCCCCACCTTTGAGAATGAGGTCACCTGCGTGTTTCTGAAATTAAGGCAAAAGAAAAAAGATTGCACACAATGCTCTTTTTTTTCAGTTAACGTTCATTTCTGGGAATCTTGCTCTTTGAGTTTTTAATGTGATATAATGTTCCGAATCAAACTCTGTATCTATCTCTTCAGAACTATAGATAAAGTGGCTTGTGTGTTGATGTGAAACCCATGTTGGTAACTTCAGATAAATGTACTCTGCGTTAGTGCCACACAGCAGTCATGTGAAATTAATCTGAGTTAACACTGGATGGACACATGCTACATTCATTGTGTATGTAAAGCGGTAGGCTACCACTGAAATGGCTTCTTGATGGTGACAGAAATCCATGCTCATACTTGAATAAAAATGGTTCAGGCTACTGGCAAGGAGGGAAAGCAGCGATAAAGAGGAAACTAAAATGCAAATGTATTATTTTTATTTTAATTTTTTAAAGCATTTATTGTAGCAACAGTAGCATCAAAGAAAACCCTCTCAACATTGACATTACATTACGCTCTAGAGCATATCACAGCCAGTTTCTCAAAGTGACTCCTGCTATAGAAGCGGAGAAGGTAGTTATCATTCAATACATATAGGTGCCTAGGCCAATACAAGTTATACTCTATTCTCTGTATATGAATAACCCAGATGTACACCTGTCATGTCCCACAGCCATGAGAGAAATTGCAAGATATGGCCAATCAAATCTGGATAGCAGAATGGTAAACAATCGTATTTAAAGAACATATCATTCAAACAATTATAATAGTAGCAACCTTGTGCCCAAACCTACTGTATCCTCATCCTCTCAACCACCTGCCATAGCAACCCAGCCTTCCCTGTTCTATAACCCTGCCTTTTCAACAGATGTGATTAAATCTCTTAGCTAGACTGCTGTACAGCTATACAAAACTGGGACAGTACAGTGATCCCTCTGTTCCAAAACCTAAGAATCAACTTCTTTGCCACCAGCAGTACTGGTTAGAGGACCTTTTTTCCCCACATATTAGGATTTAACCATCTCCTAATAGCCAAAACTTTTTTTCGAATTTTCATGTGACTACCTTTCAAAATGTACTTATTTTAGAACAGGACCAGCGCATATGCTCTCAGGTTACGATTTGGTGACATCCTCTGTCACAAATCCATCATCGTCAATTGGGCGAGGTAAAATATGCTCAAATTAATATTTTAAATTGAATTCTCTATTTGGTAAACTCACTGAGATCTCCTAAATGAAGTCACCGTACGTTAGCTATTCCATTTCACCTATATATTCCAAGAGGTCTTTTTTACAGGCTGCTATAAGGCTTTTGTTTAGGTTTGGAATATCATGGAGCAGCATCCTATTGTAAGGTTTAATCTGTGTATAGGGATGGTGTATTGCTGCTGATATTGCACTGCAACAATTCGTTTAACGTATCACTGCTGATATCCCCAAAATACTTAAGTAGACTCAGAACTCCCAGACAGTACTCCAGATAAGATTTTGAGGTGGGAGTATTTTGATCCCTATTTTTCAACTTTGAGAGTAAATGTGATTTTGAGAGAGTAAAAAATTACTTTTCTCCTTTGCAAGAGAGTAAAATGTATGCAACATCCAGCCGACATGTGCAAAAACTGTATGGCAATCATTACTATGCAGCAGCTTTGTGCCTTGTGACAGAATACACCTTTCATTATTTCTCTAAGGTCTGGCCATTTGATCTGTCCTGTATATATTTAAATGTTGAAAACACAAAAACATAGCCAAATACATAGTAAATCAAACATGAATTGTATTGTGTGTTTTGAGGTTCGTTAGCAGAATTGTTTTTTGATGTTTAATGAAAGTCCTAATTTCCTGGAGCTGTTACTACCTAATGGTATGCCAATGTTATGATGCAACAGTGCAGAGAGGCAAGGACTCCATAACAAATTCTATATCTAATCTCACGGTCAAATGGTTATTTATATAGCTCTTTTGGCAAAGCGCTGTACATAGAACATATTTATTTTAATTATCACCAAACCGAAGTCGGTACTCCTTTATCGATCTTGAAAGGATGAAAGGCTGAGGAGGGCCTGCCGGGATTCGAACCTGTTACCTACAGATCACGCATAGATCACAGCAACGAGTGCTCAATCGGCTGAGCTATAGTTTTGGTTAACATCCTTCAGAGGTCGGTCAACTGAGTATTGACTGAGGTATAATAATCACAGTGCCTAGATGTTGGACAAACCATGTATGAAGCTACATAAGGTTAAATACCTATCTGGATTATCACAGGGACAGGTTTTGCTGAGTTTCTATTTGAATTACAAATGTAACTTTCATTTGTTCGTTTTTGATCAGCGCTTGCACTTCCTGAAGTTTCAGGTTCTGAATGTTTTAATTGTAGTCTTGAAGATTTGAGAGGCTAGAACACCTGTGATTGGTGTAATGACAATCACTCACCCTTGACCAAAGACTCTGCTGCCACTGACCATATATAGTAATGTACCCCATTGACTGCAAGGTTGAATGGATGTAAACTAGACCGTGCATAGTCATCATTTTACACACTGTTTTTATAATTAGAGTATAAATTAAATGATAAGTGCAAACATGATCTGCCTTTGCATGATTATGCACACAGCACATAACTCTGAAAAATACAATTGTGCAATACTGGGTTGCTTACTGGGAAAAAAATATGATTTGTTACAAAATATGAATTCTCAATTGCAACTTAGTTTTCCATCGTATTAATTATACATTCCTAAAATGCTGGGAAAATAAATATGCACTATGCTTCTGTTTGCTCCATGAACATCAACACGGCAGAAGCTGAATGGAAATAAACCATTCCTTTTATCACAATGTGCAGTTTCTTTTTTTTTAAAAGGCTTCAGAGAAATATATTCTGTTTCAGAGGGCTTTATCCATGGCTTGCAATTATATCCAGGTAGTTAAAAATCAAAAGAAGCATTCTGGTTTGTGTCAAGTAACCTGACCTTTGCAGTGCCCCCTGCTCTAAACGTGTGTAAATGTACACAGGAAAATAATGAAGCTGTCGTATTTACAAGATTTTCATGCGTACAAAGGCCTTGTAGGCACCTAATCTGGAGGCCTGCACCCAGATGTGTCAGTCAATCAGCATTAGGATTCGGATAGCCTCCTGCAACTTTGTAAACAATAGTGAACCTTTTTTTCAACCAAGCCTTTACTGTCTTGAAAAGCGACTTCTCAATGCCTCCATATATTAGACTGAGACTATTGTGAGGAGTGGTGGGGTCAGGGGTCCCCAATTTATACTGCCCATTTTTCCAACCTTTAATTTTATAATTTTATGGCACCTGGAAACACCATTCGGTTGTATAGGCACCTAATAAATTCTCAATAAAATAAATACAAATAAATACATAGACAATGGTTACATATTGACATATTTGAATGGGTATTTTTCGTACATGCCATAAACATACGTTCTCTTATTTCAGCGCTCAAAATGTCACCCTCCATTAGTCTGTGGCGAGTAATGATTCACTACTTGCGACTACGAAATAGTGTATTTTGTGCATGTGGAGATTTGAGGGGGTGAGTGACTTTTTTTGGCTGGCAAGTAGCTTGAAACTTGAATTCTTTCCCCTCCACAAGACGTGATCTGCTCCATGATCTTCCAAGGAGATTATCCTCTGCTGTTCTCCGCTTCTTGGCTGTAATTAGTTCAGCTGTTATATGGTATGCCCACCGGTCAGGAAATGCAAACCCTATCATCGGTTTGCCTCTCTTAAGGGTGTTTATATTCACTCTGGTCCTCCTATGTTTCCATACAAACTTTCTGAATAAATTGTCTAGCATTCTAAATTGCTTATCAAGAATGCCCAATGAGACCATCTGGGATAGATTAATAAACTGTTAATTTTAAATGCATCCATCCCATGAGCAACAGCAGTAGAGCTTACGTCTTTTGACGCCTCCTTTAATTTTTGTCCATATAAGTGGGAAATTCACTTATCATAGGTCCACAGGATTATCGCCAATCCAGATTCCCATGTATGTGACTTTATCAAATTATTATTATTATCTGCCTGCCTAGGAAGGGGCCAGCAGCACAGAGGCAGCTTATATGACCAGTGTTCATCACCCCAAACATGTGTAGGGTATCCAAATGCACTCATATGCAATGTGCCATGTCAGAGATATGGACCTAAACATTGTTGCCATAGAAGGAAGCTTTGCACTTTATACTCTCTAGAGGGATACCCCTCTGTCTGTTTTATCATGGTGAATAATGGTTCTATAGAGCAGCAACAATCTGGGGCGCTCCTGCATAATGCCCAAGGCCAATCGAATACATTTTAAGACAATTACAATGGTCAAGACTGTGGCACTACAGGAGTAGTATATTGCCTCGATCCAAACTCTAAAGTCGCTCCATATGCCAAATCAATCCAAGATCCAGAAAAGGAAATCCCATCAAACTGAACGTCTTTTCTGTTACAAGCAAAATCACTGCTCGACTTTCAGCCTTTGAACTATGGACTATTTGTAAAAGTCTATGACATTATCCACTGAATATCTTCCTTTTATAAAATCCATGTGGTCTTGATGGCGCAACTGCAGTAGGATGTGCTTGAGTCTCAATGCCAGACATTTCGCTAGGATTTCTGTTTCGGTGTGTTCAATAAAAAAACATGTTTATAAAACCCACATTCAGTATGTTCGAGTTTACTAAACAGCATGATAGTGGTATCTTCCATGGTGTCAGGAAGTAGTCATTTTACAATAGTATTAAACAATAATTCCAATGTAGGAGTCATTTCCTGTACATGCAATAGATAGCAGTGCCACCCACTTTACCTGTTGTCACAGATTGGACATTTGGGACAGAGAAGTATGCCAAGACCAGTGTCTTAAAGTTTATGATTTCTTTTAGGGACTCTATACTTAAATATAAACATGATCATCCCCAAATAACAAAACATATGATAGACTTCTTCCATAAATGTTTCTTTAAATGGCTTCCCCAATCTCAGGGTTAGTGACCAAACATTTGAGTCTGAGCCATCACTTTTCCAAAATCCCAGAGGAGTTACCTCACGTCTAGTTGAGTCTAGATGCAGGTTTTCTGGTGTCCCGTACCCCAAGACTAAGCAAGTCCGCTTGATGTTCTATAGGACCATCAGGGATCTCTTGCAGATGGCATTGAGGTCAGCAAAGAGAGATGCAGATGGACCTATCCCTAATAAACTTACTTCCTGACTATGTCCTTCCCATCCCCTCTCTAAACTATCACTGTTCCCTTCAAGTCCCGATCTCTTTTCTCTACTGCTCTCTTTTTTCTAATGGATTGTGTCCTCCCACAGATTCCTCATCTTAGATATATTCATATCCTGCTTTGCACAACCCTCCATTAAAACAACTAATTCCATACAGCTGCATTCTTCGTAACTGCCATTCTGCACCTGCTCACTCACATGAAATTAATGAACTAATTAGCACACACTCCTCAGATATACTCTTGCTTACAGAAACATGGCTTAAACCCCACCACACACCTATTATCCCTGACATGTTTCCCTGCACTATCTCATTCACCACAGAGACCGCCCACACACACAAAGTGGAGGCATTGGCATGATATATATTCAGTCCTGACCCATTTCCTCCTTCCTTGTGGACGCTCCCAACATGGGGACGGTACCGGAAACTTTGTCAGCGAAAAACTGAGATACACCTTCAAATTTGGTGTAGACGTGGGGGCGCCCCTCGGACGTGGGAACACCCCGCTGAGGGCCCGTCCTCCGGCGTCTCACCTCAGTCCCTTTTTCCGCATGGACGGTGTCGGACCAGGCAGCAAGCGCAGAGGTTTTTTCTAGCTTTCCATTTGTTTTTTCAATTCTTATTTCACTTCCCTTTGGTGCCTTGCCTCCCCCGGTGCATGTCGGCCGCAGGAGGATTCACGAGCTGTGCCTTGTGCGACCGCTTGTTCCCGGTCTCAGACCCCCATGCACTCTGTCTTGAATGTTTGGGGCCGACCACCGCTGGGACTCATGTTCGGCTTGCAGAGCTCTCAGTCACAGGGCGTTGAATAATTGTTTATCGCGGTGGACCGAGATCTTCCACACTTCCCCTCCGCACCGCCTTAAGGACTTAGTCTCCATGACCTCTCGTCAAGACAAGGAAGGCCCTCTGTTCAGCATGGCTCCACAGCGCGCCAACTCCTTCCCCTGGGTTCCCACGGATTGGAGTTCCTCAGATTCAGGTTCTGGCAGGCCTGAGGCCACTAAGGCTACCGGCTCCCAAGTTGAGGGGCCCCGGGGCTCTTTGGGCGCTCCAGGGACAGACCTGAGGCCTTCCAGCCTATCGGCTCCCAAGCTGGGGGGCTCAGGGGCCCTACTAGGCTGTCCTTCGGAAGGGGGATCAAGTTCATCCTCTTCTTCTACCCCAGGGGGTAAGGGTGCCACTTCCAAGAATCTGCCCTCGGCTAGATCTGGCATGGCTACCTTTGGGGTGAAATCTAGCCACTGAAGGCCAGAAATAAAGAGGGCAGTGTGGTTTGCGAATGCCCATTGAAACATCAGGCCGTTGTTTTGTTGTCAATTCACACGTCAATACCGGAGAAAGTACTACTGTATGAAATACTTAAGCTCTCCTTTATTCTCAACAGATTAAATAACTCCTTGCCTCTTAAGCCTAGAGGTGGAGCTACCAGAAAGGGATGGGCCCAGGACCAAAACCCAAAATCCGAACAGAGTGGATTGCACACCAGAGTGCCAATCCCTCAGGACAAGGAATAGAGCACATATGCTCCCACCGAGATCCCTGAAATGAACCCAGGCCACAAGTAAACAGACACTGCACTCTCTCCATGCTCTTTTCTCTGTCTCATTGGAATCAAAGAGCCTCGAGGGGGGATTTGTGGGGTGAAATCTAGCCCCTGAACGCCAGAAATACAGAGGCCAGTGTGGTTTGCGAATGCCCATTGAAACCTCAGGCCTAAAATCTAAAGGAAAGAAAGTGGGCCTAAAATTAAAAGTGCAAAGATCTGCGCAATGCTTTTCAGGAAGGAAAAGAAAGACATGTGGCTGACAAATCCATGGAGAGCTGCACTCACACATAAAGAAACAGCAGTGCGTACAATATCTTCAGTGGAATACCAGATTTTGCTCCAAGCAGCTAAAGGGAAACGGAGCTCATTGCATGTAAAATAAATAAAATAATGTCATTTTTGTTTTTCCCTCATCCGAATTGATAGTCTGCTAAGAGAAATGCTCACTCGACTTTCAAAGCTTGAACATGATGTTCTCGTATAACAGCCCTATACATTTGGACAATCCAGAAGTGATACTTATGTATTTTGAAACAGTGTGCCTTAGAAGATGCTGTATAAAATTGCAATTGTGTGTGAATTTAAAGGGCCATTTGCCGGAGAGTAAATGAACAGTAATTTCTCCCAACATGAAACTAGATACAGGCCTGGTTGTCACCATCAATCAGGGCATTACTTAAATATATTTGAAAGAAATACAAGTCGTAGATCGAAAACACAGCGCAAAACTGATAAAGGCATGTCTGTTCTTGCAACAGGAGTGACCTCGAGGTCACAAGTCTCATAACATGTCAACTACTGTGGCTATCAAGCCTCTCTGCTTAGTCACATTTCTAATGAGAAACAAAATTTAGGAGCCAGGGTGGGGGCCAGAGAGACATAGGATGTGAAACTGCAGTTTCCTTAAAATGGGAGAAATACATTTTATTGCATAAAAAGGGCAGTGTGCATGTCACAACGGTCATTCCAGACTTTTATTAAAGGTGACAGTCACCGCCTTCTAACCATGCTAAAACAATTTTGGTTTGAATAACACAACTAAAGTTATTAATGAAAATGTGATTTGGGCCTTCCCTTGATTCCGAGAGATGTGAAAGCTGGTAGGAGTATGCAGGTAATGATTAATACGAGGACCCTAAAGTGGCATATTTTTCACTGATATGGCGCTTGAGTAAATGAAGAAACTCTCTATCTCTGCATAGGAAGGGCGTGCTGACTCCAGACCAGCCTTATCTGATTCGCCTTAAAATGTAGTTTTCAAAAATATATTCATATATTTGAAAATTTAGGGTACTTGCCATGTTGAGAGAATTTGGAGTTTAAAACATGTCAAAATGGGATGATGAAGCTTTCTCCTCACATAGTTGTCCCAAATCACTCCCCCATCCCCTTGTCCTATTAGCACACAGGTGGGAGGTGGGTAGTGAAAACCGGCCAATCCCTTTCGCGAGAATCATGACAAGTTTGTGATGTCCTTTGCCCTATAAGTAAATCAGTTTGCATTAGAACTGGACTCCTTCCATTAATTCCAAGAGGCAATCTGCTGCTAAAATTTGACGAGAAAAATCCCAGCAGAGAGGCCTAAATCTTGCATTGGAGACAGGAACCAGGAGACAAAGAAGCTGATTGGGACCCCTTGGTGGATTCAGAGAAGATCCTTAACTGACCCCCTTGCTATTCCAGCGGTGCCCTGATGTTCCCTGATGCCTAGTTCAAGGCCTCTCCTGTAAGTAAAACTACTCCAAAGCCATAGATTGTGTAGGCATGATATTTTTCCAGTATTATTTTAGTCATTTCCCCATAGAAAAATATCATGTTTGTCTGTGTAGATCCCTAGCATATTTAATCAAAGTAAATCAATGAATTGCCCTACTGAAATCACAGGATCTCTATTGTTGGTTTTCAAAACCAACAATCCTTTCCCAGTGTGTTTTGAGCCCGTATTGACATAAAGATTTGCCAAAAGAATGACTCCTAAAACACTGTTTCAACTTGATTGCGCAGGGTGTGAAAAGCGAAATTCCCTGTTGATCCCCTTCATTTTAAATCAGAAGTGTGAAGCCTGGTAGTGCCTTTGCATATGCAAGGTGCAAAACGAAATTGCCCATTTGTATCCATTGTGCACTGACCAAAACCCCAAGCCCTGTCTGTTCTTGTTAGGTGTAGCAAATGCATTACCCATTTGCTTTTCTTTCTTTCACATTGCAGCTGTGCCCAAAATCCCAAAAATCTATTTTCCCATTGTGCTCTGACCAAAATGCCAAAGCCCTCCCTGTTTTTGTTCGGTGTGGCAAAACACATTTTCCCATTGCTTTTCTGTCTCCCATATTGTTTCGGTGATTAAAAATCCCAAAATTGATTTTCCCATTGCGTTCCCACTCTCTGCAACTTCCTTCCATTCAGAGGAATCAAGTATAATTGATGTTTGGAGGGTGAGGGTTGCTGGGAGAAAGTATAACTAAATCTGCAATCACTGTGTCTGTTGAATTCTTCTTTTCCTGTATTGGTGGGAGATTTAAAACGAAATCATTGTGACTACATATCTCAGTATTATCTCTGTGTTGGTGTTTTGTCATTTTGTTCTTGTGTTGTCTGCTTAGATCACATGCTGTGCATAGGCCGACATCTAGTGGAAGCTGCGGAGTATTACAGTTTGTTTTTCGAAACTCGAAAATGGGCGTCGACACAGGGTGTGCCAGTAATAATATCCCTAGTGTGACGTCCACTGTACCCAAGATCCCTCACGCGTCTAGGATCCTCAGATTGTTTTTTTCCGCCATACTGGTCGGAAGCATTTTGCGGAATCCCCTGGCCTTAGCCATACTTTTGCTAACATTTTAAAATAATAATCTATTCACATCCTTCCCCACCCCAACGTCGAACTTCGACACTCGACGCCGGCTGGAGAAGAAATCGACCGTCGGCTGCTGCACGACGGATTTGGGCCTCCGAAGGCCGCTGGCCTCGGCCCGGGCCTGGTAGGCCGCTGGCCTCGGCCCTGCAAGTAAGGAGAGTGGGGGGTGGTACATACTCTACACTCTTGGTATATAGGTACACCTTATACATTTCCTACACTTAACAGCCTGCTGCCTCAAGGTGCGTATGGAGGGTACCCCTGTTCAATTCTGCCCCAAGTGCAATCGCAAATACCCTTGGGTCGACAGGTACGCCACGTGCAATCTCTGCTTGCCGAGGGACCACCCCGAAGCGAACTGCAGAGCGTGTAGTAGGTTTAAACCTAAGACACTTAAGGACCGTTCGACGAAGCGTTGGGCCCACCACGCCAGGCAGGCGGCCATGGCAGCGGAGGGCGCCTTCAGCGATGGCAGCGATGCCGTACTTTCGGACGGCGAGGGCATTACGGCATCGAAAGACAGCCGAGCGCAGGTCCCCGACCTCGGAAGGTCGTCCGGCAGGGCGGCTATGGGGAAGACCCCCGGCGACACAAGCGCTTCACATACTACACACACTAAACACACTAAGTCCAACCGAGACTCGACGACGTCGAGTTCTCGGAAAGAGGCACAGACAGAACGGTCCGATTCGGTGTCCTCTGGGCGCTCTCGATCAAGATCGCCGCATGACTCCAGGCAATCATCCACTCTTGCCAAGAGTGCCTCGCTCCCTAGGCTAACAGAAGTTCGATCGTCGGAAGACGAAGACGACTTCCACCCACAGGCCGCGCTCCAGGAGTCAGAGCCCGCAATTAAAGCCAGCGAGGCCCCACGCTCGAAGGACAGGCGTCGAAAAACTCCGGAGCCACTAAGGGACAGGGAAAACATTTTTCTACGCACGGGGAGGGGGGAAAACAGCAGAAGAAACTACCTGTACATTCTTCCACACCTGTGAAACACTCCACCCCCCCTAAACAGTCAGACAAGCCCAGGTCTGCTGATAGGTCCACAACCAGCAAAGCTACTCAAGATAAATCCCATAGACTTGCTGAGAGAGTCATTCCCAGTTCCAAAAAATGGTCCAGTGAAGACATAGATAGGGTCATGTCAAGAATGTCTTCTTTGGCTGATTTTTATGATAAAAATCCAGAACATTTCCTCTCGTATGATCCACAAGGGGCCACACCCTCAGGCTCTACTGATCCTATCCCCCCGAGTAAAAAGGCCCGGTTTGAAACTCCGATGAGGTCAGAACCCTTCGAGGTACAACCTTACGCAAGACCATACTCACGATATCAAGGAGAGGCTTCCTTTTGTGAAGACCAAGAATTTGGTATGATAGAAGAGCAAACCGGGACGGGCTACTATGGGGATGATGAGGACCAGGAAGAAGAAGAGGATGACCCGGAAACATACAGAGTAGATTCCCCGGTAGAGAACGAAGCCCCGGTTACCGACTCCCCGGTCGATAACCAACCCCTCCTAAATGAGGTTCTCGCTCGCGCAGCAGAACATTTCCACATTGACACCCACGGTGTACAGGAGGAAAGGGACTTCGCAGAAGAGTTAGTGGGAGAAAGGAGGCCTGTTGCCCAGACCATCCCTATCCTTAAATCCATTCAGCGGAGAATAGATCCGTCCCTGGTGAACCCAAACCTCACCAGAGCAGTCAATCCCAGGGTTGAAAAACTTTTCAGGGCGGCACAGTCTGACGCTCTCTATATAAGAGGACATCTGAAGCCAGACTCCCTAGTTGTCACCAACACTCGTAAGAGGGCTGGGACACCCTTGTCTTCGTCAGAAGCTCCTCCCGACAAGGAGAGCAAAAAACTATACGGTTTCGGCAGGAAGGTAGCCTCAACGTCCGCCTATCAAGCAAGGATTGCTAACTCCACCACCCTGTTGGCCACCTACAACTGCCATCAGTGGGAAGAAGTCGCGGCACTCATAGCCTCTGCTCCTGAACCGTTAAAGGGCCAATTAGCTCGGATTTCCGCAGAGGGTAGAGCCGTGTCTGGTTGCATTTTGAAAGCAACCTTCGACGCCGCGGACAACGCAGGCAGATTGATAGCGGAGGGCACTGTTATCAAGAGACATGCGTGGTTACGGCAGTCTGGTTTTAAAGCAGAAACCCAGGCATCATTGTTGGACAAACCGGTGGAAACCGATCTGTTGTTTGGTAAGGCGGTCGAAGACGCACTGAAAAATGCCAAGGACGAATACGAGACACTCAAATCCCTTGGCCAGTTAACCAATAAACCCCCTAACCAGAGAGGGAATAGTAATTTTCATCGCCCACGCGGCCAAAATTCCCAGAGAGGATCTAACTATTCCCAGGGGCAGGGTACACAGTGGAACAACAACCAACAGTCTACCCAGGGTTACGGCAGAGGTAATAGGAGAGGTCGTGGTAAAGGCAGAGGCAGCCCCAGCAAGGGAGGCGGCACGCCTCCACCAAAGCAGTGACGCTCAGTTCAGGGTCCCTTCTCACGCAACCCCAGTAGGGGGACGCATTTCAAACTTCACCCAGGCTTGGGAAGGGATCACATCAGACAGATGAGTGCTGTCAACAGTATCCACAGGATATTGTATAGAGCTACTGCAGCGTCCCCGGAACCATCCTCCACGACAAAGAGTACACTCCTTAGAACATCAGAAGATTCTCCTCGAGGAGATCGCCATTCTTCTACAAAAGGACGCGATAGAACTCGTCCCGGGACACCAGGTAAACAAGGGTATTTATTCAACTTACTTCCTTGTGCCAAAGAAAGACTTGACAATGCGCCCAGTATTGGACTTACGGCCTGCCAACAAGTATGTCAAACCCCAAAAATTTCGTATGACCACGCTACAAGAGGTAATCCCCCTCCTAAAAAAGGGGGATTACATGGCAACCTTGGATATGAAAGTTGCTTATTTTCATATTTCCATGTTCCCAGCGCACAGAAAGTACTTGCGCTTCAAGGTGGACAGTCGCCACTACCAATTCAAGGTACTTCCCTTCGGGATAGCTTCAGCACCAAGGGTATTCACCAAGGTACTGGCGGTGGTGGCTGCACACCTACGCAGGGAGGCAATCCCAGTGTACCCTTATCTGGACGACTGGCTCATAACGGGGGAAACCCCAGGAATTTGCAGGACAAACATTCAAAGGACTATCGACCTCCTCCACGAGTTAGGCTTCTCAATCAACGAGAAGAAGTCAAGCCTGGTGCCAAGCACCTCAAAACAATTCCTAGGAGCAATCCTGGATACCCAGGAAGTGTTGACCTTTCCTTCAGAAGAAAGAATTCGGAATATACTACTGCAAATTCCGCATTATCAGTCCGGTCAACAAATAACGGTACGCAAAGCAATGCGTTTACTGGGCATGATGGCGTCATGTATTTACCTGGTCCCCCACGCGCGCCTGCGCATACGTCCCATGCAGGAATGGTTGGTGAAACAGTGGTCTCAGGCAAGTGGTCAGTGGGACGATCTAGTGGTCGTTTCGCCAACACTGGTACAAAGCCTTCACTGGTGGACAAGAGAGAATCTCGCACAGGGGAAACCCTTTTACGATCCCGAGGTACAGGCAGTAGTCACTACAGGTGCATGTCTGACGGGGTGGGGAGCTCACCATCTCCACCACACAGCTCAGGGTCTCTGGTCTCACTCAGTGGCCAAGAACAATATCAACCTGCTATATCTTCTGGCAGTAATCAGAGCGCTTCAGGCGTTCGAGCCACACCTACTAAACCTGTCAGTGCAAATCCGGACGGACAGCACTACAGCCATGTTCTACCTGAACAAGCAAGGAGGGACTCGCTCGCCAAATCTGTCCAAGCTTGCCCAGAAAATCTGGATATGGGCACTCAGACGGAACATCTTCCTGTCATCACAACATGTTCCAGGGGAGCTCAATTCCCTAGCGGATGCTCTGAGCAGAGACTCCCTCCCAGAGGAACACAAATGGGTTCTTCACAGAGAGGTCGTAGAAGATATCTTCTCTCAGTGGGGTTTCCCCACTATAGACTTATTCGCCACAAGCAAAAACAGACAATGCCCAGGATTTGCATCCAGGTTCCCCCAACCAGACTCCCAGGGGAACGCCCTGTGGATGAACTGATCAGGGATGTTTGCGTACGCTTTTCCACCAACTCCTCTCATCAGGAAAGTGGTGAACAAGATGAACAGGGAATCGATGACGCTCGTCCTAGTTGCTCCCATGTGGGCAAGACAACCGTGGTTCCCACACCTACGCAGGATGGCGTTGTGCGAGCCCATCAAACTTCCAGCCTGGTACAACCTACTGTCCCAGCACCAAGGTCAAACAGTGCACCAGCAACCCAACTCAATGAACTTGGCAGCATGGCTCCTGAGGTCATAGAGTTTGGACACCTCAATTTGCCACAGAGGTGTATGGACATCCGAAAGGAATCTAGGAAACCAAACACAAGGCACTGTTACTTTGACAAGTGGAAGAGGTTCGTTATCTGGTGCCAGAGTAGACAAATCAACCCAGTTGATTGCACTCCTTCCACTATTGTTACATACATGCTCCACCTGCTAGATGCAGGATTGGTTTTTAACTCACTGAAAGTACACCTGGCAGCCCTCACGGCTTACAACACTTCCCATAGCAAGGTTTCGTGGTGGAAAGTACCCGTAGTTAAAGCCTTCATGGAAGGAGTAAAGAGACTTCACCCTCCTATTTTGAACCCACCACCAGGGTGGGACCTTAATGTGGTGCTAGCCAAGCTCATGGGCCCCCCTTTCGAACCCATGCATAAGAGCAGTCTCAAACACCTGACTTATAAAACGGCCTTCTTAGTAGCTATTACTTCTATAAGAAGAGTCAGTGAAATTCAGGCTCTGTCAGTGCAGGATCCCTTCTTTACTATCCATAAAGACAAACTGGTTTTACGCACACACCCTAGGTTCTCACCTAAATTTATATCAAAATTCCATGTAAACCAGTCCATCGAGCTTCTGGCTTTCTTCCAGAACCCGCAAAGCTCTGCTGAGGTGAAACTACACACCCTAGATGTGCGTAGGGCGGTCCTCTACTATGTAAATAAAACCAGACCGCTAAGAAAAACAGATCAACTGTTTGTCTCCGTAGCTACAGGCAGAGAGGGGGATCGCGTCTCTAAAGGTGCCATCTCGAAGTGGATTATTAACTGTATCCAGCTGTGTTACTCTCTGAAAAAACTCTGCCTTTTACGCCAAGGGCCCACTCTACTAGAGGCATTGGGGCCACTCTGGCTTTCATTGCAAATGTACCCCTTGACACCATTTGCAAAGCAGCTACTTGGAGCTCTATTCACACTTTTACTCAGCATTACTGCATTGACACCCATTCCAAGGCAGATACACAAGTGGGACAAGCGGTCCTAAGACACTTATTTGCTCATGACCCTTCTCACATCCCACCTCCTTCTTCTGGTACTGCTCGCTAATCTATGCACAGCATGTGATCTAAGCAGATTCCACAAGCCTCAGAAGGGATACATTACTCACCGTAATCGTATTTATGATGCTTGTATCTGCTTAGATTCACATGCGACCCACCCTTCCTCCCCTCCGAGAGAAGGCGCATGATTGCTTGTAGTCTTACCTTTCTGTCTATCTGCTTGGATTATCTGTACTCACGCTACTCCTCATGCTACCTCATGTCAGAAAAAATACAATCTGAGGATCCTAGACGCGTGAGGGATCTTGGGTACAGTGGACGTCACACTAGGGATAGTATTACTGGCACGCCCTGTGTCGACGCCCATTTTCGAGTTTCGAAAAACAAACTGTCATACTCCGCAGCTTCCACTAGATGTCGGCCTATGCACAGCATGTGAATCTAAGCAGATACAAGCATCAGAAATACGATTACGGTGAGTAATGTATCCCATATTCCTACGTCCTGTCCCCTTTCCTCCATACTTATGGGACATCTGTCCGTCCTCTGGGACGGGACCAGAGCACTTTGTAAAAAGCATTAAAAAAATGTTTTCTAAAATGTGTCCTTCCTCTCTTTCTGCGCTGGGCCCGGCACGCGGCCGTAATCCTGCCCACCTTGGCTCCGCCCCGCGCATCGCCCATCAGTCCTTGTCTCCGCTCGTTCGGGACTGGACGCACTTGCATCCTCGGAAGATTTTCTTCCATTTTTCCTCTCTGGCTCTCGCTAGCGATCGTGTACTAGTCTGTATATGTCGTTCAAACTAGACTTTCCAGATTGTTCATCGTGTCACTGTTGTTTTGCGAGGGCGGATCCCCGTCCTCTTTGTTTAGCGTGCTTGGGTCCGGATCACCGCTGGGACTACTGTTTTTACTGCAACTCCCTTTCGGTACGGGCACTTCAACGTCGGTTGGAGCAGTGGGAGGAGGTGTTCTAACAAACTCCTCCTTCACATTTTCAGGCGTTCATCGACGAGGAGGGGCGTTGATCGCTCTGTCACCGGGGTTTGCCCTGAGGTGCCCGTTGGGCCTAATAATTGTACCAGAGTTTTCTCCGAGAGTCTCCGTAAATGGCCTGTGGATACCGGAACACGCTCCGAGGCTCCTCCTGTGGGGGCTGTTTGTATACCCAGTTCTACTGAATCGTGGGATACCGGAGCTTGCTCTGAGGCCTCTCTGTCGGCTTCCCTCAAAAATAAGACCGGGGTGCGCCCCGAGGCCTTGGTGGGGCTTGCTGTTACCGAACGGATGTTTGAGGCGCGCGCGGATAAGGCTGTCTCCCGACATGGGTCCGAGGTCCCTCTTTCAGAGGCTAAAGTTACCAACATTTCTGAGAGGCCTGACAAGGCCTACCGGTGAAGGCTGTTTCTCACCGTTCCCGCTCTTGCAGTGACACCAGATCTGTTGAGGGGGCAAAGAAGGAAAGTTCTTCTTTTACCGGCAGTGCCGAGGTCCTTCCTGGGAAGGCTGATTTGGCGGTTGGTATGTCGCAGAAACATTCCAGGCCTCATAATACCGGCTCTGCCGAGATTCCTTATGTTAAGGCTAAAGTTAAGACCCCTGATCCATCGACGGGGACCCCTGCCTCACTTCCTCACGTGCCGCAGTTCCCCTCAGGTGATGACAAAATGGCACCTGTTCCCGCCACGACCGCGGCAGCCATTTTGGGTGCTACCCCTACAACTAAGCCATCGGCCTCAGGTGTAGGGCTTGGTTCCTTGGGTGAACATAGAGTCCCTTGTGCCCTGAGGTGCCCGTTGGGCCTAATAATTGTACCGGAGTTTTCTCTGAGAGTCTCCGTAAATGGCCTGTGGATACCAGAACACACTCCGAGGCTCCTCCTGTGGGGGCTGTTTGTATACCCAGTTCTACTGAATCGTGGGATACCAGAGCTTGCTCTGAGGCCTCTCTGTCGGCTTCCCTCAAAAATAAGACCGGGGTGCGCCCCGAGGCCTTGGTGGGGCTTGCTGTTACCGAACGGATGTTTGAGGCGCGCGCGGATAAGGCTGTCTCCGGACATGGGTCCGAGGTCCCTCTTTCAGAGGCTTAAGTTACCAACATTTCTGAGAGGCCTGACAAGGCCTTACCGGTGAAGGCTGTTTCTCACCGTTCCCGCTCTTGCAGTGACACCAGATCTGTTGAGGGGGGCAAAGGAGGAAAGTTCTTCTTTTACCGGCAGTGCCGAGGTCCTTCCTGGGAAGGCTGATTTGGCGGTTCGTATGTCGCAGAAACATTCCAGGCCTCATAATACCGGCTCTGCCGAGATTCCTTATGTTAAGGCTAAAGTTAAGACCCCTGATCCATCGACGGGGACCCCTGCCTCACTTCCTCACGTGCCGCAGTTCCCCTCAGGTGATGACAAAATGGCACCTGTTCCCGCCACGACCGCGGCGGCCATTTTGGGTGCTACCCCTACAACTAAGCCATCGGCCTCGGGTGTAGGGCTTGGTTCCTTGGGTGAACATAGAGTCCCTTGTGCGCATCCTTATCGGCCAGTTTACGATTGGAACGCCTGAATGCCTCTTCCGCACAATGCTTCGTTGCCTGCGGGGTCGGTGTAAAGACTGGTAGGGGGTGTCTGTACTTCCGCTCTCTATATGGTAGAGGAGAGGCACAGAGGACCCCAGCCAAGATTCTCTATTGTGGTAGCAATGGAAGAGCAATCAAGGCCTTGCTTCTCAGGAGGTGATGCGGGCTGGTTCTTAAGTACAGTGTAGTCCCCGAACCCCCACAAAGGAATGTCCACACACTGTATTACTGAAAACACAGTCTTTATATAATTAATATTCAAAGGTATGTACACGATCACAATAACGTACTTTGTACTAGGAAGTCAATAATGATAAATATATACAATTCTAAAGTGGTACCACTAATGTTATCGAATCTCATTAAAGTGCATCAACTGTACGGTTAAAATGTCACACAGATTAATAACGAGGAAACCAGCAATAGAGATAGGCAGGAACGTAAGATGGTTGAAACAATAGGCAGAATGCTGGCCCCGTTACCTAGACACAGATCTGTGTGGAGATCCCCCCACCTGGGCAACCTGTAAAATAAGGATATATCGCACAAGCCCAGTCCATATGCTCAATAGTCTCACTTTTTCCTATTAAGGTTTTTACCCCCCCAAAGTACCTGGTGGAGTAGAGTTCTCAAACGGTGTGCCAACCACTGGCAATGGCTGCAGTGGGGCAATGACACTGCCTCCAGTCTTGCCAGACAACTGACAAGCTGGGCAGGTCCTGCAGTGGGACTCCACTTCTACTCCCATCCGAGGCCAGTAGAAATGGGCAGAGAGCCTCTGCTTAGTCTTCTTGGTACCAAGATGACCAGCCATGGGCACCTCATGCGCCAACTGCAGTAGGAAGGGCCTGTAAACCTGGGGTACCACCAACCTCTTGAGGGCACCAGGTTCAGGCTTAGTGGGCTCACTAACAAGGAACTCACCCTCCCAATAAATCCAGAAAGTCCTAGGCACTTCGCCTTGTGCCTGCGAGAGGGCCTGTTTCCTCAGACCCTCGAGAGAGGTACACTCTCTCTGTCCTTTACAGAAGTCTGCCCGGGAGGGTCCCCCTTCAGCCAACAAGCATTGAAGATCGGGATGATCCTCCGGGTTGAGAACCTCTCCCACAGGAGAGTCTTCTTGCTCTTCTCCCACAGGAGTTGAGACGGGGTTTACCGCTGGACCCAGCCCGTCCGGAGCATGGATCCCAATGGGTGCTCTAGGAACAGCAGGAAGAGAAGGGGCTCCCTCCACAGAGGTGGCCTTCTTGCTCTTCCTTCGTCGTGCCTTAGGCCGTGCCTTCGGCTCGGGTACCTGACTCACAGCCAGTCCCAGTGTCACCTGGGACCTAGTGACCGCAGCAGCAGTCATGGGAAGACCATCCGTGATCAATCCCAACTCGACTAGATCGTTACCTAACAGAATGTTAGCAGGGACGTTGTCCTGAACCAGGACAGGAAGCTTTGCTGTCTTGTCTCCAATTACGAGTGTGACTCAGGCTACAGGCGATAATGTGGGAGGCCCACCAGCTAACCTGGTGGTTCTCAGAGGAGCATCTACATAGTCCTCTGGCTTGAGCAGGGTCCTGTCCACCACTGTCATGCTTGCCCCAGTGTCTCTCAAACCAGTAGAAGGCTGGCCATTCAGGAGGACACTTATCAAAAATCTACGGGTGTTCTGTGGGATAGTCGCCAGTACTTCCGCGTACTGGTCCCAGGCCCCAAGGGACACTAAGGAAATCTCTACGGGAAAATCAAAAGTGATCCCTGTATAGGAGGGGAGGGCCGTGGCCTCCACCTCAGACATGGGGTAAGGGTAGGTCAGGCTGACAGCCTGAACTCCGAGTGCCTTACCTTTACACTTGGAGTCACCCCTTTTGTGATCCAGAGCCCCACAGTCCCAACAAGTGCCGGGAGTGCGGGGTACGGTACTGGAATCACCGGGAGCCTGCTTTGCAGCAGGTGGACCACTACTCTTATTCCCACCCACAGATGACTTATCCCCACTAGATTTTTGGGCCTTAGGAGAGGAGGGTTTGGGTTTATTCGGCTGTGACTGCTTTTGGGACTCCTCAGCTTTCTGAGAGGCCCCCTTTTCTTTGTCCTTGTCCTTCCCACTGGAGTCCTTAGGGGACACCTGGTGGGAGACCCACTTGTCAGCCAACCTAGCCAGCTTAAAGGGATCCAAAATGTTCTGGTCAGCAACATACTGACGCAGCTCTGGTGAACATGCTTCAGAAAAATGCTCAAAAAACAACAGGTGGGACAATTCAACAAAAGTTTTCACCTTGTAACCGTCAATCCACCCCATCATATTCATGTGCGCAGCACTCACCCAGTCGACCCAAGACACATTCTCTCTTTTCTTAAAATCCCTGAACCTTTTAAGGTATTGGGTAGGTGTCTTGCCAAACTTGGCAATCAAAGCAGATTTCATACACTCATACTGACCCCTTTCTTCCACACTTAGCTTCAGAATACAGTCATATCCAGTTTGAGGCACTCTGCTTATCAAACACTTAGCCAAATCTATTTTGTCAACGTCATGAATTGCACAAGCCATTTCAAACGCTTCAATCCATTGGAGGATGTCAGAACCCTCCGAAAACACACCAACCAAATCCTTCATAAATTTAGTGGCTGGGGACCTGACACTCTCACTGGGTTTTGCTGAAATCTCCACTCGAGTTTTCTCTAGCTGGATTCTCTGACATTCAGTGTCCTTGTCTTTGAGTTCAAGATCCCTAATCTTGAGTTCCACCTGTTGCGCCAGCTCCTCTTTCTTAAGCTCAGCATCTATTTCCAACTTGCGATATTCAAAGGCCAATTTCATCCTTAATAACTCAAGTTCCAAGGTATTGCTGGGGTTCGGAACAGAGGCAGCAGGAATGGCGGCATTCCCAGAAACAGATTCAGTAGAAACCCCAGGGGCAGAGTCCTCATTGGTTGCATTCCCCCCCTCATCAAGAGTTTCACCATCGGACTGGTAGTCCACCAGGGCAGCTATCAGCTCAGCCCTAGACTTATCCACAAAGTCTAACTCCCTGGCTTCACAAGCACTCTGGAGAGCCTCTAAGCTCATCCGAGTCAATTTACGATTCGCAATAGACTCCATTGCTTGTAATGCAGTTATTTTGTACACACCCAAACCTTAATCAAATAAAGTGCAGATATTTTGTAAGTGGCACGGTTATACAGTGATTCTTAAAACCATAAGCATCCCACTGCTGCCACTAGTGTAAAGACTGGTAGGGGGTGTCTGTACTTCCGCTCTCTATATGGTAGAGGAGAGGCACAGAGGACCCCAGCCAAGATTTTCTATTGTGGTAGCAATGGACAAGCAATCAAGGCCTAGCTTCTCAGGAGGTGATGCGGGCTGGTTCTTAAGTACAGTGTAGTCCCCGAACCCCCACAAAGGAATGTCCACACACTGTATTACTGAAAACACAGTCTTTATATAATTAATATTCAAAGGTATGTACACGATCACAATAACGCACTTTGTACTCGGAAGTCAATAATGATAAATATATATACAATTCTAAAGTGGTACCACTAATGTTATCGAATCTCATTAAAATGCATCAACTGTACGGTTAAAATGTCACAGAGATTAATAACGAGGAAACCAGCAATAGAGGTAGGCAGGAACGTAAGATGGTTGAAACAATAGGCAGAATGCTGGCCCCGTTACCTAGACACAGTTCTGTGTGGAGATCCCCCCACCTGGGCAACCTGTAAAATAAGGATATATCGCACTAGCCCAGTCCATATGTTCAATAGTCTCACTTCTTCCTATTAAGGCTTTTACCCCCCCAATGTACCTGGTGGAGTAGAGTTCTCCGACGATGCGCCGACCGATCCTTCTTGAGTGTCTCCCTTTCAGGCGGGAGCCACGGATCGTCGAGAGGTGTCAGGGAACTTGGCGTTCGGTGTCGGGGAATCAATGGCCCTTCTTGAGTGCCCTCCCTTTAAGGCGGGAGTCACGGGTCGTCGAACCTCTGACGGTGAACAGGGGGAACTATGGCAGGGAAGTGGCAGCTTCGTTCCTAGCGGTGCTCGTCGACGACGGAGCGTTGACATCCTGCAAGGAAGAGGCGTGCGGGGCACCTCAGTGACAATAGTTCTGGACCGCAAAGAGATGATGAAGAACTGTGGCCCAGCAAGGGCGTCGAGTCGTCGGCGTCTCTGCAGTCTGTAGGTGGCAGGAAAACCACCGGTGGATGCTCCTCTGCGCGTCGACGGTCAGGCCTTCTCCAGCGGGAGACAAGCGGATGCCGATGTAGACGAGAGCGTCCGATGATCAATTGATGTTCTTAGGAAAACGGGAGCATGGCGGATCCGGTCGGCGACGGCGGTCGTCGACAGTGGCGGACAACAGTCCGGGTGCTTCTCCTTGGAGTTCCGCAGCAGTCCCCGTATCGGGTCGGCAGTCTGTCGAAGGTCTGTCTACCAGGGAGCGTTGGCAAAGATCAGCGGTGCACCATGGTCCCTCGTAGCTCGGGAAGAGGCCGCCTTACCAGGTCCTCTCTGGGTCAGTCCTTGGAGGCACAGCAGCTTTCGGATTGTGAAGGAGAGCACAGCAATTCTTCTCGTCCAGCAGGGCTTCAAGGTCAAGCGTCAGTTAATCCAGTTACTCGTCGTAGTGGACTTCAGGTTCTGAACACGATTCCTAGCAGTGAGAGGTCCCCTGATATACTGTTCATCTCCCATTCATTCCGCTGGGTCACACTCAAGCATCCAATCACGACTACGGGCATTCATGCAGGCAGGCAGCCAATCAGGCACACAAGGTATTCAGGCCATTCACTTCTCTCCAGACACTCACAACAAGTTATTTGTATTGGGACAAGTACCGAGCCATTCAACACTCCAAGCTGCATTCATACCGGTTTCGGGCAGGGTTGTCTCAGTCATTGTGTCAACCACCAGATACTAGACACCCACAACACAGAATGCATATTCGTCACACACTCTATTCACCCAGGTCCCACCCACAGGAGGTACCCACAACATACATCACCGGGAAGGCTCCAGCTAGTCGGACCGGGCCTTCACTACAACACCATATATGGCACTTCCACCCAACAGCCAATCAGGGGGAAGGGACAGAGTCAGGGCTTCCCTGGACTTTGGGAAAACAAGGTAATGGGTAATAGAAAGCAAGAGGCCACCAATGGCAGGGCCGGGGTATCCCAAAATGGAGGATACTCCGCGCACCTGTCAAATTCAGCATGGAGCTGCCACCAGCCCATACCCTGCTCTGTGAGCCACCCACAGGTGCCCAAAAACATACACTAGAGGCACAGGGTTGTACCCCCACCCATGGGTGCCATAAGGGTATCTCACAGGTCTGTTCACTAAACCAAAAGAAAGAGAGCTGCACCGCCAGGAGTCCCACATGAACTCCTGCGCGGAAAACACGACAGAACACACAATAAAAAGCAGTAAAGGACATGGATACGGAGACCCTGTCCCTCCGATGCATTTCCAGCATCAAAGTCGGCACCTCTGATTTATGTGGATACGTCGGTGGAGGGGCCTGTGTAGCACCCTTCCCCGTTACGTCGCTGGATTTGTCCACCTCGTGAGAGGCCTCCTCAGGTTCTGAAGCAGTCCCCGGAGGAGGCCTTTTTCAGTACATTTCAAACGTTAATGCGTACCGACCCCATGAGGGAATATTTCAAAGGGCTTTTTAGGGAGATATGTCCACCCGCGCCTCCGGCTCCACACGTTCCTCCGGTGGTTCCGCCGGCGCCTCCCTTGCCTCCGGTGCCTCCCCCGACTCATCCGCCTTTGCCCCCATTGTCCCCTGTGGAGAAGGCAGCGCCTGACACGGTTCAGCAGGATCCTGACCTGTCGGATGACGCGCAGGGCGATCAGGACAACGAGGACCTGCCCTGCTCTATTAGAGCTTTTCATAACCGGGTACTGGACATGATGTGCTTCTTAGATGTTCCGGTGCCCGAGGCACCCGCTTCGCAGAAGGGTGTGCTTTCTGCGGCATTCACCCTGTCTCCTTCGAAGCGTACCAACCTGTTCTTGCAGAAGGACGTTCTGGCCGAGGTCAGCAGTGTCTGGGAAAAGCCACACTCTGGACTTTTTGTCAATAAGAAAATTGACGCGAGATACAGGCTGCATTCTTTGGAAGAGGTGGCCCTGTCGTCTTGTGCGCCCCCCTCCTCCACAGTGGTGGCCGCGGCCACTTTGCAATCCAGGCCTGCAGCATCCTCTTCACCGACGGCTACTCAGGTTCTGTCAAAGGAGGACAAGCTCCTTGACTCCCTTGGTAGGAAAATCTTTGCCAACTCGGCCTTGCAGCTCAGGCAGGCCAACTCTGAATTGGTGTTAGCGGGAGCTAATATGCGGATGTGGAAAGGTCTGTTGGAGTTTGAGGAGTTTATCCCGGTCGAGAAGCTGGAAGACTTTAAAGGGGGTTTATCCGACGCCAGGGTCTTGGCCCAGGATCTCCTGGAGGCTGCGGCTCATCACGTATACACCTCAGCTCGGGGCCTTATGCTGGGGGTTGATACCTCACGGCAGGCGTGGGTGCATGCAACTGAATTCTCAAAAGAAGTGCAGGACAAGGTGTTGGACCTTCCGTTCGATGGGAAGGAGCTCTTTCATTCTACAACAGATGTAGAGCTCACCAAGACGAAGGATAACACTCAGACAGCTAAGTCCTTGTCAGTCCTTGTTAAGACTCCTTTCAAAACCCAGAGACCATTGTCGCAAAGTCGACCTTCCTCTGGCTTTAGGGGCTTCCTCGACCAAAAATCTCGCAGAGTGGATACCCCTGAGGGGAACAACCGCTGTAGGCAGCAACGGACACGGTTTTTCTCCTGCTCCTCAGCCTCCTCCTAAGGTTCAGGTGGCAACCGGTAAACCTACTAAATGAGGGTTTTCCGCACTCGCACGAGACCCCGGTGGAAGGACGGATTGCGTCTCATTGGGAGGCGTGGCAGACCATCACAGAAGACAGATGGGTCTTGTCAGTCGCTGGGGCGGGCTTCTGCTTACCCCTACCTCCTACTCCAAGAGAAATTCAAGATGATCACGCCAAGCCAGATACGGTCCTCCTTGCAGATGGGCGATTGGCTCAGTGTGGTGGATCTTCAGGATGCGTACATGCATATCCTGATTTGGAACCCACACAAGAGATGTCTCCGTTTCTCTTTGGGAGAGGAGCACTTCCAGTTTCAAGTGCTTCCTTTTGGCCTCAGCACAGCGCTGCGTGTCTTCACAAAGATGATGTCGGTGATTGCGGCCTATCTTCGTCTCCAGGGTATCCATGTGTATCCATATTTGGACGACTTGCTCTTACGCAGCCCTTGTCCGCTGGCAGCAGCGGACAATCTCCAGTCTCTCCTTCAGCTCCTGTTCCATCTTGGGCTGTCGGTGAACTGGCGGAAATCTTCCATGACGGTCTCGCAGGACCTGATTTTCCAGGGTTTCCGCTGGAACACGATTGACTGCAGAGTGTACCTGACCGGGGACAGAATGGCGGATCTGTTAGCCACGTGTCAGATGTTTGCGCAGTCGGAGAGCATGTCGGGCTGGTGGTTCCAGAGGCTTCTGGGCCTCATGGCCTCGTGTGTGCCGGCTCTTCCTCTTGCTCGTCTCAAGATGAGACGGACCCAGATGGCTCTTCGGAGTTCTTGGCGTCAGGCTGTGGACCCGGATTCCAAGGTGATAATGATTCCGGCTTCCATGAAAGTGGACCTGGAATGCTGGTCATCTCTCAGCAACCTGTCGGTGGGTGCGGGGTTCCAGGACCCAGCTCCTATGGTGACGATCACAACGGACTCCTCCCTCCTGGGGTGGGTACGACGTTAGATCTTCTACAGATCTCAGACCTCTGGTCGTCTAAGGACAAGCTCCCTCACATAAATCATGTGGAGCTTCTGGCGATCTTCCTAGCGCTCAGGGCGTTCAGACCGATCATTGCCAACAAGGTCCGCATACGCACGGACAATGTGGTGTCAATTTAGTACATCAACAAGCAAGGGGGAACGAAGCTTCCCCCTCTCGTGGACCTGTCCATCCAGATTTGGGAGTGGCCCGTGCTTCATGGTGTCTGGCTGCTTGCAGTGCACATCCAGGGCCAGCTGAATGTTACAGCGGATGCCCTCAGCCGGCGGACAGTGGTCAGCTACGAGTGGGAGTTGAAGGCGGAGGTCCTCTCATGGATCTTCTTGCGTTGGGGCACACCAGAGGTGGATCTCTTCGCTACGGCGGTGAGCAAGAAGCTTCCTCTGTATGCCTCCAGAGGGGGGCTGGGAGCCTCCTCTCTGGGGGATGCTCTCGAAATTCCATGGCACAACATGAGAGCTTATGCCTTCCCGTCTCTGCCTCTAGTCCATCGAGGAAGCTGAAGAACTCGGTGAACTGTTCCCTTCTAATCATAGCCCCCTGGTGGCCGGCCAGGTTTTGGTTCTCAGAACTTCAACACCTGTCGGTGTATCCGCTGATCAGGTTACCAGTGACCCCCGATATTCTTCATCAAGGGGAACAGCAGCTGTGGCACCCCTCCCCACAATCGCTCAGCTTGGTGGCATGGTGCCTGAGTTCAGGTCTTTAGAACATCTTAACTTTTCTATGGATAACATGCGTATTATCCAGGCACCCAGGAAACCCTCGACCAGATCCCAATACAGGAGTAAATGGCTCAGGTTCTGCCATTGGTGTTTGGGAAAGCAGTTGGACCCAAGGGTGGCTACGATTGACACTGTGCTGTCCTTCGTGTCCTCCCTAGCAGAGTCGGGAGTTCACGTTCTGTCATGCAGAACTTACCTTTCAGCGGTCTCCGCTTATCTTTTTACAGACCAATGTTCCTACTCTCTGAGTAACCCAGTGGTTAAGAGGCATTTTTCAGGCTTGACACGCCTCTACCCTCTAGTTCGTAGTCCGCACTTCGCCCTGATCTCGGCCCCTTGTTTCTTCACGAAGTTGATGAACACAGTGGCGTGCCTTCTCTGCTTGGAGGGCCATCAGCTGTACCCTTATGTGGATGACTGGCTGGTGAGGGCGGGGTCCCCAGAGGGGGTGTTGCACTCCTGCCAGAGATTAGCAGATATCCTTCATCATCTGAGGTTCTCCCTCAACCAGAGGAAGTCACAGGTGTGCCATCTCAGGATCTGGTCTTCCTAGGGGTGCGTTGGGACACTACGGTTCAGCAGGTGTTCCCTACGCCAGAGAGGCTCCTGTAACTCTACAAGGCGATGGGGCACTTTCTGTCCAACTCGATCACCTTGGCATGGTTGTTCCAGCATATTCTGGGCCTGATGGCCTCCTGCATGCTCACTGAACAGCAGGCTTGCCTCAAGATGAGTGGCCTCCAGCTCCACCTGGCAGCCAATTGGGATAAGGAGACGTGATCTCAGTCGGACAGGATCCCAATACCACACTGCCCGATCTTTGCTGGTGGCTGATGGATGGCAATGTTTTAGTAGCAGCCCCCTTCACCCTACACGAGCCTATCTTGGTGGTAACGACAGACTCTTCTCTTTCGGGCTGGGGGGCTAGTCTGGAGGGCTATGCGATTCATGGAGCATTTTCCAGTACGGAATCCATCTTGCATATCAATCTGCTCGAGCTCAGGGCAGTGGGCCTGGCCCTCAAGGTGTTTTTGCCCCTTATCAAGGACAGGTCTGTTCTGGTCAGGACAGACAATTCTACTATGATGTTTTAACTGAACAATCAGAGTGGAACCCATTCCCGACTGCATGGAGGCGCTATTGATCTCGGAATGGGCCCTGATGGAGGGAGTTTGGATTTCAGCAGTCCACCTCCCAGGGGACAGCAATTCAGAAGCGGACCAGAATAGTTGCTTGGGGTTCAACGAGTGTGAGTTGCTCACCGACTCCTTGTTGCCCCTGTTCCAGAGTTGGGGGTTCGAAGACCTTCATTTGTTTGCATCCCCTCTGAATTCCAAGGGCCCCCTGTTTGCTTCATGTGCATGATGGGGTCTGGAGTCTCAGCGAGATGCCTTTCAGATCTGTTGGAATGGGCGCAGATGTTGTGCGTTCCCACCCACCCCTCTGCTCCAACGGACCCTCCGCAAGTTTCAGGCTTCGGTGGGTTGCAGCCTCATCCTGATTGCCCCCCACTGGCCTTCGAGACCATGGTTTTCGGATCTGCTGCAGTTGTGCTCCCAGGGTCCCATCCACCTTCTGATCTCCAACAGGGGATTCCTGACACAGCAGGGCAGGCGGTGGAGCAACCGGACCCGGCCAAGCTGGCGCTGGCGGCCTGGTTCCTGACTAGCCGAGGCTTCAACATGCTCACTTTTCGGATATGAACTGGGACATCATTGAGCAGGCCAGGAGGCTCTCAACTCGGTCCCAGTATAAGAGTAAATGGACTGGGTTTTGCCATTGGTCACTTGACAAGGGTCTGGACTCTTTCACCTGTCCACTGAATGACGTACTGTCGTTTTCAGCACGCCTGGCTTGTTCTGGAGTTCATATGGATACTTGCTGCACTTATTTGGCGGCCATTGGGGCTTACAAGAATTCCCTTGAGAATCTGTTTTCTGCGGCCAACTCGGTGGTTAAGGTGCACCTTAGGGGTTGTCCAGGCTTTTTCCACTGGTGCATAGGCCGCACCCAGTTTGGGACCTCAATGTGGTTCTTGCAGCTTTGCTTTCGAGCCAATGGCCTCTGTGGACATCTGCTTGATGACACTAAAGACAGTTTTACTGGTGGCTCTCACCTCTGTGCACATGGTTATGGTTAGTGTGCTGCAGGCGTTGTCCTTGTGCGAGCCCTTCACCATGTTTCACAACGACAAGGTCATCTTGTGCACACACCCAAACTCCTTGCCCAAGGTGGTCGGTCCATTTCTTCTGAATCAAGAGATCTGCCTGCCGGTGTTCTTCCCGAACTTGTAGTCAGAGGCACAGAGGGCACTGCATTCCTTGGACCTCAAGAAGTCTGATGCATTGCTTGTGACTTTTGTGGGCTCATCCCCCAGCTTTCAGGCTTCCAAGACAACCATCGCCCGTTGGATGGTTCAAGCCATTTCGGAGGTGTCCACGGCCATGGGCAGACCTGTTCCTGAGGGGATTCATGCCCATGCGGTCAGAGCCAAGGCCATGGCCATCGCGTTTCAGAGACATGCTTCTTTGGATGTCATCAGCAAGACGGCTATGTGGGCCACTCCGTCGTCCTTCTGTAAGCACTACTCACTAGACACCAGCTCCAGGCGCGATGCAGATTTTGGTCAGGCGGTTCTGAAGAACCTTTTTCCTTCGTCTTAGATATGAAGCAGGTTATCTCAGCCCCACCCTATGTTTCTTGTTCTGTGGAATCACTCACAAGGATGGAAGAAAGGGGACAAGATGTATGAGTAATTAAAGTTACTCACCGTAGTGACTGGAGTGCAAGTAGTCCATAGTCCACTTTCCTCCCTACGTCCCACCCACCTTCCCCCGCTAGTATGCCAAGGGCTAATATGTATCAGAGTAGCCAGGTATCTAAGCATCTGATGTGTTCAAAGGGGACTGAGGTGTGTTGCCGGAGGGCGGGGCCTTGACGCTATACTAAATTTAAAGGGGAAGCTACATTCTTTGCTGCCAAATTTCTGGTACCGTCCCGTTTTTGGGGGACACCCACAAGTATGGAGGAAAGGGGACTATGGACTATGGGACTCTAGTCACTATTGTCAGTAACCTTAATTTCTGAATACTGATCCCAGGCCACAAGGGAAACTAAGGAAATCTCTGCAGGAGCACCAAAGGTGATTTCTGTAGAGGGAGTGAGGACAGTGGCCTCCACCTCAGCCATAGGGTAAGGGTAGGCCAGGCTGATAGCCTGGATTCAGAGTGCCTTACCTTTACACTTGGGTGGAATCGAAGGGTGGAAAGGGTGGTGCTGATTTTTATTGACTGATCATTACATTTTCTATTGAAATGAAATTCGAAGAGTAATATAATTGGTTAACTCTTCCTATACCAGCCTTCCAGGTAGGTTTCAAGTTTAGAGGAGTCTTAGGGCCTCATTACTAGTTTATTCAGGTATTTCAGAGGTAAATCCTCTGAAATACCCCCAAGCGGATTTACAGTTACCACCACTTGGTCAGGCGGAATTTACACCTGATTACTAGTGGTGGTAACACTGTAAATCCCCACTACCCCATATTACTGCTGCAGTAATTCTGACAATTCTGCTGAATTTGTGGCGTTGAGTGGCACGATTTACCTCCAGGGTTTTGCTGGAGGTAAATCTTCCACTCAAAGCCAAAACTCATAATTTGTTGTGGTGGTAAAATTAGATGGAACTCGGTTACCTCCTATTTTACCACTTACCGCCATACTGGTAATGAGGCCCTTAGTTACCAGGGATAACCAGCCTGCTGCTATAACAAAGACCCTATAATCTCCCGAAGTTTTATAAAGTGTGGAGTACGGCTGCCGAGTCGTGAGATATTAGATTGCAGTCAGATTTATGAATTGGATAAATCATAACTAACATGGCAGCAGACAAATACCTGAGCTACAACGACCGTTATTTCACAGCCAATGTTTCCTTATTTGCAGACAGTACTGATCCAGACAACACCACAAACCACACTAATTGGGATGAACTTAAAATGAAAAAAATATTGATTAGAACTGAACTACATGGCTCGATTATATTGGAATACTTAAGAAACGGCACATTGCCTCAAGGGTTAATTGTACATAAACTGCACTGAGAATGGGTGCGTGTGGCTGACTGACATACCCCAGAGCAGACATTGGGGGGAGACAAGAGTTGGTGTGCTGCTGCTTATTGGGACCTTCTGTGCTTTCTCCCCACCTGTCACCTGACCCTGGAGTGGTGCAGTTCGTTGCGGTGCAAATATTTTGGAAACCATACATCTTAGGGCCTTGAAACATGGTTTTGAGGTCCCATAGGAACCTTTTGTTTTGTTCCTCGTATCAAGACAGGTCCTTCTATGACTGCACTGGTACCCAAGCTCCCCACTGGAGGTGAAGGACTCCTGCAGGTGCCAGTTAGTTCCCTGGACAGGGAGTGAATAGGAAACAGATTCAACTTGTCCCTGAGCCCCTGGATTGGGACTCACAGCACCAGAAGAAGTTAAGCAACTGGATTCCTGAACTTTATGGTTTTCTACAGTCCTAACTCATGTGTCGACCACAATCTAATGCTTTCAAACCATCAGGACCTGCAGTACTACTTTTGGCACTCTCTTCTTCAAACCACTTTTCTTCATCAAACTGGGTCAACGCTGCATTGTACCAGCAGAGTGTTACCAAAGATTTCATCAATGTGTAATTTTCCCTTCATTTGTGGACCCCCAAACTTTTTGATTTTGTTTGGCTATCCTATCCTGACTTTTGCCAGTGGGGCACAGCCTTCAGCTGCGCTCCCCTGGGCTTTTGCTCAAGTGTTAGGTTAATGTTAATGTTAAAGGATATTTGTACCACCAGAGTGGTCCTATGGCGAAACTGACACGTCATTCAGACTGTCAGTACTGGGAAACTATGTTTCCCTAAGTCTTCGACTATGTTGCCATTCCTTGGTTACTGTTTAGCAGTGCACTATGTACCTTCCAGTACTGTGCGCTGGGGTCCTTGTTTTTTGGCCCTAGACACCCTGAAAGGATTTTTGGGTGATTGTACAAGTGTGCCTAGGACGAGCTGGTGGCAGCCGTTACTTTTTATAAGTCTTTTATTTCTTTTTACAGGATCACATCGTGTTTACCGCGTTTTGGTTCAAGACTGTGGCAAGGTACAGCCAAGTTTTCATTATTTGTGCATACAGCCTCCCACGAAAACCGATCGCTTTCGCAGGCTTCTGCATGTCACGTGTGTGTGCCCAGGAACTGGGTTGGGTCTGTCTGATCCCAATCCCCACTACTGGTGCCAGGATGTCTGGAGTGCCTGAATGACTAGGACCACCGTGGGCCGTGATTGGTCCACGACTGGGATGCCTGCATGGGAGCATATATTCGATTGGATGTCTTTGATTTTGGCGCAAAGCTAATCTTGGATAAGAGAAGGGGCTCTGCATCCATTCCGGGTCGATCACCTGAGTTCTCTCCGAACTACAGAAGGAGCCAAGTATCCTGCAATGAAGAAACAGCTTGTGAAACCACCGGAGACGCAGTGGAATATTTGGCACTCTGTGTCCTCTGCTATCCCGTCAAACCCCTGTATCACTCCGGTGGTGATAGTGCACGGTACAAATATCCTTTAACATTAACATTAACATTTCCTAATCAATCAAGAAGGCCTGCAAGGGCGCTTCACTCCTTTGGAGCAGTGGGAACAACTACTCTCAGCACCCCCTGCTTACCCACCGAAGGAGCCCTTTCGGAAGTGTTCCTGGGCCATCCAGTGAACTGTCCAGCTCTACCTCGGGGTATTCCGCAGAACCGCCGCCATCTCGAGTTGAAACCCGTAGACTTGGGACATTGCTTGCTTGTGGTCATGTGTTCTCTCCTGCCAAGTTTAGGCCTAGCTCCTCTGGGTCGTGAATTAGGAGAGTGAGTACCGCTGCATACATCTGTGATTCCCGTGTCACTACCTTTTGGTGATGGTCGCTGTTGGTATCTTGCTGACCTGCCCTCCTGCGCCCTGAAGCCTGCTGCACCGGAACTTTCTTGGTATCTTCTTCGAAAGCTGAGAAAAGGTCTCTGTCCTGTCATGGACGATCGTCCTGTCCAGCCCTGCTGAGAGCTGGAGCGCCGTAAAACTGCAGGACTCGAACCTACTAGCGACCATGACTAAACTGGCAAAGTTTGGTCCTGACTTTGCTGAGGGTCGGTGAGCACTTGCATCATGTATAGTTGAAGTTAGAATGTGTGCATAATATCATCATTTGGTTTAGTTGAACCTAGAAAGTGTGCCTAACTTTGGTATAGTTGAACTTAGAAAGTGTGCATAATATCATCCTGTGATATAGTTGAACTTAAAAAGTGTGCATAGTACCATCCTGTGGTATAATTGAACCTAGAAAGTGACCCTAGTATCACCCTGTGCCAAATTCCGAACTTAGAAAGTGTGCATAATATCATCCTGTGGTATAGTTGAACTTAGAAAGTGTGCCTAACCATGATATAGTTGAACCTAGAAAGCAGGAATAATATTGTCACTATGGTATAGCTGATGTCAGAAAGTGTGCCCAAAAGCATAACCATAGAATAGCTGAACTTAGAAAGTGTGCTCAATATCACCCTGTGGTATAGTTGAACTTAGAAAGTGTGAATAATATCATCCTGTGGTATAGTTGAAATAAAAAAATGCGTAACTCTGGTATAGTTAAACTCTGAAAGTGTGCCTAATATCATCCTGTGGTATAATTACAAGTAAAAAAGTGCACCTAAATAGCTTAACTTTGGTATAGTTAAACTATGAAAGTGTGCCTAATACCTTCCCGTGCTATAGATGAACTTGGAAAGTGTCCATAATGCCATCACTTTGGTATAGCTGAACTCAGAAAGTGTGAATAATAGCGTAACTTTGGCATAGTTAAGCTTTGAAAGTGTGCCTAATATCATCCTGTGGTATAAATACATTTCGAAATTGCGCCTAATAGCGTAAATTTGGTATAATTTAGCTTTGAAAGTGTCCCTAATATCATCTCATGGTACAGTTGAACTTAGAAAGTGTGCTTAATGTCATCACTATGGTATAGCTGAACTCAGAAAGTGTGAATAATATCACCCTATGGTACAGTTAAACTTAGATAGTTGCCTTAGTAGCTTAAATGTGATATAGTTGAACTTAGAACGTCTGCACAATACCATCATATGGTATAGCTGAAATTAGACATCTGCCTAACAGCGTAACTACAATAGTATAGGTGATCTTAGAATGTGTGCATAATATCATCCTGTGGTATAATTCAACTTAGAAAGTGTAGACAATATCATCCTGTGGTATAGCTTAACCTAGAAAGTTGCCTAATAGCCTAACTGTAGTATAATTGATTCCTGATATTTTACCCAGACCCAACCCTGCCCTTGCCACGCCATGAGTCCATCCCGGCCAGCTAGGTCCAGACAAAGCGCCTCACTCTGGCGCCGTCCCTCCCCGCTCCCCCTAATCTCCTTCTCCCTAATCCCCTTCCCCATCCTCCCACACCATCCCAAACCCACCATACTCTCAGCCCAACCCCTATCCAACTCTCAAGCCAGAATAACCCTCTGATCTGAAACGACGACACCCTCCACCACGCTCTCATCCACCCCCCTTTCCAAGCACCAAACCAGAGGAGCCCGATGGTGCATCAACCATCCTAAGACCCCTGCTCCCCCTCCCTTACACCCACCCACCCCCATCACGCCCTCTCCCCCTGCCCCACCAACGAACCGCCCACCCACCCTCTCAGACCCTACTCCCCCACTGCGACCCCCTCCAACATCCACCACCGACCCCACCCCTTCTCCTCCCTAAAAACCGCACGTCTCGCCCTGGCTAGAACTGTAGCCGCATCCCTTTCGCCCAACGTGCCCCCCTACCCTCTCACACACACCAACTACAGCAAAACCCTGCAAAAAAGGAAATGGGCCTGGTCTCCTACAATCTCCCATTACTCCTCGCCCATCCTATCCCGACCCACCACCTCACTCTCTCATTCTCCATTGCCAACCTCCTCCCCTCCCTCACCTTGCTTCGAACCCCTCTCTCTTGAATTTTCACCAACCAGACCAAGAACCCCTAACCACCTACGCTTTGCCCTCGAATCCCCAAACCCAATTCCGTCATCCCAACCGACCACCCTCACACACCCGTCCAACCCCATCCTCCCAACATCCACCTCCTCTTCCCCCGCCTACTCTTCCCAACCACCATCTCCACTCTCACCTCCCAGATTCCACTCACTCCCCTCACTCCTGAAAACCCCCCACCCCTGTCACCCCTCCCAGTAACCTACCCACTCCTCTGAACCACCACCCCTCATCCTCCACAACACCCCCCTGTGCCGAAGTAAGATGCATCCTTTTTAATGCCCAATCTGTAGCAAAAAACAGACATAGCATCTTTGACCTACTCGCCTCAGACAAACCAGACCTAGTCTTTATCACGGAAACCTGGTTCTCTGATGACTATGCCCCTATCACCCATGAAGCCTTCCCCCCGGACTACTCCCTCATCCCACTCAACCGACCCTCAAGAGGAGGAGGAGTAGCAATCGCCTTCAAGTCACACTTCTCCGCATCAATCATCGACTCCCAGACAATCATCCCTTCCTGCGAGTCACTCCTCGTCAAACCTTCCTTCCCCCCAACGTTCTCCCACAGCTTCCTAATCATCTACAGATCCCCTGGCTATGACAGACACTTCACAAGCAACCTTTGTGATTCGATAGCCACCATCCAAATAAACCATCCCACCCTCTCTCTTCTAGGGGATTTCAATATCTGGCTAGACATTCCAACCAACCCCATGACCCACTCACTGGTCGACTGCCTAGATGCACTTAACCTCCGCCTTCACATGAATGGCCCAACTCACTCTAAAGGACATACCCTTGATGCTATCTTTAGCTCCCATGACCAGATACATCTAAGCCCTCCTACACCTATCATCTGGTCTGATCACTTCATTCACTTAATTGTGCCTTTCACCATTCGCTCACCCGCCCCCCTCCCCATACTAGAACCAGAACCCCCAAAGCAACGCAAATGCTGGAAGAAACTAAAAATCCTCCCTGATCTAGCGGATGCGCTGCTTCAAGCTCCTCCCCCATCCACCCCACATAATGAACCCTTGACCAGCGACTCCTTTGACTCATGGCTCAATATCTCACTAATCCCTCTCACCCCCACTTGCCAATCTTCCGCTCGCCGTGGCACACACCCCAGATGGTTCACACTAGAACTGAAGACTGAAAAACAACTGTATAAATCCCTCGAACGCAAATGGCGGAAAGATAAAACCAACCTGAGTAGATCCACCCTGGACAAGCACCACCGCATTTACAAAGCCGAAATCCGAAAATCAAAAAAAGCCCACTACAACTCTCGCATTCTCAACTGTGAAAACCCCTGCAAAGAACTCCACAAAAATAATTTCTGAATTCACAAAACCCACCAGTACCACCACTCAATCAACCCCATCTCAGTCACTCTGTGACACACTGTCTCTCCACTTCTACTCCACTGCTCTAGAAAGAACGAATTCTCTCTACAATAAACTGGCCCTCGGGGGGGCTCTGTTGAGCAGCCTAGAAAATGGCTGCTTAGCTCTAGAGCTCTGTGTACTGCCAGCCCTTATCTGCTCATATCGGCTGTTATATCTAGAATCCCTGCCTGGCCATCCTTCCACAGACTGCCTTCTGCCACCTTACTGGGCACCCAGCTGTAATTCCAGGAAGAATCGGTGCGGGAGATCCGTGCTGCGGCCCCCGAATGTCTGGCTCCCTTTGCGGCCTGGGCCGCGTGGTGCCGCGGCTGGGACTGGTCGCTGCTCCGCCTGTGCTCCACCTGGGCGGTCTCCCGCCGATGCACGCCGTGGCTGCTCCCCGGACTGGTGAGCTGCAGAGTGCACACTGGAGTGGGGCCGCCGCCTGCATCTGCCTGCCTTGAGGCCCGTACCTCTTCACTGCCCCTGATACCAGGGTCCCTGGGCGCTCGGCCCCCTGTGCGTCTTGGGCCACGTGGTGCCCCGGCTGGTCAGGCCGCGGCCCCACCTGCACTCCACCTGGTGCGGAATCCCGCCGGTGCTACGACCTTCAGATTGCGCCCTGGAGCGGTGTTGCTGGCCGAGCCAGCCTCCCTCTGAGCCTGCACCTCCTTGCTGATCCTGCCAATGAGCTATGCCGGTCTGACGGCCACGGAGCTGCGCGAGGGTTGCTGGAGCCCCTTGCCACCCTGCCGAGGTGCCGCTGAGGGGACCCGCCCCCGGAGTTCGGGCCGCTTTCTGCCCTGGGCCCCGCTGCCACGGGAGAGGTGCCAGGGCCATACTTTCACCTGGGGCCTCTACTCTGACTGGCCCTGATTCAGACGCTCGCAGCACTCTCCCTGCTATACGCTCCTCCGCACTAGCTATAATCGCCTGCTGGGCCGTCAACGTTGGAGTGGAGGGCTGCTGTGTGGCGCGGCCCTCCTTGGACATCATTTCTGAACACCCCTGTCGTGACTGAGCGGCCAGTGGAGTGCCGCTGGGACACGGGCGCAACTGCCCTACTGGCCGTGAGGAAAGTGCTGGGATATGGGTGTGTGCTGCTGTCCCCCAAGTTCCCCCTTGGACCCTGTTGATTCTGCTTTATTTGTAACCACCTACCATTACGGGACTTGGGGCGCCCACCAACTGCTAACCCTTCATGGAGCCACATTAACACTGCGGTGACCGCCCTGGGCTGTTGTACGAGGTCCTAGGCGGGCGCGCCGAGCCCCAGTCCTTCGGTGCACCGGCGCGGGGTGCGGGGAAACATCTTCATTTTCTTGCCTCGATAGACAGCTGCCGCTTCTGTACACGCGGCCTCCTACGGTGTCTCCGCCGACCACGTTGCATCTTGCTAGCCAGGTGGTGGGTTGAGGCTGTTCTTAATTATCCTTTACTCCCATCTATGCTACCATCACCTGGCCTTGTATGTAACACAACACTGGAGCGTCTGCTACTTCTGTCAGACAGTGCACAACCAGCATATCGACCTAATTCCTGCCACGATACACCTGCATCTCCGTTTTGCCACGTGCCTCACCGTCACTCAGTCCTCATCAGTGTAGATGCCTAACTACAACACTTGGATTCCTACCAGCAGCGAACACTCTACATTTATCTAAACTGCCATGTCTAGTACATCCCGGGGCACTGGTAAAACGGGGCCATGGATAAATTTGCCAAAGCAACGCCTAAATCGGATTAGGGACACACATCTTCTAATCAAAATGACTTCGCTACACCCCCGCCGACCCCGGCGCCCGACATTGCGGCGATACTAGAATCCATGACCAAGAATTTCGCCTCCTTCCATGAGAAACTTGACGATATTAATGCTAATGTCGCGTCGCTCAAATCTCAACTAGATCACGCTGGCGTCAGGATCACTGAGGCCGAGACACAGATAAGCGCCAATGAAGACAACATACATACCCTCCAAGCAAGACACTGTCAGCTCCCTCAGCCGAGACATGAAAATGGTTAAGGCCAAATGCGATGACCTAGAATCGAGATTACGTAGGAACAATATACGCATCATCGGAGTTCCTGAGAATGCACTCAAGGGTCGCATTGAGTTGGTGGTGGAGGACCTGTTAAAAGAGCTTCTTGACAACCCCGCTCTGTCTCCCTTCTTTACAGTGGAGCGCGCTCACCGCGCCATGGCATTGCGCCCCGCACCTGGAGACTTCCCCAGGCCCATCATTGCTAAAATACTTAATTACAGAGACAGGGACCTTATCCTCCGCCTAGCACGTGAGAAGGGGGAACTACACCTGGGCTCTTAGACAATCAGAATCTTCCCTGACTTCTCTGTGGCGGTACAGTAGGAAAGACGTCAGTTCTTAGGGGTCAAAAAGTTGCTACGAGATCAAAGCATCCCCTATGCAATACTGTTTCCAGCACGGCTAAAGCTTACATTCAAAGGGAGCTATACTTCTTCACGGTCCCCGAAGAAGCAGTAAAGTTTATAGAAGCTCAGATACGATCACTGACTCCCCTCGGAACCACATGGACATGGATAATGACTGATCTGGGCCCTAGCTGCCTCTGAAGTCTCCGACAGGCGGATAGCTTCTACTCTCACCATTTGTCCTCTCACACTACATAATTTGCGTGACACCTAGGTCAACCACGAAGCGACACTGCCTCAAACCCCTACACTTTGTGTTGCTTTCCAGCTCGGAGGATCGTAACAACAGGCCCGAGTTACTTCTGCATCACCTTCATCCGCTGGCCCATATGTCTTTTTCAGGGAAAACTATGATCAAAAGACCTTCAAAGCCAAACTCACGTACCCTTGCGGTACCTCTATGCTCCTCTTATCTTGTGTTACTGGCAACACGGCAACGGCCAACCCCACTGCGGTTGCAAACTGATGTTTGATTGTTTGGTTGGTGTGAGCCCCTGTTGGGCCAACAGAGTGACCGGTCCACGTTGGGATTGGGCTGCTGACACCCATTGTTGGGGCAATGTTTGTTATGGGCGGGTGTGGGAGGGGATGGGAGCCGCTGGGTATCACTGGACAGCGAGGGAGGTGTGAGGAGGGGTTTTGGGGAGTTATATCACGAACGGCAGAGGCGGACTGTCAGCATGCACTATGCTGGCTTTTGTAAATAATGACCACACAAACTGCAAATGCATGCCAAGACAGGTGAGCTGGGATGTCCCATAATCAAGTGAAATGCCCACTACCATAATGTCCTGGAATGTCCGGGGCCTGAGTAACCACACTAAGGCTCGCAAGATTATGGCTTACGCCAGTAGACATGGCTGCAAAATACTGTTATTAAAAGAGACACATTCCAATGGTCGCCTGGCAGGGAGCATGGCACCATCGTGGGGCCTACCAGATACTACACTTCCTATTCTACTCAAGCCAGGGGCGTGCTGACAATGATCCACAGATCCATTAAATTCACATTACACAAGAGCTACATAGATCCTGATGGACGATATGTTATCCTACATTGCACCATAGTAAACCGGAGTATCTTTTCGTAAACTCATACGGTCCCAATGTAGATTCCCCCGAGTTTGTGGACACTATAACGGCCATACTGCTGGGCTATGTGGGAATCCAGATTATTTGGGGGGGGACATGAACCTCATATTGGACACTGACCTGGACAGGACCGGGACCGCCATCTGCGCCCTGTCCGGTGCTGCACGCAGGTTACTTAGTCATGGGGCGACACTCAATATCCGTGACGTCTGGAGGACACTAGATCCCCAACGGCGCGAATATACCTTTTACTCCTCGGTACATGATAGTTCCTCCAGAATCAACCTATTCCTAGTGTCCTGTGAAGTGATGGGCAGAGTGGTAGGGGCACAGATTCTGACTCGTACACTATCTGATCATGCCCCAATTACCATAGCAGTGGAACTGGGAGTGCATGTCCCAACATTTAGCACATGGCGCTTTAAATCTGCGGCCCTTAAGGACATCGTCTTCAGGGCTGACATACTGGCTGACATCGAATCCTTCTTCGTGCATAACACCCCCCAGACCACTTACACTGGGGTCCGGTGGGATGCCTTCAAAGCATACATCAGGGGGATGTCCATATCCAGGGAGGCGGGAGTTCTAAAAACGATAAGGGCCGCCCTCAGTCGATCTGAAACCAAACTACGGGAGTTCGAACTGCAGTGCTCGACTACGGCTGACCCCGCCAAACTCGCCTCAATCAGCAAGGATCTCCAGACATACAATACACTTGCCACCAGCGAAGTCCAATATTTTAGCCGCCCGCAAGCTGCTCGCAAATACAGCGAGGGGGCAGACCTGGGAACACACTAGCAGCTTTCATGAGAGGGGAATGGGGTCATGCCCTGATCACCTCCATTAAGGATGAACATGGCATTCCACAGTGGTCAGACCAACAGATACTGGACATCTTTACTGAGTTCTACAAGTCCTTATACTCTCAGCCTCCTGAGCACACTGAACAACACATCCGGGATCTACTCGATCAAATACCTAGGACATGCATCTCCCCCTCCACCAGAGACCAATTGGACTCCCCGATCACCCCGGATGAGATAGTCAAAGCCATTTCGGACTTGCCCAGGGGCAAGGCACCGGGCCCTGACGGATTCCCCGCAGAATATTACCAGGAACACGTAGCCATGCTAGCTCCCAAGATGTTAGAAGTCTGGGATGATTCGCTCCGTATGTCCATTCTCCCTCCCTCCTTGCGTGAAGCCGTTATAACGGTATTGCTCAAACCCGACAAGCCCCCCGTTGAATGTGGGTCATATAGACCACTCTCTCTTATGAACCTAGACACTAAGATTTTCGCCAAGGTGATAGCGAACCGCTTCCTCCCGTTCATGACACACCTGGTCAATGAAGACCAATCAGGCTTCGTACCTGGGAAGTCTACCGCTCACAACATTAGGCGGCTATTTAATGTGATGTCTCATATTGATCAAGAAGCGCATGCCGTCACGGTCACACTCGACGCTCAGAAAGCGTTCGATATGGTTTCGTGGAAATACACGTGGCTGGTGTTGGAGACAATGGTCATTGGCCCCAATATTATCGGATATATTAAATTACTATATACCTCCACTGTGGTGAGGGTGCGGGCCAATTCCTTAACATCCACCCTGTTCACACTCTCTAGGGGCACCCGCCAAGGCTGCCCATTCTCCCTGATCCTCTTTGCTCTAGCAATAGAGCCGATGGCAGACCACGTGTGGGCACGCCACTCCCACAGGGGTATAAGACTCAAAGACGCCCCCGAAATCGTGTCTCTCTACGCAGATGATGTACTACTGTATATTAGAGACCCCAACACACACTTCGACCCCATATTACGAGACATCACGCACATTAGCACCCTTTCGGGATTCACAATCAACTACTCTAAATCCAAGGTCTTCCCACTCACTAACTCCACCCAACAACCAGCCACTGAGTACCCTCTCCGCTGATCCCCCGGCAGAATTAGATATTTCGGAGTCCAGGTGTCCCTAACTAAGCCCACCCTGCTCGCAGATAACTACTTGACCGTAGCACAGATGGCCAAGGCGAAAATGGTACGGTGGCATTCTCTTTCAATATCCCTGGCCGGCAGGCTCTCCCTCATCAAGATGGTCCTACTTCCCAAGCTGCTTTACATCTTCAGCAACGTTCCCGTATGGCCCGGGATCAAATACTTCACAAAACTACACAAATCATGTGCACAGTTCCTCTGGCACTCCGGTGCGGTGCGCAAGAAACGGGCTGAAATGATGCTCCCATACAGACAAGGGGGGTTCACGACTCCCCACCTAGTCCTCTACTGGACAGCGACTCAGGCTCAACACGCCACTCACTGGTACCCTGGCTCTCCAACCCGCCCACATGTAAAACTGGAGGTCTTGGCAGCTGCTGCAGTCAACATAATGTCCCTTATACTACATCAGCATTACGTCCCCGACTCCCCCATCGACCCTGTCGGCACTACCTTGCACGCCTGGGACCAGCTGCTACTGCCAATAGCAGAATCCCCCCCCCCATATTATAAATGGCTCCCTGTATGGTCCTTTCCTGGTCTAGAACCAACACATGACACTGCCCTGGCTCGGTAGTGGGGTGCTCTAGGCTACCAATCATTGTCGGACTTCTATCCTGATGGCAGGTTTATTGACCCTCAGACATGGAAGCCACACTGGGTCCGCCTTAGAGGCCCTGCAATATTACAGACTCCGGGCTGCATTTCGAGCTGCATGGCCCTCCTTCCCTAACGAACCCCCGGACACCCCGGTGATCACTTACATTGCCAATTCAGGCGGCGCCCGTGGCGTCGTCTCCTTTCTATATAAGATGTCACAGGGGACAGTACCTGCTCAGGCACCCATGGCACGTGGGAGGTGGGCGGAGGAGCTGGGCCTGGAGATCTCCGACCAGCTCTGGGAGAAAATGTGTCTACATACTCAGAAGGTCTCTCTAAACTTTCGCTATCGTGTTATGCAGTATAAACTACTGAACAGGCTGTACTACACCCCCCACAGAATCTCTAGGTTTGTCCACACCACGGCACGTTCTTGCCCCTGCTGCAAGGCGGAGAATGTGGCCATTTGCATATGTTTTGGACTTGCCATAAATTGGGGGAATTCTGGCAGAAAATCCTAGCGACACCTGCCAAGGTCCTTGACACTGCTATTGACCCAGATGCACTGGGGATCCTGTTTGGGGTGTGGAAAGCTGATGATATTAAAAGCATGGCTAAATTTCTTAATATAAGCTATATGGTGGCTAAGAAATGTATATTGCATAACTGGAAAAGTCCTTCCCCCTGACATTTCAGAAATGGCTGAGCCTGCTTACGTGGTCTCGGACCTGCGAAGAAGAATACCTCACTATGCTCCCCACCCAATCCCGCCCCAGGAACATAGGGACCGCGTTCAATACTTACCTCAACAATAAAGCAGAGAGGTCATCGGAGAGTGGCTTGTCCCCGGCCCCACTATGAACTGATTTGACACTATGATACAATACATTCTTACTTCCTCCCACTCACTATACCTTGGATTTTGTGGATATTGCAATGTTATTCATGTATATGCTGTTTGCTCAATAAGCTCTTGTAAAGACCGGAGGGGGGGGTCTGTACTTCCGCTCTCTATTTGGTACAGGAGAGACACAGAAACCCCAGCCAAGATTCTCTATTACGGTAGCAATGGACGAGCATTCAAGGCCTAGCTTCTCGGGAGGTGATGCAAGCTGGTTCTTAAGTACAGTGTAGTCCCCGAGCACCCACGAAGGAATGTCCACACACTGTATCGGTTAAAACACAGTCTTTATATAATTTATATTCAAAGTCATATACACGATCACAATAACTCACTTTGTACTCCTAAAATCAGCACTGGTAAATATATACAGTTTCTAAAGTGGTACCACTATTAGATCTCATTAAAGTGCATACGGTCAGAATGACACACAGATCAGAATAAAGAGGAAACCAGCAGTAGAGAGAGGAAGGAAAGCAAGATGGTTGAGCAATTGTCAGACTACTGGCCCCGTCTACCTAGAAACAGTTGTGTGTGGAAATCCCCCCACCTGGGCAACCTGTAGAAGAAAGATACAAGCCCAGCCCATATTTTGTTCACACTAGACTTTCCAATAGTTCTGCAACCCCAAAGTACCTTGGCATTGTAGCGTTCCTCATCGGGGAAATCGACAACCCTTCTTGAGTGCCCTCCCTTTAAGGCAGGAGTCACGGGTCGTCGAACGTCCGACGGAGAACAGGTCGAGCTACAACGGTGAAGTGGCTGCGTCGTTCCTAGCAGTGCTCTTTGACGGGGAAGCGTAAACGTCCTGCAAGGAAGAGGCGTACGGGGCACCTCAGTGTCGATAGTTCTGGACCGCAAAGAGTTGGAAGAACTGTGGCCCAGCAAGGGTGTCAAGTCGTCGGCGTCTCTTTGGTCTTTGGGTGGTGGGAAACCCACCGGTGGATGCTCCTCGGCTCGCCGAGGTCAGGCCATTGCCGGCAGGAAACAGCGGCGAAGGGTCGGACGAGAGCGTCCTTGGATCAATTAAGTTCTTAGGCAACGGGAGCGCGGCGGCTCCAGTCGGCGACGGCGGTCGGCGACAGTGTTGGACAACAGTCTGGGCACTTCTCCTTGGAGTTCCGCAGCAATCCCCGTATTGGGTCGGCAGCCTGTCGAAGGTCTGTCTACCAGGGAGCTTAGGCAAAGATCAGCTGTGCACGATGGTCCCTCGTAGCTCGGGAAGAGGGCGCCTTACCAGGTCCTCTCTGGGTCAGTCCTTGAAGGCACAGCAGCTTTCAGATTGCGAAGGAGAGCAACAGCAATTCTTCTCGTCCAGCAGGGCTCAAGGTCAAGCGTCAGTTACTCCAGTTACTCGTCGTAGTGGACTTCAGCTTCTGAACACGATTCCTAGCAGTGAGAGGTCCCCAGATATACTGTTGATCTCCCATTCATTCCGCTGGGTCACACTCAAGCATCCAATCACGACTACGGGAGTTCATGCAGGCAGGCAGCCAATCAGGCACACGGTGCATTCAGGCCATTCACTTCTCTCCAGACACTCACAACAAGTTATGTGTATTGGGACAAGTACCAAGCCATTCAACACTCCAAGCTGCATTCATACCGGTTTCGGGGAGGGCTGTCTCAACCATTGTGTCAAACACCAGATACTAGACAGCCACAAGATAGAATGCATATTTGTCACACACTCCATTCACCCAGGTCCCACCCACAGGCGTACCCACAACATACGGTCGTTGAGAAGGCTCCAGCCAGTCTGGCCCGTACTTCCCCACACTACCATATACAGAACTTCCACCCAACAGCCAGTCAGGGGGAAGGGACAGAGGCAGGACTTCGGGAAGATCAAGGTAACAGGTGATGGAAGGCAAGAGGCCATGGGGGCCATTTTGTCTCAATCCGGAATCTACTGATTCCAATGACAGGGCCTGGGCATCCCAAAATGGAGGACGCTCAGGGCACCAGTCATTTCAGCAGGAGCTGCCACCAGCCCGTACCCTGCTCTGTGGGTCACAGACAGACTAGGGGCACAGGGTTGTACCCCTACCCATGGGTGCCATGAGGGTATCCCACAGGTCTGTTCACCAAACCAAAAGAGAGAGAGCTGCACCGCCAGGATTCCCACATGAACTCCTGTGCATAAAACACGACAGAACACACGATAAAAAGCAGTAAAGGACAAGGATACAGAGGCCCTGTCCCTCCGATGCATTTCCAGCATCACAGTCGACCCCCCCCAGACTGAGGTTAGTGTGCCTAATCTCCCACGAGATAGACACCCTCATCCAGACGGTCAACATACCTTCTGGAAAGGTCATCTGCATTATCGTGACTCTTCCCTGGTCTGTGCTCAATGGTAAAGTCTAGCCCTTGCAGACTAATGGACCACCTGAGCAGTTTTGGGTTTTCACCCTTCATCTGCATAAGCCACTTAAGGGGCTTATGATCGGTTTGGACTTTGAAGGTAGACCCGGTAAGGTAGGGCTTAAAACGTCTAAGGCTCCAAACTATACTAAAACATTCCTTTTCAACAGTAGCCCACCTAAGTTCCCTACCCTTAAGTTGTCTACTGATGAATATGATCGGATGTTCTCTTCCTTTGTCATCTAACGGGGACAAGACAGCTCCAATTCCGGTGTTGCGGGCGTCAGTTTGAACGATAAAGGGCTTGCTGTAATCAGGCGCACACAACACCGGTGCCCTACACAGACTTTCTTTCAAGCCATCAAAGGCCCTCTGACAGTCTTCCGTCCAATTAACTTTCCTCTGTTGTTTGGGCGAAGTCAGAGCTGTCAGGGGTGCAGCTATGGTTCCATATTCTGCCATGAAATTGCGATAATACTCCGTGAGGCCCAAAAAGGCCCTCATCTGGGTTTGAGTAGTGGGAGTCTCCCAGTCATGTACGTCCTGTACTTTACTGGGGAGAGGTTGGAATTGACCCCCTCCTACCTCATGACCAAGATACGTGACTTTCCCCTGACCTATCTGGCACTTGGTCGCTTGATAGTGAGGTTAGCCCCTTCAAACGCCTGAAACACTTTATCCAGATGAGTCAAATGCTCTTCCCAGGTGGAACTGTAGACGGCAATGTCGTCTAGGTAAGCCACACAAAAGGCTTCCAGCCCACTGAGCGCATGGTTGACTGATCTCAGGAAAGTGGCAGGGGCGTTCTTCAACCGGAAAGGCATAACTGTAAACTGGTTGAGTCCCTCTGGTGTTGAGAACGCCGTCTTTTCCTTGGCATGGTCCGTCACAGCTGTTTGCAAATAGCCTGAGGTAAGGTCAAAGGTGCTCACAAATTCGGCAGCACCTATCGTATCCACGAGCTCATCAGCCCGGGGCAATGGGTGCGCATCAGTTTTGGTGACGGCATTGACTCCTCGGTAGTCCACACAGAACCGCCAATCCTTGGTACCTGCCTGGGAACTTGCCTTGGGGAAAAGGACCACGGGACTGGACCAGGGACTGGTTGAGGGTTCAATAACACCCAGATCCAACATCTTGGCGACCTCAGCCTGGATGTGGTTCTTGAAGGTATCCGACATACGGTAGCACCTGCTTTTGACAGGCACACTGTCACCAGTGTCAATCTCGTGCCTACACCACAGTGTAAGGCCTGCTGTCAGTGAAAACAGAGAGGCGTACTGCAGGATCAAAGCCTGGCAGGTCTTCTGTTGCTCTGCTGTCAGATCGGGTGTCATGACCACTGTGTTTCCCCTTAGAATTGCATCCAAGGTGTCTTGGCTGGTGGCATACCGTTCCTGGTCTAAGGGCAGGTAGGACATTGTGGGCTAATTAAGATTCAGGCACTTCCTCAGTGCCCAACATGGCCGCCGGGCTGTCTTCCCTGAATGTGGCAGTATGGCCTAGTTATGGTTGCTCTCAGAGTACTTAAGCCCCTCCCCTTGGTTGTTCTGCGCTTCGCGTCTTCTCTGCTTTGCAGTGGACGCTTACCGCGGTTTGGCTTCCTGACTAGAATTCCACAGAACCCCTTTTTCACAGAAAATTCAAGTTTAATTGCCCTGTTCCATTTCTTGTTTTCCCCACCGTAGCTCCTTAGCATTTTAGTTTTCCTTGTACCTTATTCCGTCACTTCTATCATGTTTAATAAGTGAGGAATTCTGGCGTTGTTTAATTAGAGAGTTCCTCTGAGACGTTTCTCTTCTGCCTTCGGCACACTGCAAGTATCGCTTTACAGTTATCGTATTTGCCAATGTTATAGTATTTCTTGGTTGCAAGTGTGCAGAATAGAGTTTCCTCACAAGCGCTTGTATTTTCATTAAGTACGCTTCGTCTGTGCGAGTGTGTTTGAGGAGTCCGTGTGTGTGAGGAAATTCCAGCCTCTGAGGATAAAGGCGCCCATATTTCAGTCACCTTTTCATTCATATTAGTTTGAAGCAATTGTGTGCGCATTGTGTTAACCCTTCGGCACCAAGAAAGCATTGTTACCTTTTATTTCAGGTTACCGTTCCGTTGCATTTCTTGAGAGGAATAGTAAGTTAGTATAGTTAACCTCTGTGGATATGGAATAGCGCATTTAAGGCAGTCCCTTGAGAGTGAGGGAGAAATCAATCCTATCTCACCCTGTTGTCTTAGATATTCTCCAGCATTGGATCTTTCATGGATTCACATGCTTAGAATATTCACCTTTCAGCGGCAGAACCAATGAGGTTCCAGAAGATCCCCAACCTTCTGTCTGAGGAGAAAGGGGTCGTTTGGCATCATGATCCGGACAGCCTCTGTCTGACGGCCTGGCTCCTGATTTCTCCGAGTTTGGCGCGTTAGCGATTCCAGCGGATTGTCGTCGCATTTTGCAAGCTGCAAGGGCACCTTCCACAAACGCTTCGTATTCATACAAATGGAAAAGGTTCTGCATATGGTGCGCAGGTCAACCAGGTTTGGTCCTGCTGACGATCACACCGGAACAGCTCCTACCATACTTGTTGCTCCTGGCTAAAAACGGTTTGTCTGTTTCATCCATAAAGGTGCATCTGGCTGCCATCTCGAGATTTACTCGGAAGAGACATTCAACTCCATTGTTCAGTGACCGCCTAGTTAAACACTTCCTTAAGGGGTTGTTTCGAACCTTTCCTCCCACGAAGAAGTTTCCTCCGATCTGGAGTCCAAACCTGGTTCTGGCAGCCCTGATGAAACCCCCTTTTGAACCAATGTCGTCGACATCATTAACATTTTTGTCTTGGAAATTGGCTTTCCTGGTTGCCATTACTTCAGCTCGACGTCTGTCAGAAATACAAGCTTTAGTGATCGACCCTCCGCATTTGAGGTTTTTTAGTAATAAAGTTGTGCTGGCCACTAACCCGCATTTCATACCTAAAGTGCCTTCCATGTTCCATAAAAACGCTTCTATAGTGTTGCCTACATTTTTTCCAACACCGTCTTCGGTGGCGGAGAAGACTCTCCATACATTGGACGTGAAAAGAGCTTTAAAATTTTATCTCCATCGCACTCAAAGCTTCAGAGACACAAGACAACTTTTCGTAGCTTATGGTCCTGCGGCTAAGGGTAAGGCGATCTCCAAACAAGGACTATCCAGATGGGTGTCTTCGGCCATTTCTTATTGTCATTCCAAGGCCGGAAAACCGCTAGAAAAGCGTCCAAGGGCCCATTCGACGAGATTTACATCATCGTCGACGGCGTTGTGGTCCGGAATTCCGCTGGGGGATATCTGCCAGGCGGCTTCCTGGTCGGTACCACACACGTTTACCCGGCATTACTGTCTCGCACAGCAACATGCTGAAGATACACAGATGGGGCGTGCAGTACTACGTCACCTGTTCCAATAAGGTAAGCCCCAAGTGGGGGTTACACCCTTCGGCAACTATGCTTTAAAGTGTCTTGTCTTTCACTGTTAACATACTATAATGTAATGTGGTGCCATTGTAAATATGCATTGTGATTATTGTGATGTTGGTTTGCGTACACGCCTCCAATGTTGGGGGATACTGCTATACAATCTATTCTAAGCATGTGAATCCATGAAAGATCCAATGCTGGAAAAGGGAATAGTTTCTTACCTGTAACTCCATTTCTCCAGCATTGGTATTTTTCATGGATTCACATGCGCCCGCCTGCCTCCCCTGAGCATGCAAACCAGAGATCCCCCCATACTACTTTGGGGGCCGAAATCTGAGGGAGCCGCGGGGGCGGGGCTATATATACCTCTACGTCCTATTGGCGCCGGCGTGCGTGGCCCAAAACGACGTAGATAGGACACAAAAGTGTCGGAATTTTTTCTATGGAAAATGTCTATATAACTTAGCGAGGATTCCCAGCCTGACGACGGGGAATATTCTAAGCATGTGAATCCATGAAAGATACCAATGCTGGAGAAATGGAGTTACAGGTAAGAAACTATTCCCTTCTACGGTAGTTTACCGGTAGTTGTAGTATTTTCTCCCGTCATTGGAGAGAGTTTATTGAAACACCTGCACGCACCTCAGGTATTATATTGTATTGTCCTTTATCATATTTCCAGCGCAGCAGCCCCATTGTTGGGGGGCGGGGGTGGAGAATTCCCTTGCTCTTCATTTTGGCCATTTTCATTGCACTTCATTCATGGAAGGTAGTTCCCACCCTTGCCCAGTCAAACAGTTTCCCTTCTACGGGAACATGCGCCCCTGCGCTGAAGCAGGATGGAGAGCCCATTATAACATAAGCTAAGGTGAGGAGGGTGACATTAGTAAAGGAAAGTGGTTAAAGAGAAATAGAAGTTCTCCAGCATTGGATCTTTCATAGATTCACATGCTTGAATATTCCCCGTCGTCAGACTGGGAATCCTCAGTGATAAATTAAATAATAATAATAATAATAATTTTTTTAAAAAATATATATATATATATATATATATATACATACACACTGCCACCTAGCAGTGCATGTACATAGCCCATTATAGCCTATGAGCCATTTCATGGTGTAGTCCCTCCACCTCACTTTGGTCCTTATGGCCCCAGCCAATGAGGTGGCAGGGCTTAAGCTCCGCCCCCGGCAGCCATCTTCAGATTTTTCACCGCAGTCTATCAGACACAGGGAATCCTCAAGCTCTCTGAGCTTTTTCAAATTCTTTCTACTTTTGTGTGGAATATATTTGTAAAATATATTCCATCTTGTTCCCCTTCTTAGGGGCTTTCTTTCCAATTAACCTTGGTGGCAAAACTTGTTGTTTTCCTCTCAAAATCGTCGACTGAACTTCTCTTCAGAAATGGAGGCACCTCAGGCTGTCAGGAAGCCTTCCCTGTTCAGGGACTGCACGAGGTGCAAGAAGAAATTGGTTTACTACAAGGACCCCCACGAGCATTGCATTTATTGTCTGTACCCACATGACATTAAAAAATGCGAGATTTGTAAAACTTTTTCCACCAAGACCCTTCATGACAGGCATAGAAGACTCCTTTCATACCTGGAATCCAGGGATCAATCTTCGGACGAAGAGTCTGTCAGAACAGCTCCTGTCCAATCCAGCACTCCATCTGAGAGGCAAACTTCAAAGAGAAGGGCCTCTTCAGTGGAAAGGAGTTCCTCTCCCAAATCCAAAAAGAGGAAGCTGGAATTGATACCCTTTCTGCCTCCAGTTGACCTATCAAGCCAGAAAAAGTCAGCAAAATCTGCCTCCAGAGGTAAGGAGGAGTTTGCAAAAAACGGGGGGGGGGGCAGTCGTCGGCGGGTAAACCGCCCACGAATGAAGGGAAAGGTAAAGGCCCGTCATCGGCCATACCGTCGACGAAACCAGCATCGACGACGACGACGCTTAAGACATCGTCGACAGTTAGATCATCGTCATCGGACATGTCGACCGCGAAGCAATCGTCGACGAGCAAGAAACACCACTCGTCCACGAAGCATTCATCTATGACGCAGTCGTCCACGGAACACACTCCACATTCGTCAACGAAGCCCTCGTCGACGGGAAAATGTCAGTCGTCGACGACGAATCCCTCGTCGACTGGAAAATCTCAGTCGTCGACGGGAAAATCTCAGTCGACAGCAAAGCCTTCGTCGACGGAACAATCTCAGTCGTCGACAGGAAAATCTCAGTCGACAGCGAAGCCTTCGTCGACGGGACAATCTCAGTCGTCGACGAGAAAATCTCAGTCGGCGGCGAAGCCCTCGTCGAGGGGAAAATCTCAGTCGTCGACGAGGATAACATCATCCATAACGCCTTCAGAGGCACCGAAAATTTCGGCAGTTACAGAGGAATTACTGCCTCTCACTCTTGAAGCTCCTGTCATTACAAGCAATATCATTGAGAAGAATACTGTAACTGAACCTCTGGTGCAGCAATTTTCACCTTTGGGGCACATGGCAGAACTTCCGGATATAATTCTTCAGGAAGAATTCTCTGATGCGGAAGTGGTGGAAGAGTCCATCGGTCCCTTACCGAAACAATACAGCCCTCCTTGGCACCCATCCACGGGAGAATCCGAATATCCTCATGACCCGGTGCTCATGTTATCCGTGCAGAGGATTGTAGAAGAATTTTACAAACGGCAAAGGGAGAAGCAAATTCCGATTAATCCCATTCCTAGAGAGTCATCCCCGATTCCAGGCACATCGGGTTGCTCTCCTTACAGGAGTAGACCGCAAAAACGGATGAGATCACCTGCTCGAAGCCCGAGGAGCAGCACCCACAGTGCTTCACCTACAAGAGTCCCGTCACCACAGTCATCGCACAGACCGCGATCTCCGGACGTAGATCCCACCATGGTACCGTCCACCATCTCGGTATCAGACTGGCAGGAGGATCCTTTTGGTGAATTTTCGGAACCAGAAGAAGGAGAAATAACTCAGGAGCCAGACGCACCCAGTGATTGGGATGACTACGTCGTCGAGAAGCCCAGGAGGAGAGACTCGCCGGGCAAGGCCTCACCACCGGATGATCTCGTTTCTTTCCACACCATAATAGGTAAAGCAGCAGAACTGTTTAAAATTCAGGTTTCTTCGGAGGAAAGGCAATCAGTGCTCTATGAGCACAGGGACAAATGAAGGAGGACAGTGACCACAATTCCCCTCCTCGATACCATCTGGGATTCCGGATCCAAGATCCTATCTACGCCCTTATCGACTCCGGCGTTGGTGTCCAGGCCAGGAAAGAAATATAAAGCTCCGGATTCGGCACCGCTTTGTTTAAGGGGTCATACGAAACCGGACTCAGTTATTACAGTGGCGGCCAGAAAGAAACTCGCCAACCCCTCCTCACCGTTGTCGGCACCACCGGATAAGGACGGACGTAAATTGGAAGCCATGGGCAGGAAAGTATCATCTTCTGCATCACTTACAATCAGAGCGGGTAATGCACTGGCCATGACCGCAAGATTCGATCGCGAGCTTTGGCTCCGCATGTCTAACTTGGCGAAACAATTACCACCGGAGCTCCAGGAGGAGGCAAAATCCATAATCGCGGATGGTGAAGCAACATCGGATCACATGATCGACGCAGCAGTTGATGTGGCCGAATCAGGCTTCGGGCAGATGGCGCACGGCACAGTGCTCAGAAGGCAGGCCTGGATGAAGGCTACTAACTTTAGACCTGAAGTTCAGGCGCAGATACTAGACATGCCATTTGACGGCCAAGATCTCTTTGGGAAAAAGATAGACGACCATTTGAAGGCAATCAAGACAGACACTGACACAGCCAGAGCCATCAGTTCTTTAAAGGAGAAAAGTAAGGACCATCGGTCTTTTCGTCCCTTTAGAGGTTCATCTTCCAAGTTCAGGGGATACAGTCGTTCCTCCTATGGTCAAAAAGCACAAGGCGGCACGTACCAAGGCAATAAATATCAGTCATCCAACAGATATGCCCATAGAGGCAGACGTGGCTCCGCCCAAGGGAAGTCGCAAGGCAAGCAGAACTGACGACCAATCTCCCCCCCCCCCCCTTCGCCACGCCCCGGTGGGGGGAAGGGTGAGCCAATTTTTCCAGCGCTGGCGGTCAATTACATCGGACAAATGGGTGTTACAGGTGATCCGAAAGGGTCACACCTTGGAATTTCTGGACCAACCTCCTTCCCTGCCTCCAACTCCCCGCAGAGTGCATATGCTAAGACAGGTCATGTCCGAAGTGAAAAAACTGCTCCAGAAGGCAGCAGTAGAACCAGTACCCTATTCTCAGAGGGGAAAAGGTTTCTACTCCCGATTCTTCCTCGTCAGAAAGAAAAACGGTCAATGGAGGCCCATCTTGGACCTGAGGGCTCTCAACAAGTTCATCAAGCGCATAACTTTCAAGATGGTAGCTCTACAAGGGGTGCTACCTTGGTTAAACAAGCACGACTTCTTGGCCACTTTAGACTTGGAGGATACATACTTCCACATTCCGATCCATCCAGCACACAGGCAGTTCCTCAGGTTCACAGTGGGAGGGCTCCACTTTCAGTTTCAAGTGCTTCCGTTCGGTCTAAAATCGGCGCCAAGAGTTTTCACGAAATGCCTGGCACCGGTAGCGGCAAGTCTCAGGAGAGCAGGAACGGACGTTTTTCCATACCTGGACGATTGGCTGATAAAGGCAAGTTCAGCTGCAAAGGCTCGTTCGGCAGTGTCGAGGACGGTCAACCTCCTAAAAGAGGTAGGTTTCTCCATCAACCAGACGAATTCCTGCCTCGTTCCCAACAAGGTAGCTCTCTTCCTGGGAGCCGAGCTCGACTCCAGCATTCCCAGAGTGAGACTATCCACAGAGAGAATAGCAGCGATTCTACGCTTAACTTCGAACTTCCTACAGAAAGAGACCACATCTGTACGCTCTTACAAATCCCTATTGGGCATGATGTCATCATGCATATTCCTCATACCGAACTGCAGGCTTCGCATGAGGCCGGTTCAGGAAGCTCTGGACCACCAATGGAAACAAGCTTTCGGATGCTGGAAAGACATTGTCCAGATTCCATCGACGTTGCACAAGGCCCTTCGATGGTGGAACGCTCCGAGGAATCTTCTACAGGGAATGCCGTTTCTAGCACCGACATCGACCCTCCTGCTGCGGACGGACGCTTCCTTATCAGGCTGGGGCGCTCATCTTGCGGACCTCCAAACCAAGGGATCTTGGTCGACACAAGAGTCCCAACTCCACATCAACGTGTTGGAGCTCAGGGCCGTAAGGTTGGCGCTGAAAGCCTTCCTACCGGTTATAGCTGGTCAAGTTCTTACAGTCCAGACAGACAACACGACCTCCATGCACTATACAAACAAGCAGGGAGGCACGAGGTCTCAGATTCTGTCGCAAGAAGCCCAACAGCTATGGGCATGGGCCTTGCGCTACGGGATACAGATCAGGGCAGAGCACCTTCCAGGAGTGGACAATGTCCTAGCGGACAGATTAAGCAGAGAATACACAGCGTCACACGAGTGGGAGTTGGACGACAGAGAAACCCGACGGATATTTGCCTTATGGGGCCATCCGCAGATCGACCTTTTTGCCAACAGGAACAACAAAAAATGCAAGAGATTTGCGTCAAGATACCCCGAGCACCAATCGCTGGGAGACGCGTTCTCAGTGGATTGGTCGGGGAAGCTCCTCTACGCCTTCCCACCCATTCCCCTCATGTCGAGGGTACTTCGCAGGGTGAAAGAACAGGATTGTTCCTTGATTCTTATTGCACCCGATTGGGCCCGGCAAGTCTAGTACCCGACGCTGAGACATCTATCCTGCAAAACCCCGATTCGTCTCAAATCACATCAATATCTACTGACACACCAGAACCGCAAGGTCCTCCACCACGACCCGAGGAGCCTGTCCCTCAAAGCATGGTTCCTGAGCAGCGTAAACTGATGCACCTAAAGTTACCATCAGAATGCTGGGATATCATCAGGGCCGCTAGAGCCCCGTCCACGCAACTCACCTACACCAGAAAATGGACCAGGTTTTCCAAATGGTGCGAGACCTCTGCGATCGATCCCCTCACGGCCTCGGTTGATCAAATTCTGCCTTACTTGTTGCACCTGGCTAAATCAGGGCTATTACTGTCCTCTATCAAGGTCCATCTGTCAGCCATAGCGGCCTACACAGTAACCGCGGAGACGCAAGCCTTACTCTCCTTACCAGCGATCAAGATCTTCCTGAAAGGACTGATGCGTACTTATCCGCCTACACCTACACCAGTTCCGGACTGGAGCCTCAACACCGTCTTAACAGCCCTCATGCAACCTCCCTTCGAGCCCATACATAGATGCGATATGAAATTCTTGTCCTGGAAGACATCCTTCCTGGTAGCCATCACATCGGCCAGAAGGATCAGTGAGTTGCAAGCTTTGTCTTCGGAACCTCCGTTTACCTTGTTCCAGAAGGACTGCGTCATCTTAAGGCCTCACCCGAAGTTCCTCCCCAAGGTACTTTCGGAGATGTCGTTCACTGAGCGCATTGTTTTACCAACCTTCTTCCAGAATCACGCTTCGGAAGCGGAAAGGACATTACACTCTCTAGACGTTTCTAGGGTGTTGAAGTTTTACTTGCAAAGAACCAAGGAGTTCCGCTCCTCAAACCGGCTATTCATTTCCTTCTCTGGCCGTACCAAGGGCCAACTTATATCCAAACAAAGCCTGGCACGCTGGGTATCGTCCTGCATCACCCACTGTCATCAGTTGAAAGGCGACCCTTTAACTAGACCGCCGTCTGCGCACTCCACCAGAGGAAGGGCGGCGTCAACAGCATTCCACGCAGGGGTGGCCTTGAAAGACATATGCAGAGCTGCCACGTGGAGCACTCTGCATACTTTCGCGAAACACTACTGCCTGACTGAAGATACCAACAAAGAAACTGCAGTTGGACAGGCAGTGCTCCGCCATCTCTTTGTATAAGGTAGGACCAGCCTCCTTTCCCACCTTTCCCGAAGTATGTAACCGTTGTGTTGCTGCATGGTAAAGGTTTGATCAGAAATATGTTTTTCTGTAATTATGCATATCTGTTTATAATGGTGGCATGTTTTAACTGCTTGGTATTCTATTCAAGCATCTGAATCTATGAAAGATCCAATGCTGGAGAAGTCTTAGTTACTTACCTGTAACTGTATTTCTCCAGCATTGGTATCTTTCATAGATTCACATGCGCCCGCCCGCCTCCCCTGAGAGGCTGCTCCTATGCTCGGCATCCATCATACTGTAATCTCTACGGTTCAAAATCTGAAGATGGCTGCCGGGGGCGGAGCTTAAGCCCTGCCACCTCATTGGCTGGGGCCATAAGGACCAAAGTGAGGTGGAGGGACTACACAATGAAATGGCTCATAGGCTATAATGGGCTATGTACATGCACTGCTAGGTGGCAGTGTATATATATATATATATATATATATATATTTAAAAAAACAATTTTTTTATTATTATTATTATTTAATTTATCACCGAGGATTCCCAGTCTGACGACGGGGAATATTCAAGCATGTGAATCTATGAAAGATACCAATGCTGGAGAAATACAGTTACAGGTAAGTAACTAAGACTTCTTCTCTCATACTTTTAGCATAGAATTAATTATTGATAAGCTCCTTGTATATTCCTCAGATTCCTGGTTGCATAGAAGAACAGTTTAGTAGTCAGAGAGCAACGCACCCCGAGAAGAGTTGTAGTGGTCATCAGGAGTGGTGTCCCCACAGAGTCTAAGGTAAGCGTTACATCGGGAGAGAGATGTATTCCCTCCATGGAGCCATCCTGAGGGTTGCTATGCAGCAAATCAGGAAGTGGCTCACTCTCATCCTCTTCTTGCCCCGAAGCTAGCAAGAGACATGAGACTTCGGCTCGCCTGTGGAAAGGCATGAGCCTGTTAACATGGAATACCTGAGGGGCTACCCCCGAGGCTCTCATGTCAACCAGATAATTGACCTCGCCCATCTTGGAGATTATCCTGAAGGGTCCAGTCCATTTATCTGCCAAAGCCCGTAGCTTGGTAGGCTCCATCACGAGGACCTCCTGTCACGGAGTCCAATCCACTTGCGATGCTTTAAGGTAAGGCCAGTACTTATTCAATTCCTGGCTGGCCTTGAGATTCGCTGTTGCTTGACCCATCATCTGTGTCATCCTCCGTCTGAGGCCTAACACATAGTCCCCCACTTGCTTGGCGGGACCTGGAGGGGTGGCCTCCCAACCTTCTCGGATCAAGGCAAGGGGCCTCCTCACGGGATGTCCAAAGAGTATCGCAAAGGGGCTGAAACCAACACCCTCTTGAGGTACCTCTCGGTAGGCAAACAGCATGCATGGCAGGAGAAGATCCCACTTCTTCCTGAGGGGCTCTTCCAAAGCGCCTAACATGCTCTTGAGAGTTTTGTTAAATCTCTCAACCAAACCGTTGGTCTGGGGGGTGGTTAGAGGTAGAGAACTTGTAAGTTACTCTGCATTCTTTCCACATGGTTTTCATGTAACTCGACATGAAGTTGGATCCTCTATCAGAGACAACCTCCTTAGGGAATCCAACACTGGTGAAAATGCCCAGGAGAGCCCTGGCAACCACCTTAGCCTCAGGGTACCTGGTGGCATGATCTACTAAGACCAGGATGAACCGATGTCCACCCAACGTGGGAGGGTCAAGGGGATCGACGATGTCGATGCCCACCCTCTCAAACGGTGTGCCAACCACTGGCAATGGACTCTGCCTCCAGTCTTACCAGACAACTGAGAAGTTGGGCAGGTCCTGCAGTGGGACTCCACTTCTACTCCCATCCGGGAGGTTTTGGTTTACCCGACTGTGACTGCTTTTGGGACTCCTCAGCTTTCTGAGAGGCCCCCTTTTCTTTGTCCTTGTACTTCCCACTGGAGTCCTTAGGGGACACCCGGTGGGAGACCCACTTGTCAGCCAACCTAGCCAGCATAAAGAGGTCCAAAATGTTCTGGTCAGCAACATACTGACGCAGCTCCGGTGAACAGGCTTCCGAAAAATGCTAAAAAAACAAGAGGGGAGATAATTCAACAAACCTTTTCACTTTGTGCCCATCAATCCACCCCATCATGTTCATGTGCGCAGCACTCACCCAGTCAATCCAAGACACATTCTCTTGTTTCTTAAAATCCCTGAATCGTTTTAGATATTGGGTAGGCGTCTTGCCAAACTTGGCAATTAAAACAGACTTCAATCACTCATACTGACCCCTTTCTTCCACACTCAGTTTCAGAATACAGTCATATCCAGTTTGAGGCACTCTGCTTAACAAACACTTAGCCCAATCTATCTTATCAACATCATTAAATTGCACAATCCATTTCAAACGCTTCAATCTATTGGAGGATATCAGAACCCTCTGCATACACACCAACCAAATCTTTCATAAATTTAGTTGCTGGGGACCTGACACTCTCAACTGGTTTCGCTGAAGTCTCCACTCGAGCTTTCTCTAGCTGGATTTGCTGACATTCAGTGTCCTTGTTCTTGAGTTCAAGGTCCTTATCTTTGAGTTCAAGATCCCTATTCTTGAGCTCCACTTGCTGTGCCAACTCCTCTTTCTTGAGCTCAGCATCTATTTCCAAATAGCGATATTCAAAGGCCAACCTCATCCTTAATAACTCAAACTCTAAGGAACTGCTCGGGTTTGGAACAGAGGCAGCAGGAATGGCAGCATTCCCAGAATTGGATTCGGTGACAACCCCCGGGGTAGAGTCCTCATTGGTTGCATCCCTCCCTTCAAGAGTTTCACAATCGATCCGGTAGTCCAACAGGGGAGCTATCAGCTTAGCCCTAGACTTATCCACAAAGTATAATTCCCTGGCTTCACAAGCACTCTGGAGAGCCTCTAAGCTCATCCGAGTCAATTTACCATTCGCAATAGATTCCATTGCTTGTAATGTAGTTATCTTATACACGACTAAACCTTAATTTAACAAAGTGCAGATATCCTTCGTAAGTGGCACAGTTATACAATGAGTGTTAAAACCATAAGCATCCCACCGCTGTCACCAGCTGTAAAGACCGGGGGGGTGTCTGTACTTCCGCTCTCTATTTGGAAGAGGAGAGACACAGAGACCCCTGCCAAGATTCTCTATTACGGTAGCATTGGCAAGGCCTAGCTTCTCGGGAGGTGATGCAAGCTGGTTCTTAAGTACAGTGTAGTCCCCGAGCACCCACAAAGGAATGTCCACACACTGTATCGGTTAAAACACAGTCTTTATATAATTAATATTCAAAGTCATATACACAATCACGATAACTCACTTCGTACTCCGAAAATCAGCAATGGTAAATAGTTTCTAAAGTGGTACCACTAGCGTTGTTAGATCTCATTAAAGTGCATACGGTCAGAATGACACACAGATCAGAATACAGAGGAAACCAGCAGTAGAGAGAGGAAGGAAAGCAAGATGGTTGAGCAATTAGAAGAATTCTGGCCCCGTCTACCTAGACACAGTTCTGTGTGGAGAACCCCCCACCTGGGCAACCTGTAGAAGAAAGATACAAGCCCAGTCCATATATTGTTCACACTAGACTTTCCAATAGTTCTGCAACCCCAAAGTACCTTGGCGTTGTAGCCTTCCTCGTCGGGGAAATCGACAACCCTTCTTGAGTGCCCTCCCTTTAAGGCAGGAGTCACGGGTCGTCCAACGTCCGACGGAGAACAGGTCGAGCTACGACGGTGAAGTGGCCGCGTCGTTCCTAGCAGTGCTCGTTGACGGGGAAGCGTAAACGTCCTGCAAGGAAGAGGCGTGTGGGGCACCTCGGTGTCGATAGTTCTGGACCGCAAAGAGTTGGAAGAACTGTGGCCCAGCAAGGGCGTTTAGTCGTCGGCGTCTCTGTGGTCTTTGGTGGCGGGAAACCCACCGGTGGATGCTCTTCGGCGCGTCGACGGTCAGGCCTTCGCCGGCAGGATATAGCGGCAACGATGCAGACGAGAGCGTCCTTGGATCAATTAAGTTCTTAGGCAACGGGAGCGCGGCGGCTCCAGTCGGCGACGGCGGTCGGCGACAGTGGTGGACAACAGTCCGGGTGCTTCTCCTTGGAGTTCCCCAGCAATCCCCGTATCGGGTCGGCAGCCTGTCGAAGGTCTGTCTACCAGGGAGTTTAGGCAAAGATCAGCTGTGCACGATGGTCCCTCGTAGCTCGGGAAGAGGGCGTCTTACCATGTCCTCTCTGGGTCAGTTCTTGAAGGCACAGCAGCTTTCAGATTGCGAAGGAGAGCAACAGCAATTCTTCTCGTCCAGCAGGGCTCAAGGTTAAGCTTCAGTTACTCCAGTTACTCGTCCTAGTGGACTTCAGCTTCCGAACACGATCCCTAGCAGTGAGAGGTCCCCAGATATATTGTTGATCTCCCATTCATTCCGCTGGGTCACACTCAAGCATCCAATCACGACTACGGGCATTCATGCAGGCAGGCAGCCAATCAGGCACACAGTGCATTCAGGCCATTCACTTCTCTCCAGACACTCACAACAGGTTATGTGTATTGGGACAAGTACAGAGCCATTCAACACTCCAAGCTGCAGTCATACCGGTTTTGGGCAGGGCAGTCTCAACCCTTGTGTCAAACACCAGATACTGGACAGCCACAACATAGAATGCATATTCGTCACACACTCCATTCACCCAGGTCCCACCCACAGGCGTACCCACAACATACGGTCGTTGAGAAGGGTCCAGCCAGTCTGGTCGGCACTTCCCCACACTACCATATACGGAACTTCCACCCAACAGCCAGTCAGGGGGAAGGGACAGTGGCAGGGCTTTGGGAAGATCAAGGTAACAGGTGATGGAAGGCAAGAGGCCATGGGGGCCATTTTGTCTCCATCAGGAATCTACCGATTCCAATGACAGGGCCGGGGCATCCCAAAATGGAGGACGCTCAGGGCACTAGTCATTTCAGCACAGAGCTGCCACCAGCCCGTGCCCTACTCTGTGGGTCACACACAGAACCTCAAAAACATACACTAGGGGCACAGGGTTGTACCCCTACCCATGGGTGCCATAAGGGTATCCCACGGGTCTGTTCTCCAAACCAAAAGAGAGAGTGCTGCACCGCCAGGAGTCCCACATGAACTCCTGCGCGGAAAACACGGCAGAACACACGATAAAAAGTAGTAAAGGACAAGGATACGGAGGCCCTGTTTCTCCGATGCATTTCCAGCATCACAGCTCTGCCATGCGTGTTTGTTGTAAACCTCTGCCAACAAAAATAATAGTTAAAAAAAAAAAGCAATAAACTGGCCCTCATGTCCCCGCCACGTAATCCTCCCGCCTTACCAGTCACCCACCCGACTGCCACAGCAACGACAACCCAACCCACCTTCGACTCGTTCTCACCAATATCCAGAGACCAATTTCTCAAACTCCTCTCTGCCCGGAAACCATCCGGCTCCCCGCTCGACCCCTGCCCCGCCTCAATCCTTAAAGAAATATTTTCGACTACCTGCGCAGGAGAGTACGCAAGAACCATCATAAATGACTCCCTCTCCTCGGAAATCTTTCCCGACGCCTTCAAAACTGCCCCATGTCAAACCCCTTCTAAAAAAACCTTCCCTTGACCCTCTCGAACCCAAAAACGACCACCCCATCTCAAACACCAGGTTCCTTGCTAAACTCATCGATCGAACCGCATACTCCCAACTAAATGCCTTTGTCGAAGTCAACAATCTCCTAGACCCTACACAATCGGGCTTCAGACCTCGACACGGAACCAAAACCACTCTGACCTCAATATGGGATGACCTTAAGATCACTGCAGACTCTACGGGATGCGCTGCACTAATCCTTCTAGACCTATCCGCCACCTTTGACACAATCAACCACTCAATCCTCCTTGATCGCCTCCACTCCCTAGGAATCCGTGGAAACGCTCTCAAGTGGATAGCATCCTTCCTCAACAATAGGAAGCAAATAACGCGCCTCTCCCTCTTTGCTTCCGCCGCCCGACCAGTCAACACCGGAGTTCCACAAGGCGCGTGCCTATCAGCCCTCCTGTTCAACCTCTATATGTCCACCCTCCCAGGAATAATCCGATCACACAGTATCTCGTGCTATAACTACGCCGACGACACCCAATTGATCCTAAAACTCCTCAACTCAAACCCCAACTGTCAGCCCGACCTTGCGGCCTGCCTCCTTGACATTGACCGCTGGATGACCACAAACCACCTCCTCTTAAACCCCACCAACACTGAAATCATGGTGTGTGGCAACACCGAGCTTGTCCCCTACCCTCTACCCTGGCCACCATCCATGGGCAATCCACCGGCCTCCTCAACCACAGTAAAAAACCTTGGATGTACTCTCGACTCTGACCTAACCCTCTCTCGCCAACTCAACAACGTCTCTAAGTCCTGCCATTACCACCTGAAATTCTTCGACCCATTTTTCCGTACTTCTCCTTTCCCAACAGACTCACCGCGGTATAATCTATTATAATGTCAAGACTGGACTATGCCAACTCCCTCTACCTCAGGGTGCAAGCATACCTCCTCATTAAACTACAAAGAGCACAAAACGCTGCAGCCAAATTGCTTCTAGCACTTGGTCCAAGAGACCACACCTCTCCTGCTCACAAAACTCTCCACTGGCTCCCGGTTGGGCGAAGGGTGTCTTTCAAAACCTTATGCATCTCCCACCGAGCAATGCATAAAGCCGGCCACAATAGCTACAGGACAAGCTAAAACCCTACCATTCACCGCGCACTCTAGGATCAAGCTCTGCCCTCCTCCTAGTGATACCAAACACCAACTCAGTCAGGTTAGGAGGATCATCATTGTCAGCCTTAGCCCCCACTTTACGGAACTCACTTCCACCCCGGATTCGACTCACCGAAGACTAGATGTCTTTCCGCAAACTACTAAAAACGTGGCTCTTCCCCTAAAGTAACGACGCTTAGAACAAACGGAATAAATAGCCACAATAAACAGAAACCCAAGGCTGTCGAATTAGAGAAAACAAAAGAGCAAAGGGAGTCGATCGAACAGACAGAATGACTTCAACTGATAGTGTAACTAAATTGGATAGACTGAGTGGAACGAATGAAGTGGATGGAACGGACGAAGTGGATGGAACGGACAAAGTGGACGTAACGGATGATGGGGACGGAACGGATGATGTGGATGGAAGGGTCGAAGTGGACGGAATGGACAAAGTGGATGGAACGGACAAAGTGGATGGAAGGGACGAAGTGGATCGAACGGACGAAGCGGATGGAACGGATGAAGCTGATGGAACTGATGAAGCGGATGGAATGGATGAAGCGGATGGAACAGATGGAGCGGGAGGCTCGGATGGAGGTAATGGAGCGGCTGGAGCGGATGGAACAGATGGAGCGGATCGAACAGATTGATTGGTTGGAACAGATAAAGTGGATGGAATGGATGGAGTGGATACAGTGGATGGAGTGCACAGAACGGTCGGAGCAGATTGAACCGGTTGAAACCGATGAAGTGGAGGAATGGATGAAGTGGAAGAACGGATGAAGTGGATGGAACGGATGAAGTGGATGCAACGGATGAAGTAGATGGATCGGATTGTGAAAGCTGGAGTCGATCGAGTGGATGGAGTAGATGGAGGGGATGAGTAGATGGACTGGATGGAGGGGATGAGTGGATGGACTGGATGGAGGGGATGAGCGGACGGAGGGAATGAGTGAATGGAGTGGATGGGATGGATGAAGTGGATGTAACGGATGATGTGGATGAACAGACAAAGTCGATGGAACAGACGAATTGGATGGAACAGACAAATTGGATGGAACGGATGAAGCAGATGAAGTGGATGGAACGGATGAAGTGGATGGAACAGACAAACTGGATGCAACAAATAAGTGGATTGAACAAATGAAGTGGATGGAACGGGTGAAGTGGATGGAACGGATGGAGTGGATGGATCGGATGGGAAAGCTGGAATGGATGCAGTAAACAGAACGGATGGAGTGGACGGAATGGATGAAGTGGATGGAGTAGGTAGAGTGGATACAGTGATGGAGTGCACAGAAAGGATAGAGCAGATTGAACCGGTTATAACCGATGAAGTAGGGAAACGGATGAAGTGAAGGAACAGATGAAGTGGATAGAACGGACAAAGTGGATGGAACGGATGAAGTAAATGGAGTGGAGGGAGTGGATGGAACGGAGGAAGTGGATGGAACGGATGAAGTGGAAGGAACGGATGAAGTAGATGGAACGGATGGGAATGTTGGAGTGGATCGAGTGGATGGAGTAGATGGAGGGGATGAGTAGATGGACTGAATGGAGGGGATGAGTGGACGAAGGGAATGAGTGGATGGAGTGGATGAAGTAGCTGAGCGGATGAAGTAGCAGAGTGGATGGAGTGGTTGGGACGGATGAAGTGTGTTAGGGAGAATTATCTTCTAAGGCTAATTTCCCTTACCTATAGAGTCCCCCAGCAGATTTGCTGGATTTGAAGGGTTTATTTTTTTCTCCTGCTAAGAGTGAGACTCTTTTTTCCCCACTATTAGACATATTGCTGATGAGTGTTTTAGGCTATCTTTTGTGCTTATGGTCTATGGGGTTTTTCTCACCCTCATAGGTATCCTCTTTTTACGTGTGTGTTGCACAGCACCCTCAGTGCGGTAACACGGGGGTGTCATAGTGACTCCCAAACATAGACTCCATAACCTGGGACTGACTACTGTCTCCCAGGGCATGTAAAGTTACCATTGACTTTACTAGTCAATAGTTATGAACAAAACCAGTACAACCCATCTTACTATGGAAGTACTGGAAAGGGTTAATAGTTTTTCCCTGGTGTTCATTTTCGAGGGGGTACCGTCCAGTCCCCCTCTCCAATGTTTCTGGCTGGTGGCAGTGATTACTACTGTAAATATTCGACCGCAAATATTTTCCTATGTGATTTTCCCATTGTTCGAGGCTACCACTTTTACTGACAGCCTCTAACATACCGCCGGTTTTTTTAAATATTTACTCCTACGTCCAGTCCCCTTTCCTCCATACTTGTGGGACATCTCTCCGTCCTGTGGGACGGGACCGGAGCATTTTGTAAAAAGCATCCACATTTTTCCAAAAATGTGTCCTTCCTCTCTTTCCTTATGCACTCTGATCCAATGAAGGCGTACTTTAAGGATTTATTTAGGGAAATGTACGTTCGAGATACCAGTTTCAGCCTATCACAACTGCTGGCGAACTCTGCATATTTTTTGCTAGAGTATTGATGTGGCCTCTACGTATTGCTTGTATAGATAGTGTTTGTCGGCAGCACTAGGTTCCAATTCTGAGGCTGATCAGAATAGTGAAGAACTTGGAAATGCAAAATAAAGGAACCCTTCTTAGTGCCCTCTGTGATTGTTAGTAGTTTAGAGCTTTGTTGTAGCAGTGAATTGAATGATCTTACTCCTACGCCCCATCCCCTTTCCTCCATACTTATGGGACATCTCTCCGTCCTCTGGGACGGGACCGGAGCACTTTTGTAAAAAGCATCCACATTTTTTTCAAAAATTTGTCCCTCCTCTCTTTCCTGCGCGGGGCTCGGCATGAGGCTGTAACCCCGCCCACCTTGGCTCTGCCCCGCGCATCGCCCCTCAGTCCTTTTCTCCGCTCGATCGGGGCCGGACGCACTTGCATCCTCGGAAGATTTTCTTCCCTGTTTTCCTCTCTGGCTCTCGCTAGCGTTCGTCTTATAGTCTGTCTATGTCTTTTAAATTAGACTTTCCAGACGTGTCATCGTCGCTTTGCGAGGGCGATCCCCATCCTCTTTGTTTAGAGTGTTTGGGTCCGGAACACCGCTGAGACTCCTGTTTTTACTGTGAGTCCCTTTCGGTCCGGGCTCTTCAACGTCGGTTGGAACGGTGGGAGGAGGTGTTCCGACGCGCTCCTCCATCTCATTTTCAGGCCTTCATCGACGAGAAGAAGAAACGCCCGGTAAGTTCTTTAGTTTTCAGAGCACCCCGGCCGGGGGATACCTTCCCGGGTTCCTCTCGAGCTGGGAGCGGCGTTGATCGCTCTGTCAACGGGGATCGCCCTGAGGTGCCTGTCGGGCCCAATAATTCTACCGGAGTTTTCGCCGAGGGTCTCCGTAAGGGGCCTGTGTACACCGGAGTAACTTCCGAGGCCCCTCCTGTGGGGGCTGTGTGTAGACCAAGTACTGCTGAGTCACAGGGTACTGGAGCTTGCTCTGAGGCCTCTCTTTCGGCTTCCCTTAAAAACAAGACCGGGGTGCGCCCCGAGGCCTTGGCTGGGCTTGTGTTTACCGAACGGATGTTCGAGGCCCGTGCCAATAAGGCTATTACCGGGCCTAGGGCCGAGGTCCCTCATACAGAGGCTAAGGCTACCAGCAGTTCTGAGGGGCCGGGCCGGGCCCTGCCGGTGAAAGCGGTTTCTCACCGTTCCCGCTCTTGTGGTGATACCAGATCTGTTGAGGGGGCAAAGAAGCAAGGTTCTTTTTACCGGCAGTTCCGAGGTCCTTCCTTCGAAGGCTCAGTTGGCGGTTGGTATGTCGCAGAAACATTCCAGGCCTCATAGTACCGGCTCTGCCGAGGTTCCTTATGTTAAGGCTAAAATTAAGACCCCTGATCCATCGACGGGGACCCCTGCCTCACCTCCTCACGTGCCGCAGTTCCCCTCAGATGAAAACAAAATGGTGGCCGTTCCCGCCACGACCACGGCGGCCATTTTAGGTACTACCCCTACAACTACGCCATCGGCCTCTGGTGTAGGGTTCGGTCCCTTGGGTGAACATAAGGTCACTTGTGCGTGTCCTTACCGGCCCGTTTATGATTGGAACGCCCGGATGCCTCTTCTGCACAATGTTTTGTTGCCTGCAGGGGCGGCCCCTTTAATTTATGTGGATATGTCGGCGGAGGGCCCGGCGTGGCACCCTTCTCCGTTACGTCCCTGGATTTGTCCACCTCATGAGAGGCCTCCTCAGGTTCCGAAGCAATCTCCTGAGGACGTTTTTTCGGTAAATTTCAAGCGCTTATGCGCACCGACCCCATGAGGGAGTATTTCAAAGGGCTTTTTAAAGAAATTTGTCCACCAGCGCCTCCGGCTCCACCCGTTCCTCTGGTGGTTCCGCCGACGCCTCCTTTGCCCGTGGTGCGTGCCCCTGCTCTTCCGCCTTTGCCACCGTTGTCCCCAGAGGACAAGGCAGTGCCTGACACGGTTCAGATGGATCCTGACCTGTCAGATGACCCTCAAGGCGAGAAGGACAACGAGGACCTTCCCCGCTCTGTTAGAGCTTTTCATGACCGGGTACTGGACATGATGAATTTCTTAGATGTCCCGGTTCCCGAGGCACCTGCTCCACAGGAGGGCGTGCTTTCTGGGGCGTTCACCCTGTCTCCTTTGGAGCGTACCGGCCTTTTCCTGCAGAAGGATGTTTTGGCTGAGGTCCGAAGAGTCTGGGAGAAGCCACACTTAGGACTTTTCGTCAAAAAAAAGATTGACGCGAGGTACAGGCTGCAAGGAAGTGGCCTTGTCGTCTCATCCGCCTCCCTCCTCCACAGTGGTGGCTGTGGCCACGTTGCAGTCCAGACCTGTAGCATCCTCTTCCGCGACGGCTACTCAGGTCTTGGGAAAGGAGGACAAGCTCCTGGACTCCCTAGGGAGGAAAATCTTTGCCAATTCGGCCTTGCAGCTCAGGCAGGCCAATGCCGAATTGATTTTGGCAGTAGCTAACATGCGGATGTGGAAAGGTCTGTCGGAGTTTGAGGAGCATATTCCGGTCGAGAAGTTGGAAGATTTCAGAGGTGGCCTTTCCAATGCCAGGGTCTTGGCCCAGGATCTCCTGAAGGCTGCGGCCCATCACGTAGACACCTCGGCTCGGGGCATGATGCTCGGGGTTGATACCTCGAGGCAAGCGTGGTTGCATGCCACCAAGTTTTCGAAGGAAGTGCAAGACAAGGTTTTGGACCTTCCATTCGATGGTAAGGAGCTTTTTCATTCTTCTACTGATGTAGAGCTCACCAAAACCAAGGATAGCACTCAGACGGCTAAATCATTGTCTGTTCTGGTTAAAGCTCCTTTCAAACCTCAGAGACCGTTATCGCAGAGTCGACCTTCTTCGGGTTTCAGGTGCTTCCTCGACCGCAAATCGTGCAGAGTGGACACTCCTGTGGGAAATAACCGCCGTAGACAACAGCGTACACGGTATTTCTCCCACTTCTCAGCCTCCTCATCAGGTTCAGGTGGCACCGCCACCGATAAACCTGCCAAATGAGGTTTTTTTCGTGCTCGCACGAGACCCGGGTGGGAGGACGCATCGCGTCTCATTGGGAGGCGTGGCAGACCATCACAGAAGACAGATGGGTCTTGTCAGTCGCTCGGGTGGGCTTCCGCTTACCTTTACCCCCTACCCCACCCCTCAACCCTCCTTTTCAGTTGTCGGGCTCACCCTCCCTCAAGGCCGAGGTTCAGAAACTTCTGCTCCTCAGAGCTGTGGAACCCGTTCCCCTTGGGGAGCGAGGGGAGGGCTTCTACTCCCAGCTGTTTTCGGTGCCCAAACCCAACCAGGCTGGCCTGCGCACCATCCTAGACCTTTCCCAGTTCAATCTTTCCTTACCCCAAGAGAAATTCAAGATGATCACGCCCGGCCAGATTCGCTCCTCGTTGCAGGCGGGCGATTGGCTCAGCATGGTGGACCTTCAGGATGCGTACATGCATATCCTGATTTGGGCTCCACACAGGAGGTACCTCCGTTTCTCTTTGGGAGAGGAGCACTTCCAGTTTCGGGTGCTTCCTTTTGGCCTCAGCTCGGCACCGCGTGTCTTCACGAAGATGATGTCGGTGATTGCGGCCTATCTTCGTCTTCAGGGTATCCATGTGTATCCTTATTTGGACGATTGGCTTCTACGCAGCACTTGTCCGCTGGCGGCAGCCGGCAACCTCCAGCCTCCCTTCAGCTCCTGTTCCATCTTGGGCTGTCGGTGAACTGGCGGAAATCCTCCTTGACGGTCTCTCAGGACCTGATTTTTCTGGGTTTTCGTTGGAACACGATCGACTGCAGAGTATACCTGACCGGGGACAGAATGGTGGATCTGTTGGCCACGTGTCAGATGTTTGCACAGTCGGAGAGTATGTCGGCCTGGTGGTTCCAGAGGCTTCTGGGCCTCATGGCCTCGTGTGTGCTGGCTCTTCCTCTTGCTCATCTCAAAATGAGACAGACCCATGTGGCCCTTCGGAATTCATGGCGTGAGGCAGTGTACCCAGACTCCATGCGGATAATGATTCCGGATTCCATGAGAGTAGACCTGGACTGGTGGTCATCTCTCAGCAATCTGTCTGGGGGCGCGTGGTTTCAGGACCCGGTCCCTATGGTGACGATCACGACTGACTCCTCCCAGGGTGGGGTGCGACGTTAGATCTCCTTCAGGTCTCGGACCTCTGGTCGCCTCAGGACAAACTCCTGCACATAAATCATTTGGAGCTTCTGGCGATTTTCTTGGCGCTCAAGGCGTTCAGACCGGTCATTGTCAACAAAGTGGTCCGCATAAGAACGGACAATGTGGTGTCAATGAATTACATCAACAAGCAGGGGGGAACAAAGTCTCCCCCCCTCGTGGACCTGTCCATCCAGATTTGGGAGTGGGCCGTGCTTCATGGTGTCTGGCTGCTTGCAGTGCACATCCCGGGCCAGCTGAATGTCACATCAGATGCCCTCAGCCGGCGGACAGTGGTCAGCTATGAGTGAGAGTTGAAGGCGGAGGTCCTCTCAGGGATTTTCTTGCGCTGGGGCGCACCGCAGGTGGACCTCTTCGCTACGGCGGCGAACAAGAAGCTTCCTCTGTATGCCTCCAGAGGGGGGCTGGGAGCCTCCTCTCTGGGGGATGCTCTAGAGATTCCATGGCACAACATGAGAGCTTACGCCTTCCCGCCTCTGCCTCTAGTTCACCGGGCAATTTGGAAGTTGAAGAACTCGGTGAACTGTGGATCTGTTGGCCACGTGTCAGATGTTTGCGCAGTCGGAGAGCATGTCGGCCTGGTGGTTCCAGAGGCTTCTGGGTCTCATGGCCTCGTGTGTGTTGGCTCTTCCTCTTGCCTGTCTCAAAATGAGGCGGACGCAGATGGCTCTTCGGAGTTCTTGGCTTCAGGCTGTGGATCCGGACTCCAAGTTGATAACGATTCCGGTTTTCATGAAAGCAGACCTAGACTAGTGGTCGTCTTTCAGCAACCTGTCGGTAGGGGCGGGGTTTCAGGACCCAACCCCGATGGTAACGGTCAAGACGGACTCCTCCCTTCTAGGGTGGGGTGAGACGTTGGACCTTCTTCAGGTCTCGGATCTTTGGTCGCCTCAGGACAAGCTCTTTCACATAAATCATCTGGAGCTTCTGGCGATTTTTCTAGCGCTCAAGGCGTTCAGACCGATCATTGCCAACAAAGTGGTCCCTATCCGCATGGGCAATGTGGTGTTGATGTATTACATCACCAAGTGTTAGGGAGAATTCTCTGTTTAGGCTGAATTTCCTAACCTATTGAGTCCCCTAGCAGCTTTGCTGGATTTCTGGAGTTTGTTTTTTTCTCCTGCCAAGAGTGAGACTCTTTTCCTCACACTCTTGGACATGATTTGAGGGGTTCCTTTGACTGTTAATGTGTTTTATGGGCTATGGGGTCTTTTACTCCATAGGGTCTCATGTGTTTTTACTATGTGTGTTACACAGCACCCTCCGTGCAGTGACACAGGGGTGTCATAGTGACACCCCACCATAGACTCCATACCCTGGGACTGACTACTGTCTCCCAGGGCATGTAAAGTCACCATTGGCTTTACTAGTCCCAAATTTAGTAACAGAACCAGTACAAACCATCATAATGTGGGAGTACTGGTAGGGGTCATTCGATTGCCCCTGGGTCTGTTTTTCGAGGGGGTACTGTGCAGTCCTCCCTCGTCGAGTTTCTGGCTGGTGGCAGTGGTTACCACAGGGAATATTCCTTAAGAATATTCTCTATGGGATTTTTCCATGTATGTTAAACGCACCACTTTTTGGTGCAATGCTAAAGATACCGCTGGTTTATTTATTTATTATTAATTCACCGGTAGGGTCTTTTTGCCAGAACTCGGTTTTAAATTGGCATTTGTGTTCGCCTCTGTAACTCCAAACCAAAGGTCGAGCCCTTTGTTCCACTTTTGGCGGGCTTCTACACAGAGGCCCTCCAAAGTGGTGCTACTCTGTCTGGGTACCACAGGGGAATGTGGGAGGGGGTTTAGGCACCTTGGACTAAGTTGCCTTGCCAACCCAAGTCGCACTCTTGCGTGATTGGCCCAAGTGGTGAGCCGCCCCGCTCACCACGTAGCATGTTTGATTGACAGCTAGGCTGAATGAATGGGGGTTTCTTGCATAAAAGCAGGGCTTTTGGGACTGGAACTTCAGAAGTCGCCACAGGACCTGAAAATCCGGAGAGGGAGAAGCTAAGCCGACCTGCAATGACGACACCACCGGTGGAGCACTGCTGAACCGTCTCACCACTTCCCGACGACAGAGGAGATCTTGTTGCCGGAGAGTCTCTTCCCCTTGAGCTGGTGGGGACAACCAGTTTGCTTTCTTTTTCGCCTACCAGGACATCTAGAGGTCGAATTGCCCGTGCCAAGCACCCCGGCAACCGGATAGCCACTTACCACTGAACCGCAAATAAAAGGACTGCTCCTTTTAATCGAGAACTCCGCGGCTGGTTTCTTCCCTGGCAGTGCAACGACCTTCTGCTTTCCTCCCCGATGAGATCTTCTCTTCCCCCGGACGAAGCACCGACTTGCAACCGCTGCCAGGAACAACTGCCCCCGCTGGAGCGTTCTCACCATTTCAAGGTAATGTGTCCGCCTGGCCTCCCTTTCTATAGATTGCTACAAGGTGACAGTAAATCCTTAACCTTCTAGACTGGGCTGGTCTCTTGACCATCTAACTGGTCCCTTCCTGTTGGTCCAACTTCTTTCTGAACCTTTTCGAGATTTTTGTGCACTTTTCAACCGTGTGACCTTGGACACATTTCGTTCTGATCCTCTTAAAGTGGATCCGGCTTTCTGAACTCTAACTTCACAGGTTTATTCTGCCTTCCTCTCTTGCTGTGTTCTTCTGAAAGTGTTGGGATCTGTTTCAATTTATGCTCTGCCTTTCTCTCCCTTTTAAACCGAATTATTAGAGTGCCATCTGCGTTAAGCGCTCACCGCTGTCTGAAAATCAGTATTGCTTTACTTAAGACTTGTCTAATATTCTTTTAAAGGAGTGTATATTCTTTAGTGACTGTGTTTTTGAACTTGCTTGATATTAGTGCCAGTGTGTTTTTATAGATGTGTTTTCAAATAAATAATTATATATCTTTTACACCAAAGCTCCGGTCAGTGTTTGCTTGTTTTACTGTGTTTATCTGCCTTATTGTGTATGCTCTGTAAACTGCCTAACTCTTCTTGAGAAGCCTGACTGCTCAGCCACAGCTACCAGGTAAATCTGGGTGGTGCAGACTGCTACCAATTGGGTTTACTGCTAACTCCTGTGGTCTTAAACTTTTTGCAGTGGTCCCTAAGGGAACTGCACAGGTTTCTGCCTAACACCAAGCAAGGGGGAACCAAGTCTCCCCCCTCGTGGATCTGTCCATCCAGATTTGGGAGTGGGCGGTTCTTCATGGTGTCTGGCTGCTTGCAGTACACATCCCAGGCCAGCTGAATGTCACGGCAGACGCCCTCAGCCAGCGGACGATGGTCAGCTACGAGTGGGAGTTGAAGGCGGAGGTCCTCTCATGGATTTTCCTGCGTTGGGGCACACCGGAAGTGGACCTCTTTGCTATGACGGCAAACAAGAAGCTTCCTCTGTATGCCTCCAGAAGCGGGCTGGGAGCCTCCTCTCTGGGAGATGCTCTCGAGATTCCATGGGACAACATGAGGGCTTATGCTTTCCCACCTCTGCCTCTAGTTCACCGGACGATTTGCAAATTGAAGAACTCGGTGAACTGTTCTCTTCTACTCATAGCCCCGTGGTGGCCGGCCAGGTTCTGGTTCTCAGAACTTCAACACCTGTCGGTGTATCCGCCGATCAGGTTACCGGTGACCCCCGATCTTCTTCACCAGGGGAAACAGCAGCTGTGGCACCCCTCCCCCAACACAATCGCTCAGCTTGGCGGCATGGTGCCTGAGTTCAGTTCAAGTTTTTAGAGTATCTTGGCCTGTCTGCAGATAAAATGCGTATTATCCAGTCAGCCAGAAAACCCTCGACTAGGTCGGTCCCAGTACAGAAGCAAATGGCTCAGGTTCTGTCATTGGTGTTTAGACAAGCAGTTGGACCCAAGGGGGGCTACAATTGACACAGTACTGTCCTTTGTATCCTACTTAGCAGAGTCGGGCGTTTACGTTCTGTCATGCAGAACTTATCTTTCGGCGGTTTCCGCTTACCTATCTACGGACCAATGCTCTTACTCTCTGCATTTTGCAGGCGTGACGCGCCTTTATCCTCCGATTCGTTGTCCACACCCGACGTGGGATCTAAATGTGGTCCTGACGGCGTTGTGCCATAAACCTTTCGAACCAATGGCCACGGTGGACCTCAAGCACCTGTCGTGGAAGGTGTCCTTTTTGGTCGCTGTTACTTCAGCAAGGCGTGTGAGTGAGCTCCAGGCTTTGTCGGTGGAGCATCCCTTCTTGGTCTTTCACAAGGATAAGGTGGTCCCACAGACAAATCCTACTTTCCTGCCGAAGGGGGTATCTGATTCCCATCTGAACCAGTCAATCTCCCTGCCGGTCTTCTTTCCGAACCCTGCCTTAGAGGCAGAAAGGGTTCTGCATTGCCTCGATGTTAAAAGGGCTCTTAAGTTCTATCTGGACAGAACATCCGAGCTTAGGAGTTCTTCTCAACTGTTTGTGACCTTTGGTAACCCACATGGAAAGCAGGCCTCTAAGGCGACTATTTCTAGATGGATCGCTGTCTGCATTACGGAGTCTTACACCGTCCAAGGGCTGAAGCCTCCTAAAGGTATTCATACACACCTGGTGCGGGGCAAGGCAGCCGCGGTTGCTTTTCAGAAACATGTCCCCTGGGAGACCATTGCAGAGGCGGCTACTTGGACCTCCCCATCTGTTTTTTGTAACCATTATTGTCTAGACATGAGCTCAAGATCTGATGCTCAGTTTGGTAAGGCTGTGCTGAAGAACCTTTTTCATTAAGGGGTTTTCCATCCACCCATAGTTCCTGTAAGGAGTGCTTAGGAATCTCCCATAAGTATGGAGGAAAGTGGACGGGACGTAGGAGTATAACCAGGTTACTCACCGTACTGACCACCTTACTCATAGTCCATAGTCTTCTTTCCTCCATATACCCGCCCGCCGTCCCCTCTAATAAGGTTCCTCTGTTATTCCTAAGAGGTCTTTGACCTAGCGATAGAAAAGGACTGATGGGTGATGCGCGGGGCGGAGCCGAGATGGGCAGGGTTACAGCCTCGTGCCGGGCCCACGCAGAAAGAGAGGAAGGACTAACATTTTAGCAAATTTTTTGGATGCTTTTTACAAAGTGCTCCGGTCCCGTCCCACAGGACGGAGAGATGTCCCATAAGTATGGGTAAGATCATTCAATTCACTGCTACAGCAAAGCTCTAACCTATTAACAATCGCAGAGGGCACTAAGAAGGGTTCCTTTATTTTGCATTTCCAAGTTCTTCACTATTCTAAGCAGCCTCAGAATTGGAACCTAGTGCTGCCGACAAACACTATCTATACAAGCAATACGTAGAGGCCACATCAATACTCTAGCAAACAATATACAGAGTTCGCCAGCAGTTGTGATAGGCTGAAACTGGTATCTCGAACGTACATTTCCCTAAATAAATCCTTAAAGTACGCCTTCATTGGATCAGAGTGCAAAAGCGTCTGAAACTTTCAAAAGTATGTCCCTCCTCTCTTTCCTGCACGGGGCCCGGCACGAGGCCGTAACCCCGCCCACCTTGGCTCCGCCCTGCGCATCGCCCATCAGTCCTTTTCTCTGCACGATCGGGGCCGGACGCACTTGCATCCTCTGAAGATTCCCTTTCTTCTGTTTTTCCCTCTCTGGCTCTCGCTAGCGTTCGTTTACTAGTCTGTCTATGTCTTTTAAACTAGATTTTCCAGACTGTTCATCGTGTCACCGTCGCTTTGCGAGGGCGGATAAATCCCCATCCTCTTATTTTAGAGTGTTTGGGTCCGGAACACCATTGGGACTCCTGTTTTTACTGTGACTTCCTTTTGGTCCGGGCTCTTCAATGTCGGTTGGAGCGGTGGGAGGAGGTGTTCGGACGGACTCCTCCTTCGCATTTTCAGGTGTTCATCGGCGAGAAGAAAAAACGCTCGGTAAGTTCTTTGATTTTCAGAGCACCCTGGCCGGGGGATACCTTCCCGGGTTCCTCTCGAGCCGGGAGGGGCGTTGATCGCTCTTTTACTGGGGTTCGCCCTGAGGTGCCTGTCGGGCCTAATCATTCTACCAGAGTTTTCTCCGAGGGTCTCCGTAAGGGGCCTGTGATCACCGGAGTACACTCCGAGGCCCCTCCTGTGGGGGCTGTGTGTAGACCCAGTTCTACTGAGTCGTTTGGTACCGGAGCTTGCTCTGAGGCCGTTCTTTCGGCTTCCCTCAAAAACAAAACCGGGGTACGCCCCGAGGTCTTGGCTGGGCTTGAGGTTACCGAACGCATGTTCGAGGCCCGTGCCAATAAGGCTTCTACCGGGCCTCGGTCCGAGATCCCTCGTACAGAGGCTAAGGCTACCAACAGTTCTGAGGGGCCGGGCAAGGCCCTGTCAGTGACAGTGCACCGTTCCCACTCTTGTTGTGACACCAGATCTGTTGAGGGAGCAAAGAAGAAAGTTTCTTCTTTTACCGGCAGTGCCGAGGCTCTTCCCTCGAAGGCTCAGTTGGCGGTTGGTATGTCGCAGAAACATTCCATCCTCATAGTAACGGCTCTGCCGAGGTTCCTTACGTTAAGGCTAAAACTAAGACCCCTGATCCATCGACGGGGACCCCTGCCTCACTTCCTCACGTGCCGCAGTTCCCTTCAGATGAGGACAAAATGGCGCCCGTTCCTGCCACGACCACAGCGGCCATTTTAGGTACTACCCCTACAACTACGCCATCGGCCCCTGGTGTTCGGTCCTTCAGGTGAACCTAAGGTCCCTTGTGCGTATCCTTACCGGCCAGTTTATGATTGGAACGCCCGGATACCTCTTCCGCACAATATTTTGTTGCCCGCGGGGGCGGCTCCCTTGATTTATGTGGATACGTCAGCAGAGGGGCCTGTGTGGCACCCTTCCCTGTTGCGTCCCTGGATTTGTCCACCTCATGAGAGGCCTCCTCAGGTTCCGAAGCAATCTCCTGAGGAAGCCTTTTTCGGTAAATTTCAAGCGCTTATGCGCACCGACCCCATGAGGGAATATTTCAAGGGGCTTTTCAAGGAGATATGTCCACCCGTGCCTCTGGCTCCACCCGTCCCGTCGGTGGTTCCGCCGGCGCCTCCCTTGCCCGTGGTGCCTCCCCCTGCGCTTCCGCCTGTGCCACCATTGTCCCCAGTGGACAAGGCAGTGCCTGACTTGGCTCAGCAGGATCCGGACCTGTCAGATGACCCTCAAGGCGATCAGGACAACGAGGACCTGCCCCGCTCTACCAGAGCATTCCATGACCGGGTACTGGACATGATGAGCTTCTTAGATGTTCCGGTGCCCGAGGCACCTGCTCCGCAGGAGGGCGTGCTTTCTGCGGCGTTCACCTTGTCTCCTTTGGGGCGTACCGGCCTGTTCTTGCAGAAGGACGTTCTGGCCGAGGTCCGAAGAGTTTGGGAAAAGCCACACTCAGGACTTTTTATCAATAAAAAGATTGACGCGAGGTACAGGCTACATTCCTCGGAAGAAGTGGCCTTGTCGTTTTTTGTCCGCCTCCCTCCTCCACAGTGGTGGCTGCGGTAACGTTGCAATCCAGACCTGCAGCTTCCTCCTCCGCGACGGCGACTCAGGTCTTGGGAAAGAAGGACAAGCTCCTGGACTCCCTAGGGAGGAAAATCTTTGCCAGTTCGGCCTTGCAGCTTAGGCAGGCCATTGCAGAATTGATTTTAGCGGGAGCTAACATGCAGATGTGGAGAGGTCTGTCGGAGTTTGAGGAGCACATTCCAGTCGAGAAGCTGGAGGATTTCAGATGAGGCCTTTCCGATGCCAGGGTCTTGGCCCAGGATCTCCTGGAGGCTACGGCTCACCACGTAGACTCCTCGGCTCGGGGTCTGATGCTAGGGGTTGATACCTCGTGGCAAGCATGGCTACATGCCACTAAGTTCTCGAAGGAGGTGCAAGACAAGGTTCCGGACCTTCCATTTGATGGTAAGGAGCTTTTTCACTCTTCTATTTGTGTAGAGCTCACTAAAACCAAAGACAGCACCCAGACGGCCAAATCATTGTCTGTTCTGGTTAAACCTCCCATCAAGACTCAAAGGCCGTTGTCGCAAGGTCGACCTTCCTCTGGTTTTAGGGGCTTCCTCGACGGCAAAAATCGCATGGATACTCCTGCGGGGAATAACTGCCGTAGACAACAGCATATGCGTTATTTCTCCCGCTCCTCAGCCTCCTCATCAGGTTCAGGTGGCACTGCCATCGATAAACCAGCCAAATGAGGGTTTTCCGCGCTCGCACGAGACCCCGGTGGGAGGACGCATTGCGTCTCATTAGGAGGCGTGGCAGACCATCACAGAAGACAGATGGGTCTTATCAGTCGCTCGAGCAGGATTCCGCTTACCTTTACCCCCTACCCCACCCCTCAACCCTCCTTTTCAGCTGTCGGGCTCACCCTCCCTCAAGGCCGAGGTTCAGAAAATTCTGCTCCTCAGAGCTGTGGAACCCGTTCCCCTTGGGGAACGAGGGGAGGGATTCTACTCCCGGCTGTTTACGGTGCCCAAACCAAACCAGGCTGGCCTGCGCACCATCCTAGACCTTTCCCAGTTCAATCTTTCCCTACCCCAAGAGAAATTCAAGATGATCACGCCCGGCCAGATTCGCTCCTCTTTGCAGGCGGGCGATTGGCTCAGCGTGGTGAATCTTCAGGTTGCGTACATGCATATCCTGATTTGGAACCCACACAGGAGATACCTCCATTTCTCTTTGGGAGAGGAGCACTTCCAGTTTCGGGTGCTTCCTTTTGGCCTCAGTTCGGCGCTGCATGTCTTCACGAAGATGATGTCAGTGATCGCGGCCCCTCTTCGTCTCCAGGGTATCCATGTGTATCCCTATTTGGACGACTGGCTCCTACGCAGCCCTTGCCCGTTGGCAGCAGCGGGCAACCTCCAGTCTCTCCTTCAGCTCCTGTTCCATCTTGGGCTGTCGGTGAACTGGCGGAAATCCTCCATGACGGTCTCACAGGACCTGACTTGCCTGGGTTTTCGTTGGAACACGATAGACTGCCGAGTGTATCTGACCGGGGACAGAAAGGCGGATCTGTTGGCCACGTGTCAGATGTTTACGCAGTCGGAGAGCATGTCGGCCTGGTGGTATCAGATGCTTCTGGGTCTCATGGCCTCGTGTGTGCTGGCACTTCCTCTTGCTCGTCTCCAAATGAGACGGACCCAGATGGCTCTTCGGAGTTCCTGGCATCAGGCTGTGGACCCGGATTCCAAACGGATAATGATTCCGGATCCCATGAGAGTGGACCTGGACTGGTGGTCTTCTCTCAGCAACCTGTCAGTGGGTGTCGGGTTCCAGAACCCAAGCCCCATGGTGACGATCATGACAGACTCCTCCCTTTTCGGGTGGGGTGCGAAGTTAGATCTTCTTCAGGTCTCGGACCTATGGTCACCTCAGGACAAGCTCCTGCACATAAATCAATTGGAGCTGCTGGAGATTTTTCTGGCGCTCAAGGCGTTCAGACCTCTCATTGTCAACAAGGTGGTCCGCATAAGAACGGACAATGCGGTGTCTATGTACTACATAAACAAGCAAGGTGTAACGAAGTCTCCCCCTCTCGTGGATCTGTCCATCCAGATTTGGGAGTGGGCCGTGCTTCATGGGGTCTGGCTGCTTGCAGTGCATATCCCGGGCCGGCTGAATGTCACCGCAGATGCCCTCAGCCGGCGGACAGTGGTCAGCTACGAGTGGGTGTTGAAGGCTGGAGATCCTCTCGTGGATTTTCTCGCATTGGGGCACACCGGAGATGGACCTCTTCGCCACGGCGGTAAACAAGAAGCTTCCTCAGTACGCCTCCAGAGGGGGGCTGGGAGCCTCCTCTCTTGGGGACGCACTCGAGATCCCATGGCACAACATGAGAGCTTATGCCTTCCCGCCTCTTCCTCTGGTTCATCGAGCAATTTGGACGTTGAAGAGTTCTGTCAACTGTTCTCTTCTACTGATAGCTCTGTGGTGGCCGGCCAGGTTTTGGTTCTCAGAACTTCAACACCTGTCGGTGTGTCCGCCGATCAGGTTACCAGTAACTCCTGATCTTCTTCCCCAAGGGGAACAGCAGATGTGGCACCCCGCCCCACAATCGCTTAGCTTGGCGGCATGGTGCCTGAGTTCACGGCTCCAGAGCCTTTGGGTTTGTCTGCGGATAACATGCGCATTATCCAGGCAGCCAGGAAACCCTCGACCAGATCCCAATACAAGAGCAAATGGCTCAGGTTCTGTCATTGGTGTTTGGACAAAGAATTGGACCTGAGGGTGGCGACGATTGACACGGTGCTGTCCTTTGTCTCTTCCCTAGCAGAGTCAGGGGTTCATGTCTTGTCCTGCAGGACTTATCTCTCAGCGATTTCCGCCTACCTCTCTTCAGACAGGTGTTCTTATTCGTTAACTAACCCGGTGGTGAAGAGACATTTTACTGATTTGACACGACTCTACCCTCCGGTTTGTAGTCCGCACCCGCCTTGGGACCTAAATGTAGTCCTGACGGCGCTGTGCCATAAACCTTTTGAGCCAATGGCTACGGTTGACCTCAAGTACATGTCCTGGAAAGTTTCCTTTCTGGTAGCCGTTACATCAGCGAGGAGACTGAGTGAGCCCCAGGCATTGTCGGTGGAGCATCCTTTCTTGGTCTTTCACAAGGACAAGGTAGTCCTTCGGACGAACCCAGCTTTCCTACCAAAGGTAGTGACCAAATTCCATCTGAATCAGTCAATTTCCCTTCCGGTCTTTTTTCCGAACCCTGCCTCGGAGGCGGAAAGGGTTCTACACTGCCTGGATGTCCGAAGAGCTCTTAAGTTCTACCTGGACAGGACTGCCGAGCTTGGGAGTTCTTCCCAACTGTTTGTGACCTTCGGTAAACCCCAGGGCAGGCCGGCGTCTAAGGCATCCATTTCCAGATGGATTGCTGCCTGTATCACGGAATCTTTCACCGTCCAAAAGCTGAAACCTCCTAAGGGTATCCATGCACATCAGGTGCGAGGCAAGGCAGCTGCGGTTGCTTTTCAGAAGTATGTTCGCTGGGAGTCCATCGATAGAGCGGCTACTTGGGCCTCCCCATCTGCTTTCTGTAAGCATTACTGCCTCGATATGAGCTCTAGGGCTGACGCTCAGTTCGGCCAGGCAGTGCTGAAGAACCTGTTTCAGTAAGGGGTAATTCCATCCACCGATAGTTCCTGTAAGGAGTGCTTGGGAATCTCCCATAAGTATAGAGGAAAGGGGACGGGACGTAGGAGTATTACAAGGTTACTCACCGTAGTGACCACCTTACTCCTAGTCCATAGTCCCCTTTCCTCCATACGCCCGCCCGCCGTCCCCTCTAATAAGGTTCCTCTGTTATTGCTAATGGGTCTTGGACCCTGCGATAGAAAAGGACTGATGGACGATGCGCGGGGCGGAGCCAAGGTGGGCGGGGTTACGGCCTCGTGCCGGGCCCCGCGCAGGAAAGAGAGGAGGGACACATTTTTGAAAAAAATGTGGATGCTTTTCACAAAAGTGCTCTGGTCCCGTCCCACAGGACGGAGAGATGTCCCATAAGTATGGAGGAAAGGGGACTATGGACTAGGAGTAAGGTGGTCACTACGGTGAGTAACCTGGTAATTCTCTTGACAGGTAAACAAGACTCCTTTTGTGCTTTTGCAAATGTCTTTTTATTGTTGGATCTTGTTCTTAATATTGTTAATTATCAACATTTCTCAAAGAAAGTAGCAATTTTCTAACAGCCCTCTACACGTTTTTCACTGTCATCAATCTATGGACAGATCTTCAGGAGGGATCGTCCCACTTTGGGCTATGTTTTATACACAACTAAAGAAAAAAACTAAATGTATATTGAATTTAAAGAAAAAAAGAACTCTAACACACTTCACATGTTAGACACTAATGTTTGTCTTGTTCCTGTCTACTTTAAAAAGCACATGAAAAATACAGACATTATTATACATTTTCTCAACATTTTGTCGTTCTGGGGAAGATTTTTAGAAGGACCAGGGACTTTCACAAAGTAATAGGTTTGATACTTACTCTTTCATTATGGTGCTTGTTTTTAATTTGAAGAATGAAATCAGTCCTGTTAGTGATTGTGTTTCCTCTCTCTAGTAATTTGGGTAAGTGGCATCCATCTGTTGCCAATGACTGCCTATGGGAAGGCAACATTATGATTAGAATTGGTGTTTGCGCTTTCTGGCTTGCTTTAGATTCAAGTATGCTAGTTATAGTTAAATGGTGTGACTTAAGAGTAACTATTAAGGAAATGTATCCTAAACCACCTGAACCGCCCCCTGCTACGGCAATCCCTCTGCAGGTCGCGGTAGTGCCACCTCCTCCACCACTTCCAGTGGGGCATCCTCCTCCACTGCCTCCTCTGCCTCCACTTTCATCTGTGCTAAAAACTCCAGTTGCGCAGTCAACCCTGCCCTCGGGGCCTGAGTTGCCACGCGTGGCAGGTCAGGATTCAACTCCCGCCGCACTGGATGAGGATCAAGCAGACCAGGAAAGCAACGACCCGCCCCGCTCTATTAGAGTCTTTCACGACCAGGTTGTGGATATGATAGCGTTAATAGAAATCCCAATACCCGAGCATCCGGCTCCATAAGAAGGTGTACTTTCTGAAGCATTTACTCTGCCGACACAGGAGCGCACTGGCCTGTTCCTTCAAAAGGATGTCCTGGCCGAAGCCTGCAAGGTCTTGGAAAATCCTTGTTCCGGGCAACACCTAAACAAGAAAATTGACGCCTGCTACAAGCTACATGCGTCTGAAGACATATCCTTGTCTGCATGTCCACTCCCCTCATCGATGGTGGTGGCAGCAGCTACGCTCCAGTCTAAGCAGTCCTCTACATTGTCCACTTCAGCGTCTCAGATTCTTTCCAAGGAGGACAAGCTTTTCGACGGGATGTGTCCTCTGACGTATTCCTTATCTTGATAGATTTACTTCCAGCTTGGTGGCCTTGGAATTTTTTTTCAGTAGAGGACGATGCGTGTCGACGTCCCTCGAGTTGGTGTCCCTCGACAGCCTCCGTATCGTCGCCGACGTCATCTTGCGTATAAATAGACTTGCGCAGCGTCCGTTGCTCAGTTACGTTTTTCCGCACTTCGTGGGCCTCGGAATCGTGTTGCTCAGTTTGTTATTCAAGTAGATTCTACTTATTCCTCTAGTATATCTTACTCTTTTCAATGGCTTCCTCATCTGAACCGTCGACCCCACGTTCCAGCTTCAAAAAGTGTTGAGATTGTGAAAAGAAAATGTCGTTGACGGATCCTCACAGGATCTGTTTGTGGTGCCTGGGATCGGAGCACCATTGTTCAGAATGCGAGGACTGCATGTCCATGACGGTGAAAGCCTTGAAGAAGCGTAAGGGGAAACTCGAAAGAGGTAAGACTGTTAAAACTTCTACTCCTTCGAAAGTTTCCTCTGCATAGTCGAGACATTCGTCTCCTCGCCGACACAGGAAACATTCTCGTTCGAGGTCTCGAAGCAGTTCCCATCACTCTTCGAGATCCAAACATTCAAAAAAGAGGTGTTGAAGATCTCCCTCTTCTTCGTCTTCTTCTGTTTCCCCGGAAAGGGTCACTTGCCCCACAAAACACAGCTCTCCAGCTAAGTGGGAGGAATTCCATAAAAAGATGCTTAGCGTCTTCGAGAAAGCGGCCTAGATCCCCTCGGAGACGGCTAAAGGTGATACCCTGGGTGAAAGACCCAAAAAATCGAAACGCTGCGAGTCGTTGCACCCGGCGAAAGAAACTGCCTGAGAGCGCCACGAACCCTCGAGCAAAAGCAGTAAGACTGCGTCATCGATGCCATCGTCGAATGCCCCTTCGACTCATAAATCTGCATCATCGACGCCATTATCGAAGGGCCCATCGACGCATAGATCTGTCGAATCGACGCCGTCCTCGATGTCGACGCCGATAAAGGATAAACCTACGGCTATCACTACTTCGCAGTCAGTAGTCATACCGTGGGCTTCCATCGTGACCTCGAGAATGTCGTCGATAACCTCGACGACTCCGAGTAGGATTCCGATCCTCTCAAGTTCTTCGAAGTCGCTTCATACCTTTTCGACACCTTTTTTGGTTTCTTCGAAGGCTTTGACTTCTGCGTCGACAACGTCAACGTTTTCTCAACCGGTTACTACAAGCTTGGCCCCTTCTGCTTTAGAAATGGGTTTTACGTCTTTTCCAAGGTCAGCTTATTTCAGAGCCTTGTCCTCTATTTATGAAGAAGGTAAGGATTCTGATCAGGATAGACCTTTTGGGTTGCAGAGAACTACAACACCTGTACCAGAGGAATTTATCTCTGAAGAAAATAGGTTGAAGGACCTTCAAGAGTCCTTGCATGATGCAAGTGGGTTAGATACTCCTCCAGAAGTAGAATTTGCCAAACCAGACCCAGGGGAACATGCTGAGACCCCTTATAGAACTTTAATGGCCAGAATAATAGAATTCATGGGTTGGTCTACACCTTCACCTGCTTTTTAACAAGATGATCTTACAGACATCTTAATTAAAGGCCCAGAGGAAGATCCTGTGGTTCCATTTCATACAGCATTACAGAGGAAAATATCGACCAACTGGGAAACTCCTGAGGTTATCCTGGCAGTTAACAAAAAAATATCTGCCAAATATAGGGTATCTGCTTCTGACCCTGAATATTTGTCCAAACATCCAACTCCAGAGAGTCTGGTTGTTCAAGCAGCACTTCATCGAACAGTAGATCTGCATACCCTACTGTTCCACAAGACAGGGATGATAAGAGATTTGACGGTATGTCAAAAAAGAACTTTTCTGCGTGTAGCATGGCACTTAAATCCATTAATGCTACTTGTACGCTCCCAAGATTCAGCCATACACTTTGGGAGTGTGCTTCATCAGCGGCTGACTACCTTCCCGGAAGGAGAAGAAAGGGAAGCTTTTCTGAACATCATTGAAGATGATAAAGACGCAATGTGCGAATACCTTCAAACTGGCATTAATTCTGCTGACAGTATCAGCAGGGCCATGGTGGCAAGTACTACAATCCGCAGATTTGCGTGGTTGCGAAAGTTTGGTTTTGCTCCAGATGTACAGGCCAGACTTTTGAATACGCCCTTTGACGGCTCTTCTTTATTTGGTAAGAAGGCTAATGACAGCCTAGAGAAGTTACAAACATCCGAGGCAGCAGCAAAATCCCTTGGAGCTGCAATCCGTCAAACTCCCTATCGCCCCTCAGGAACCTCTTGGAGAGGTAGGTCCTTTCGTTTTTATTCCGCATTTGGAAAAGGCAGAGGACAGCCGGCTCAAAGAGGCCAAAAGAAATTCCCCCGAGGTGGACGGGTTAAAAGTACAAAATCCGCAGCCGGTGCCTCTTTACCCTCGGCATCTGCATCTGCATCAGCCGCCTCTAAACCACTCTGAAGACACCAGTAGGGGGCAGGTTAACTCAACATCTGACGGAATGGCAGGCTATTATGTCAGATGATTGGGCATTGGAGACAGTTGCCCAAGGTTACTGCCTGCCTTTTATAAGCACCCCTCAGAGTCATCCACCAGGGAACAACTCTTTGAAGTTTCCAGATCCGCTCCTTTTGCAGGAGATTCTAGACCTGCTGGAGAAAGGTGGCATAGAGCCGGTACCCGTAGCGGAGAGGAACAAGGGTTGGTATGCCCCCTACTTCTTGATACCGAAGAAGGACGGAGGACGGAGGACTGAGACCCATCTTGGACTTACCAGAATTGAACAAATTCCTCAGGAAGGACAAGTTGAAGATGGGAACTCTCTCTCAGGTCCTTCAGGCCTTCCAGCTTCAGGACAGGCTGGTATCTCTAGACCTTCAGGATGCTTATTTCCATGTGCCAATCCATCTCAAACACAGGAAATACCTGAGGTTCGTAATTGGCAACTCTCACTATCAATTTCTAGTTCTGCCATTTGGGCTGACCTCCGCCCCGAGGGTCTTCACCAAGCTATTGTCGCTAGTGGCTGCAAGTCTAAGGAGGGAAGGGATCCACGTCTACCCCTACCTAGACGATTGGTTGATCAAAGCAGTATCTTTGGAACAAGCTCAGATCCAACTAGATTATGTCTGCCACTTCCTTCACAAACTGGGCTTCTCCCTCAATTTAAAGAAGTCACAGATGATACCATCACAGAGACTCCAGTTCATCGGAGCGGTCCTGAACACTTCCCTGGGGAAAGCCTCGCCACCAGAGGTGAGGGCTCAAGATATTCTGCAGATGGTCACCAAGTTTCAAAATTCCCAACGTCTCCCAGCCTTCGACTTTTTGAGGTTGCTAGGCATCATGGCATCCTGCATCTTCCTTGTGCCAGAGGCTCGCCTGAGAATGAGACCTCTCCAGTGGGCACTAAGAACTCAGTGGTCGCAATTCTCAGGAAAAATGACAGATCTCCTTCATGTTCCGGACAAAGTGGCTCGAGACCTTCAGTGGTGGGCCTGTCGGGAGAACATTTTGAAAGGAGAACTGTTTTGGCAACCATGGCCGGAGATAACAGTAGTCACGGATGCCTCACTCACGGGGTGGGGAGCCCATGCCAACGACTTGACCATCAGCAGTCGTTGGTCTCCATCGGAGTCCAGACTACCTATCAACCTATTGGAGCTGAGAGCTATCAGACTAGCACTGAAGGCTTTTCTGCCATCTGTACAAGGGAAAAATGTCCTAATAATGACGGACAATACAGTGGCCATGCACTACCTCAACAAAAGAGGAGGCGTAGGATCACTGCCACTGTGCAGAGAGGCGATGCAGCTCTGGTTTTGGGCAATTCAAGAAGGAATCTCTCTATCGGCAGTTCACTTAGCCGCAGAGAAGAACCTGACATCGGACGCTCTGAGCAGGCAGAGCACAGTCTCTCACGAGTGGGAGATAGCTCAGAAAGTCCTTCAAGAGATCTTCGCCCTTTGGAGAACCCCTCAAGTGGATCTGTTCGCCACCAGTATCAACAGGAAGTGCAATCAGTTTTGTTCAATGGAATTTCCCCCGTGAGGAGCTCTAGGGGACGCGTTCGTAGTGGACTGGGAGTTTCCACTATCCTAAAGTCCCTGTCATTCCTCAGATGATCAGGAGGTTGAGAAGATTCCGGAAGACTATGATCCTAATTGCCCCAGACTTGGCCAGGAGAACGTGGTACCCGGACCTTCTGGACATGTCCATCTGCCCTCCGATTCGTCTTCCACACAGGGAGGATCTTCTCTCACAGAAGGGAGGTCAGGTCCTCCATCCAGACATCAGAACCCTCAACCTTCACGCTTGGTTTCTGAAAGGTTGAGATACAAGGATTGGGACCTCCCAGATGACATCATGGAGGTGTTGCTTTCAGCCAGATGGCCAGCAACAAAGACTTTATACCGGTGCCGTTGGAACAAATTTTGCAGCTGGTGTAGAAAAAAGAATATTGAACCCTTTTCATGTGGTACACCAATGGTGTTATCCTTTCTACTCTATTTGGCGAATTCAGGTCTTCAAGTTGGTATGATATGATATGATATGATATGGCATTTGTAACGCGCCTATACGCAGGTGTTTCAAGGCGCGACGAGGCAGGGAGGGGAGGAAACAAGGGGAAACAGACAACGATCCTATAAGGCCAGGTGTCATTCAGATCGCGCAAATGCAAGGGTGGGGGAGGGGGAAAGTGCAAGGGGAAGGGGAGGAGGGGAAGTGCAGTACAAGGTAAGTGGCGTAAAGTAAAAAATAAATAGGGCCAGCTGGTGGCAAGTGCAAGGTAAGTGCAGAACAAGTGCTGGAAAAGGGGGGGGCTGTAGGGATACAGAGACAGTCCCGCAGTGCAGAGGGGTTCCAGGGCATCAGTGCAAGTGGAGAGTGGCTGGGCCCAGGACCGAGGCCGTTAAGAGTGGTCCAGTTGCAGAATCAGTGCAGTTTCAGTGAGGAATATTAGCTGTTCAGCAGGGGAGAGGGAGAGAGAAAGCAGAGGCAAAGAGGAAGGTTTTGAGGTGCTTCCGGAACCGGAGATGGTTCTCCTCAAGTTTCAGAGAGGCAGGAAGGCTGTTCCAGAGGGAGGCCCCTGCCGCGGAGAGAGATCTACCCCCAGCTCGTTGCTTCGAGAAGCGGCTGACCCTGAGGGAGTTGGAGGCGGATGAGCGAAGGGCTCGGGAAGGAAGATATTTGGGAAGAGAGAGTTGAAGGTATTTAGGACCAAGGCCCCAGAAGGCCTTGTGGACAATGCAGAGGGTTTTGAACTTTATCCTCGCAGCCACTGGGAGCCAGTGTAGAGAATTTCAGTCCTGGAGAGATACGGTCCCTGGGCTTGAGGCCAAGGACAAGTCTCGCAGTTCTGTTCTGTATGAGTTGCAGAGGGCGGAGAGTGGAGGCAGGCAGATTAAGGTAGAGGCTGTTACAGTAATCCAGCTTCGAGAGAACCAGGGCTCGGGAGACAGTGAGCTTCTGGGGGAAGGAGAGGAAGGGAAGAATACCTCTGAGGAGGTGCAGCTGGTAGTGTGACTTCTTAGCGACGTCAGAAATATGAGGAGAGAAGGAGAGTGTGGAGTCGAAGATGACCCCAAGGTTTTTTGCATTGCAGGTAGGAGCAGGGAGGGGGCCAAGGGAGGCAGGCCAGAGAGCTGCAGGGAAGGAGGGAGTGGGTGTACCGATGAGTAGGATCTCAGTCTTACTGGCATTAAGGCAGAGGTCATTTGCGGCACACCATTCCTGGATAGCAGACAGACAGTCAGAGATGAGGGAAGGAGAGGGGGAGGCTGAGGGTAGCCTGAAAATGAGCTGGGTATCGTCCGCATAGCACTGGAAATTAGGGCAGAGAGCGGCGATGCGGTGGGCAAGGAGTGCCAGATACTGGTTGAACAGCCAGGGAGAGAGATTAGATCCCTGGGGGACACCACAGGTGGAGAAAAAGATGTCGGAGAGGAAGGACCCCAGTTTGACCTGGGAGGGTCGATTTGAAAGGAAAGAGGTCAGCCACGCCAGAGCCTGACCAGTGATACCCAGGTTTTCGCGGAGACGGTTGAGCAGGATGGCATGGTTGACAGTGTCAAAGGCAGAGGAGAGATCGAGCAGAATGAGAACACACGGAGTGTTGGAATCGAGGTTCAAGAGCAGGTCTTCACGGATGTTCAGGAGAGCAGTTTCCGTGCTTCTGGCAGCTCTGAAACCAGATTGATGGTCATGAAGACTACCAACAGATTCAGCATGGAGGTTAAGCTGGGAGATGGCCAGTTTCTCCAGGAGCTTGCCCAGGAAGGGAGTGATGGAGATAGGGCGATAGTTAGCCGGGCAGGAGGGGTCGGAAGAGGGTTTCTTGAGAAGAGGGTGCACAAGGGAGTGCTTGAGGGGGGAAGGGAAGACTCCAGAGGCGAAGGAGTGGTTGCAAAAGTCAGCCAGGGCAGGAGCCAGGGAGTCGATGTGGTCCTTGATAGTTTTGGAGGAGCAGGGGTGAACCTGTTTAGACGAGACTTTCATAGATCGGACTTGTCTGGAAACCTCGTCAACAGAGAAAAGTGGAAAGGCAGAGAAAGAGGGAGGAGGGGTGACTGCAGAAGGGCCAGAGGAAGAGCCTGGAAGGGAGAGAGGGAGGTGAAAGGAGGAGAGCGAGGACAGGATGTCCTGAGTTTTAGAGATGAAGTGAGAGGCCAATGCAGTGCAGAGGGCCTGGGAGGGGACAGGAGAGGTAGAGACTGCAACAGGGTTGGCCAGCTCCTTGCAGATTTTAAAGAGTTCGGCGGAGTTGTTAGATGCCGCAGAGATGCGGGCTTGGATAAGGGCTCTCTTCTTGGTGAGAACGGAGAGCCGATACTGCCTTTGGAGCAGGCGGCAGGCCAGTTTGTCAGAGGATGAACATGAAGCACGCCATTTCCTCTCTGCAACCCTGCACTTGCGTTTTAGGGTGGCGAGATCGGAGTCATACCAGGAGTTACATTTGGCTTTGGGCTTCAGGCGGATTCTCATGACGGGGGCAAGGATATCAAGAGTAGCAGATATAGCAGAGTGGAGCATGGAGAGGGCTGTGTCAGGGTGGGAGTCAGCCGAAGGGGCGGGGGGGGGGGCGAGAAGGTAGCAGCGAAATCCTCAACTGACACACGCTTCATGGGTCGGATGACCGAGAAGGTGGGTGGCAGTGAAGAGGGTGGCTTTGCCTGTGGGGTAGGGAGGGTGAGGTGGGAGGATAGGAGAAAGTGATCACTCCAGGAGAGAGGAGTGGAGAGAGGGACGGAGAGGGGAAGGTCAGAAGAGATCAGAGCATCAAGAGTGTGCCCAGCAGAGTGAGTAGGCCCAGACGGGAGAATAGAGAGTGAGAGAGAGTCGCACAGGTCACGAAAGAGAGCAGTGGGCGGACTGGAGGCTTCAAGGTGGATGTTGAAGTCGCCAAGAAAGAGGAGTTGAGTGGTTGAGGACAGGAGTGAGGAGGAGAGGTCAGCCCACTCAGAGAGGAAGGAGGAAATTTGACCAGGTGGCCGATAGATAGTAGCCACGGTAAGGGAATGGCTAGGAGAGAGAGAGTCGGCAGACAAGACATTCAAAAGAGGAGTAGGTCTGCGTAGGAGTGACAGTGGCAGGAATCCACTCAGGGAAGATAAGGGCAACACCACCCCCTGCACGGTTAGGCCTGGGCATGGAGAGGATCTTGTAACCGTCAGGTAGGAGTGTGTCAAAGCTGGTGGCAGAGCTGGCTGTGAACCATGTCTCAGTGGAGCTACCTCGCAGTGCTATCGATGTTCAAACGCACGGCAGAGGAGCCGTCATATTTCAAATTACCCTTAGTAATACAATTTCTGAAGGGGTTACCTAATGTCTATCCCCCAAGACCGTTCCAAGTTCCCTTATGGGACTTAAATTTAGTCTTAAATTTCCTGATGGGTACTCCTTTTGAACCACTCCACTCTTGTTCATTAAGATTTCTCACCCTTAAAACTGTCTTATTAGTGGCTTTGGTATCTGCCAAGAGGGTGAGCGAATTACAAGCCCTATCTTGTAAACCCCCTCATACAATTTTTCACAAGACAAAGTTACACAAGACTCTTAAGCTTCAAAATGGAACTGAGCAACGGACGCTGTGCGAGTCTATTTATACGCATGATGACGTCGGCGCCGATACGGAGGCTGTCGAGGGACACCAACTCGAGGGACGTCGACCGCAGCGCCCTCTACTGAAAAATGTTTCCGAGGCCAGCAAGCAGGAAGTAAATCTATCAAGATAAGGAATAGGTTGGAGGAATATCCCATCGAAAGAACGTTACCAGGTAAGAAGTAACTTGTTCTTTGACGTCATTGGGGAATTTTTTTTTTTCCAATTTGGTTCTTCAGCTGTGTCAGGCTAATACTGAGCTTATCCTGGCGGCTGCTAATGTCAAGCTGTGGAAGGAGCTTGCCGAGTTTCAGGAATGTTTTCCTCCTGATAGGCTCGAAGACTTTAAGGGCGGCTTATCCGATGCCTGCTGGAGGCTGCAGCCCATAATGTAGACACTTCCGCTCGGGGCCTTATGGTCGGAGCAGACATCTCCCGCCAAGCGTGGCTGCATGCTACAGAGTTTTTGAAGGAAGTTCAGCACAAGTTGCTTGATCTTCCTTTCGAGGGTAAGGAATTTCTGAAGGGGTTAACTAATGTCTATCCCCCAAGACCGTTCCAAGTTCTCTTATGGGACCTAAATTTAGTCTTAAATTTCCTGATGGGTACTCCTTTTGAACCACTCCACTCTTGTTCATTAAGATTTCTCACCCTTAAAACTGTCTTATTAGTGGCTTTGGTATCTGCCAAGAGGGTGAGCGAATTACAAGCCCTATCTTGTAAAACCCCTCATACAATTTTTCACAAGACAAAGTTGTCCTGCAAGTGAAGCCTAATTTCCTCCCAAAGGTGCTTTCTGAATTCCACATCACTCAGAAGATAACCTTACCCTCATTCTATCCTCCTTCCCATCCAGGGAAAGAGGAAGAGAGGCTACATAGGCTGGATCCAAGGCGAGCCTTGAGTTTTTATATCAGCAGACTTGCTAGGATTAGGCAAGCAGACCAACTGTTCATAGGTTACACAGGGCACAAATTAGTATTGCCAATCACAAAACAGACCATTTCCAGATGCATTATTTTAGCCATTCTAGAATGTTACAAACTGGCAGGGAAAGAGCCCCCTCAAAATCTTAGGGCTCATTCAACCAGGGGTATTGCAGCCTCTTCGGCCTTCCAAAGAGGGGTACCGATTCGAGACATATGTGCGGCTGCCACATGGTCGTCCGCACATACCTTTACAAAATTCTGCAATCTGGATTCCTCCTCTAGCCAAGAGACTAGATTTGGCAAAGCTGTGTTACACTCTGTTCACTCTTAAAGGGGAATATGACAATTTTACTCCCACCTCTGTTTACACACCACTGCTATGAGAGTCTATTAAGATAAGGAATACGTCGGAGGACACAATCAATTCGAAGAACAAGTTACTTCTTACCTGGTAACGTTCTTTCGATGGGATGTTCCTCTGACGTATTCCTTATCGCCCCTCCCATCCATCCCCTCAGTAAAACTTCCCTTGTGGTTGCAGTTTACGCTCCTTCAAGGTCAATAACCAATTCATGCACAGCTACTCTTAAGCTTCAAAATGGAACTGAGCAACGGACGCTGTGCGAGTCTATTTATACGCATGATGACGTCGGCGCCGATACGGAGGCTGTCGAGGGACACCAACTCGAGGGACTTCGACCGCAGCGCCCTCTACTGAAAAATGTTTCCGAGGCCAGCAAGCAGGAAGTAAATCTATCAAGATAAGGAATAGGTTGGAGGAACATCCCATCGAAAGAACGTTACCAGGTAAGAAGTAACTTGTTCTTTGACGCCATTGGGGAATTTTTTTTTTCCAATTTGGTTCTTCAGCTGTGTCAGGCTAATACTGAGCTTATCCTGGCGGCTGCTAATGTCAAGCTGTGGAAGGAGCTTGCCGAGTTTCAGGAATGTTTTCCTCCTGATAGGCTCGAAGACTTTAAGGGCGGCTTATCCGATGCCAGAGGTCTGGCACAGGACCTGCTGGAGGCTGCAGCCCATAATGTAGACACTTCCGCTCGGGGCCTTATGGTCGGAGCAGACATCTCCCGCCAAGCGTGGCTGCATGCTACAAAGTTTTTGAAGGAAGTTCAGCACAAGTTGCTTGATCTTCCTTTCGAGGGTAAGGAACTATTCCACTTCTGCACTGATGAGGGACTCACCAAAACCAAGGCAAGCACGCAGACTGCTAAGTCATTGCCGGTCCTGACCAAATCCCCAGCTAAGGCAGCATATACTCAGATGTCGGGGTCTCAAACGAGGCCCTTCTCTGGTTTCAGAGGTTTTCGGGACCGCCGTGCGCGGCGGGCAGGTGCTCCCGCTGGTGGCCCTCGCCGCAAGCAGCAAAGGCATGGTGGCCGGTTTCTCTCTCGGTCAACAGCCTCCTCTTCATCAACGGATGGTCTCCCCGCTGATAAACCATCTAAATTATGTTTTTCATTGATTGCATGAGACTCCTGTGGGAGGACAAATTTTGTCTCATCTGGAGGCGTGGAAAACCATCACAGCAGACCGATGGGTTCTGTCTGTCGCCTGGGAGGGGGTTCGCGTTTACACCCCTACCCCACCCTCTCACCATCCTCTTCAGCAGACTGGGTTGCGCTCCCTCAGAGCCGAGGTACAGAAACTTCTAGACCTCAGAGCAGTGGTGCATGTTCCGTTACGGAAGCAAGGGGAGGTTTATTACTCCCGTTTGTTTACAGTGCCCAAACCCATCCAGGCTTGCCTGTGCACTATCCTACACCTCTCCAAGTTCAATCTCTTTCTACCCCAAGAGAAATTCAAGATGATTACGCACTGCCAGATAAAGTCCTCTCTCCAGAAGGGCGATTTGCACCTTCAGGATGCCTACATGCATATCCCGATATGTAGAACGCATTGAAAATATCTGTGGTTCTCCGTGGGGACAGAACACTTCCAGTATTGTGTGCTTCCGTTTGGTCTCAGCTCGGCTCTCTGTGTCTTTACGAAGATGATGGTGATCATCGCAGCATTCCTCAGACTGCAGGCAGTTCATGTTTATCCATACTTGGACGATTGGCTCCTGCGCAGTCCTTGCTCACAAACCACTACGGCCAATCTTCACTCACTTCTTCAGCTCCTGTTCCACCTTGGGCTGTTGGTGAGCTGGCGGAAATCGTCGATGACGGTTACTCAAGACCTGATCTTTCTGGGTTTCCATTGAGATGCGTTCAGTACTAGAGTGTTCCTGACGGAGGACAGGATTGCCGATCTTTTGACCACATGCCAGCTCTTCCTACAGTCCTCTCACATGTCGGCCTGGTGATTCCAGAGACTCCTGAGCGCCATGGCCTCTTGCGTGTTAGCTCTACCTGTTGCACGCCTGAAAATTAGGCGCACTCAGCTTTCTCTTCGGGGGTTGCTGGTCCCAGGCTACGGATCCGGACTCCAAGATGATTCCAGTCCCATCCTGCATGAAGGAGGATCTTCAGTGGGGACCTCCCTCCAGGAGCCCTGCCCACAAGTAACTGTTACTACAGACTCCTCCCTTCAGGGGTGGGGAGCAACACTACGTCACCTCGAGGTGTATGATTTGAGGACGCCCTAAGACAGGCGGTCCCATATCAATTACCTAGAGCTCTTGGCGGTTTTTCTGGCACTCAAGGGTTTTCAACTTTCTATCACCAACAGTGTGGTTCGAATGTGCACAGACAATTCCGTAGCAATGTTCTACATCAACAAACAGGGGGCACCAAGTCTCCTCCTCTGGTCGACCTAGCTATCAAAATTTGGAATTGGGCTATCCAACACAATGTCTGGCTTCAAGTTGTGCACATTCCAGGTCACATCAATTGGGCCACAGACTCCCTCAGTCGCCAATCTGCGGTGAGTTACGAGTTGGACATGAACACCGATGTTCTCACCAAGATCTTCCAGCAATGGTGTTCTCCAGCGGTGGACCTCTTTGCAACCTCGATGAACCGGAAACTTCCTCTTTATGCTTCCAGGGACGGGCTCGGAGTGTCTTCCTTGGGGGACGCTCTCGATATCCCTTGGGACAACATGAAGGTTTTTACGCGTTTCCTCCTTTGCCGCTGATTCATCGGTCGCTCTGGAAACTCAGGAGTGCATCCAACTGCACTCTCCTCTTCATAGCTCCTTGGAGGCCAGCCATGTTCTGGTTTTCGGACCTGCAGCACCTGTCGGTGTGCACTCCAATGAGGTTGCTGCAGATTCCCAACCTTCTTCACCAGAGCAATCACCAGTTGTGGCACCCCTCCCCACAATCCTTCAGCTTGGCGGCCTGGTGCCTGAGTTCCGATCATATGGGCAGTTCAACCTCTCTGAGGATAAGATGTGTATAATTCAAGTGGCACATAAGCCCTCTGCGAGAGCTTAATACAGGAGCAAGTGGCACCGATTTTGTCATTGGTGTCTAGCTAAACAGGTTGATCCCAGACAGGCTTCTATTGATTGTGTCTTGTCTTTTGTATCTCACCTTGCACCCTTTTGGCATCCATGTCTTATCATGCAGGACAAACTTATCTTCCGTTACCGCTTATCTGTTCACAGACAGCTGCTCTTTTTCGTTGGCCACCCCAGTCATCAAGAGACATTTTGCAGGTCTTCTTCATCTTTTTCTGTCGTTTCAGGCCCCCATCCCAAATGGGATCTGAATGTGGTCCTCTCCGCCTTATGTCATAAGCCTTTTGAACCTATGTCCACTACCGAGCTCAAGTACCTTTCTTGGAAGATGGCCTTTTTATTTGCGGTACCATCTGCGTGACGAATAAGTGAGCTTAAAGCTCTCTCTATCGAACATCCGTTCCTAATTTTCCACATGAATAAGGTTGTGCTTCGTACTCACCATTCTTTCCTTCCCAATGTAGTTTCTGAATTCCTTTTAAACCAGTCAATATCTTTACCGGTTTTCTTCCCGAACCCGGTCTTCGATGCTGAAAGGGTTTTACACAACCTAGACATCAAGACGTGCTTTGAAGTTTTACCTCGACAGAACGAGCGAACTTAGAAGTTCTTCACAACTGTTTGTTACGTTTGGTGACCCAAAAGGGAAACCAGCCTCGAAAGAGTCCATCTCTCGTTGGATAGCTTTATGTATTTCCGAGGCCTACAAAACTCAAGGCCTTCAGCCCCCAAAGGGCATTCTTGCACATCTGGTCCGTGGCAAAGCGGCTGCTGTTGCCTTCCAAAAATACATCCCATGGGAGTCCATAGCCAAGGCTGCTACGTGGGCTTTCTACAGACGTGATGCCCAATTCGGCCAGACAGTTCTTGAGAATTTGCTCCAATAAGGGAAATTCCATCCACTTGTATTTCCTTTGGTCAGTGCTTGGGAATCTCCCACAAGTATGGAGGAAAGGGATCAGGACGTAGGAGTATGACAAAGTTATTCACCGTAGTGACTACCTTACTCCTAGTCCATAGTCCCCTTTCCTTCATACCCCCACCCGCCATCCCCTCTAATAAGTACCCTCTATTGTTGCTAAATGGTTCTGGACCTGGCGATAGAAAAAGACTGCAGCGTGATGCGTGGGTCGGAGCTCAGAAAGAGGGGCTGCGGTCACGTGGAGTGGCCCCTCATAAAAAGAAAAGAAGGACAAAAAAGTGAATTGTTTGATGCTTTAAAAATGCTCCGGTCCCGTCCCGATGGACGAAATGTCCCACAAGTATGGAGGAAAGGGGACTATGGACTAGGAGTAAGGTGGTCACATTCTGCATAATCTGTGTTCTTTCCAAAGGGGTGTGTTTTTGTTAGTGTTAGAGTTTTTCTTGTACAGTTATATTGAAAATTGGAGTGTTTAATTAAAGTGTATATATATTTCTAGAACCCTTATTGGATATTCCTCTATTTTGGATATTGTCCTATTGCTGTTTAGGTTTTTACTGTTTTATCTTCACATGCCTCTTAAGAGCATAGCCTGCCCTCAACCCACATTACCGCTAAATGCAAAAGAGGTATATCTCTTGTCTGTGCCGATTTCACCTTTGTGATTGGGATCTTTGTTGGTTTGTAGTAGTGTGAGGGCTCAGTAAACAGCTAAGCCCCTACTCATCTTTGTGTTCCTGCATGGCAGTAGCCAGGTTGCCACAATGTAATATAACAACTCCTTGCCAGATTGTTGTTGGCTGTCCAATGTGAAAGGGACATCTTTTGCTAATAAAATACCTAATCCCTGCTTCTTTTACCCACAAAAGGAAAAATGTTGTGATGGGTAATGGTTAGTGGCAAGCCTTAGTGTGTCTGACTTCCTGCGGTCTATCTCTAGGATAAATGCGACATCTACTTCTGATATTCTAATTTTTACCCAAAATGCAGAGGCATGGAGAGCCATCTCAAAACCTTTTCTCACCATCCCCTCAACTAATGCCATCACTCATGGTTTACACTGGGAGCCTAACCATACAAATCAGAAACTAGAAATGAACAACAAGAATTCCTACAACGAGGGCACTAATTCGCTCCTGTCCAAACTATAGTACCTCAGGCCGCTGAGAAACACCCTTGCTAATCTGTTAAATACAGTTAACTGTCTTGGACTGCAGTGACCACAGGCAAACCTATTCTCTGGCATTTGTGGCACTTGAAGTGCAAAATGCCTTGTCCGAGATGGCGGCTGCTCAGGTCATATAGTGGCATTAAAAAGATGGCTTCCTTCCACTCCTCGGTCAATCATGAAAGCACCCTCTTACAGTAAATTACTGGAGCCGGCGTTAAGCAGGTGTGTCTCAACAATAAGGTTAGTTTCTTCTTGACCCTTCATTCCACCCCTCTATTCAGCCTGCCATTCTTTCTCCTCTCTCGTGTCACTGCCTTCTTCTCCGATGCCCGCTGTTGTATTCCGAAGTTTGCATCCCTGCTGTTTACCTGACCTGTGATCCACATTGCTGTGCTGTTCCTTTTCTCTTACTTGCGCCTTTGCATGTGCTTGTAAATTACTGCGACTCAGCTCTTCTATTCCTGGACGTCCTGGTTGCCTTGCTTCCTTTCCAAACTGGTAGAAGTTCAACTGTGGAATTACCACTACCGTGGACTTCTGGTCCTTCTCGAGATCAGCTATTTTAACGTTTCCCTTACAGGGTTTTCCTCTGGGTTCTTCCATTTGTGGTGTAATGATGGTCTGGGAAACCCCAGTGTAAGCAGACATGGTACGCCGGGAAATCCCAGACTCTAAAACAGAAATAGTCAGGTAAATTGCAAAACCCACTTTATTAACTATCCACATAAAGCAGGCATAGCATACAAGCATTGAATATTGCAGCTCTCCATCTTTTTCAGGCATAACAATGGTTTAAAAAAAGAAAATATGTAATCATCGACGTCACATCACAATCTTGGTTACAAAAACCTACAGGGTACGGGGATTGGTTAAGGGAATTGTATACATATGGAAGCTTTAGGAGTTAGTCTTTTCACTTGGCTATACTTTTTCTGATAGCACCTTACTTACCAACCTTGAGCAATTGACAGGCCATCGACACATGAGCCAAAAATGGGAGTAGGGGGAGAGAAACCCAAGACCTGCCTTCTTCCAATGAAATAAGACACTGGGCCTCATTACGACCCTGGCGCTAAGTGTTTAACGGCGCCGTAAAAGGTTGCGTCGCCGTTAAACACTTAGCGCCTTACTACGAGGTCCCTTTGCGGGTCTCGACCTTAACGACTGGTCTACACCAGCCGGTAAAGTAGGGACCCGCAAAGGGACCTTGATGCTAAGTACGGTACCACAATTTGCAGTACCGTACTTAGCGCCTTCCCCATTCCCATAGATCCCTATGGGGCGAAAATGGGAATGGGGAAGGGCCATGGTTCAATGGGGAATTACCGCCCCGCCAACGTTGGAATGGGGTGGTAATTCCCCATTGAACCATGGCAGACCCGTTACAACACCGGCACCAACCATGGTGCTAATAGCGCCATGGTTTAGCGCCGGTGTTGTAATGAGGGCCACTATCCCTTATCCCTAGGCCACCAGCCTGAGTCTTGCTTTGTATTTGACCTTATTAGGTGCGTTGATTCTGAGAATATGTGGGGAGTCGAGGCAGGTGCTGAGCCGTGTCTGGCCTTAATGGAGAGACACTGTTCTTGAATTATGGGTCACGTGCTTGAGGACCATGTTCTGAATTATTTCACACTGCATTTATTGAGGTTTTAGCTAAATGAACGCAAGGTATTACTGTTCTAACCACCAGGGACTTGGTCGATCCGTTCCTTGTGTAGCTTCAGCCTATAATGAATCGGCACTTGGCATTTAAAGGCTGGTTGTTCTTCAATTAATCTAAGAAAAATATGTCTTGTGCCTTGGGAATTGTTATCTCATGTTCTTTTCTGAACATTCCAAACCCTCTCTATATTTCAGTAACCTTGGAAAGGGTCCGCGCAGATACTGCCTGGACACCTCACGGGTGTGTATTTCAGTGAATTCAGCGGTTTTGAGTCTCATGAAGCTTCAGACACTTTTATTCATTGTGATGCCTGCTGCAATGTTCATTTGAACTAAGATGGCTGTCTTTTACTGTTGCATTTCAAATGGATTGTGTCCTCCCACGTATTCCTCATCTTATGATATTTCCATATCCAGCTTCAGCTGCTTCAGAAATGTTTTCCAGCCAGAGGGCGCTGCGCGTCGATGCCTGTTGACTCGATGTCCCTCAGAGGGCTCTGTCTCGATGTCGATGTCATTGATGGTATAAAGCACGCTCAGCGACCGTTGGCTTCAGTTCTGTTTTTCCACGAAAGCTATTGCTTCGGATACGGTGCGCTTCGGTTCCCTAACGAAAATCCTTGAGTAAAAATCATTAAAAAGGCATCGTCATCGGCTTCTTCGACGCTGAGATCGGGGTTTATTAAGAACTGCCAGGACTGTGGGGCGGGTGTGTCTGTGGTGCCTTGGTTCCTCTCACGCTACCTTCGACTGTAAGGCCTGCCTATCGATGACGGCGAAAGCCCTGAAAGGGCAAACAGGAAAACTAGCGGCAGGTAGGTCAAAATCCCCTTCGACGACTCTGTTGAAAATACAGTCTTCGAACAAGTCGAGAAATATATCTCCTCGTCTAAAGAAGACAAAAAGATTGAGATCACGCAGTGGTTCTCACCACTCGTCATCTTCACGACGTTCGAAGAAAAGGCACCATAGGTCGTCGTCAAGTTCCTCCCCAAAACGGGTTAAATGCCCGATAAGATCAGCCTCCCTGGCTGAGTGAGAGAAGTTCAGAGTGAAAATGATGCAAGTGTTCGAGAATGCGGCTTTGGCCCCCTCGAAGACGTATGAGTGCCCAGGTCAAAAACCTCAACAAGAAAAAAGATAAGGGCAAAACCCCTGCGCTCTCGGGCACGGGAGGCAAGGAAAAGTCTCCTCGAGAGCGGTTGAAGGATCCCTCGAGTCGAGACAAATCTTCCTTGTCAGACCCTAACAAATCCTCGACACCGAAAGTGTCGAAGCCCACGGCGTTGACGGTGTCGTAGATTTCTGCGACGCCATCAAGGATTACAGAGAAAATATATAGACCACTGCCAAGAAAGGATTTTTGAATTACTTTCTTCTATTTATAAAGAAGCAGAACATTGCTCTGATGATTCATGTCCCTTTGGTCTACAACATGGAACACCTGGGGTCCCTGAACCCTTGAACTCAGAGGAATCAATGTTGAACAATTTACAGGAGTCCCTGCAAAATGCAAGTGGACTAGATACGTACCCAGAATAGAATTTGGGAGACCTGATCCTACTGACCATGCAGAAGGGTCTTAAAGACATTTAATGTCCAGGGCGGTGGAATTCATGGGGTGGAAAAGACCCACACCAATATATGAGCAGGAAGATCTTACTGACATCCTAGATAAAAGACCCCAGGAGGATCCTTATGTGGCACTGCAGAGGCGAATAAATACAAATTGGGAGACGCGAGAATGAATTCCGTCAGTAAATAAAAAACTAACATCAAAATACAGGGTGTCCTGTAGTGACCCCAATTATCTGATGAAACATCCCACTCCAGAAAGTTTAGTGGTACAGGCTGCCACATCCACTGCAAGACAACATGCATTATTACTGACTATTCCCCCAGACAGAGATGTCAAGTGTTACAACGCTTTGGCCAAAAACGTTTTCTCTGCGGGAAGTATGGCCCTAAAGTCAGTGAATGCTATGTGCACTTTGGCCAGGTTCACTCATACTATTTGGGAATGCATAGCAATGGCGGCTGAGCATATCCCCGAAGGGGACGAATGAGACAGATTTTTAAATCTAGTCAAGGATGGGAAGGACGCGATGTGCGAATCCCTCCAGACAGGTCTTGACACTGCTGACAGTATGAGCAGGTCCATGGCAGCTAGTACAGTAATGCACAGATTTGCCTGGTTAAGAAAGTCTGGTTTTGCTCCAGATGTGCAATCCAGAGTGCTTAACATGCCCTTTGATGGCACACATTTATTTGGTAGAAAGGCTGACGAGAGCCTGGAGAAACTGCAGACCTCCAAAGTAGAAGCAAAATCCCTTGGTGCTGCTATTAGGCAGCCACAAAACCATCCCACCGGCACACCTTGGAGGGGTAGGTCCTTTCGCTTTTACTCCTCAGTTGGAAGGGGGAGAGGACTGTCCAATCAAAGAGGACCAAAAAGATTCCCCGGTGGTGGAGGGGAAGAGGTACTGGGACTGCCGAGGCAGCGGCTACTTTACCATCAGCCACTGCTCCAGCCGCCTCAAAATCTCTCTGAGGTCTTAGTTCACAAGACCCTTGTGGGAGGCAGACTCTCACTGCATCTGAAAGAATGGCAAGACACTTCTTCAGATGCATGGGCATTGGAAACAGTTTCCCAGGGTTACTACCTTCCCTTTCTAAAAAAAGCCTCAGAGTCATCCACTGGGGACCAGCTCTTTCAAAGTTCCAGATCCGGTCCTTAAGCAGGAATTCTTGACCCTGCTAGAGAAAGGTGCTATACAACAAGTACCTGTAGCTGAGATGAACATAGGTTGGTACACCTCGTACTTTCTCATTCCCAAGAAGGACAGAGGATTGAGACCCATTTTGGACATAAGAGACTTAAACAAATTCCTCAGGAATGACAGGAATTGAGACCCATTTTGGACATAAGAGACTTAAACAAATTCCTCAGGAATGACAAGTGTAAGATGTTTACCCTTTCTCAGATCCTTCAGGCCCTCCAGCTTCAGGACTGGATGGTATCATTGGACCTTCAGGATGCTTACTTTCATGTGCCAATCCATTACAAGCACAGACAGTACCTGGGGTTCGCTGTTGGCAGTTCACATTAACAGTTCTGAGTTCTGCCATTTGCGCTGAACTCTGCCCAGAGGGTTTTCACCAAGTTGATGGCGGTGGTGGCAGCGTATCTCAGGAGAGGGAGGACTCACGTCTACCCCTACCTGGACGATTGGCTGATCAGGGCCAGTTCCCCCGAACAGGCCCTAGAACATCTAAGTTACACCTGTCATTCCCTCCACGAACTGGGCTTCTCCCTCAACTTCAATAAGTCCCATATGATACCATCTCAAAGGCTCCAATTCATTGAGCAGTCCTAGATGCATCCCCGGGAAAAGCCTCCCAGCCAGAAGTGAGGCCTCAAGACATTCTGCAGATGGTCACCAAATTCCAAAGTGTCCAGCGTCTCCCGTCCTTCGACTTGCTGATGTTGCGCGGCCTCTTGGCATCCTGCATTTTTTCTGGTGGCAGAGGCGCACCTGAGAATGAAATCTTTGCAGTGGGCTCTCAGGACTCAATGGTCTCCATTCTCAGGCTGAATGTCAGATCTCCTTCTGGTTCCAGACAGGAGCTCATGTGGTGGGCCTGCGAGGACAACATTCTGAAGGGAGAACCTTTTTGCAGCTATGGCCGGAGATAAAGGTAGTTACAGACGCCTCATTCACAGGGTGGGGAGCACATACCAACAATCTGACAATCAGTGGTCGTTGGTCTCCTTTGGAGTCCAAACTAAATATCAACATTTCGGAGCTGAGGGCAATCAGACTAGCGCTCAAGGCCTTTCTGCCCTCTGTGCGGGGAAAGAATATCCTGACAATGACAGACAACACGGTGGCCATGTACCGCCTCTACAAGAGAGGAGGTGTAGGGTCACTACCACTGTTCAGAGAGGCAATGCAGCTCTGGTACTGGGCAATTCAAGAAGGAATCTTCCATATTCGCAGTTCACCTAGCCGGAGTGGAGAATACGGCGGCGGACACTCTGATCAGGCAGAAGACAGTGAGAACTAGCTCAGGAAGTCTTTCAAAAGATCTTCACCCTTTGGGGAACCCCCCAAGTGGATCTGTTTGCGGCCAGTGTCAATCGGAAGTGCAAGCAGTACTGCTCAAGGGAATTTCCCTTAAGAGGAGCTCTACGGAACGCGTTCACAGTGGACTGGGAGATTCCACTGCTGTATGCGTTTCCTCCAGTCCCTGTCATTCCTCAAGTCATCAGGAGGTTGAGGAGATTCAGGAAATACATGATCCTAATTTCTCCCGATTGGGCCAGGCGGATGTGGTACCTGGACCTTCTGGACATGTCCATCTGCCCTCCAAAACGTGTTTCTCAAAGAGAGGAACTTCTCTCAACAGAGAAGGGTCGGGTTCGCCGTCCAGAGGACAAGACACTCAACCTTCACGCATGGGTTCTGAGAGGTTGAGATACAAGGATTGGGTCCTCTCCGACGACGTAATGAAGATTTTGCTTTCGGCCAATAGGCCAGCAACAAAATCCTTGTACCGCTGCCGTTGGAACACATTCTGCAGCTGGTGCAGGGATAAGAATGAGGATCCATTTACATGCAGTGCACCCATGGTGTTATAATTTTTATTACACCTGGCCAGTCTGGGGCTACAGGTCGGTACAATTAAGCGGTATCTGGCAGCGCTCTCTATTTTTATTTGCTCCTCTGAAGAGGTATCTTTCTTCAAGATCCCAATTGTGATACAATTCTTAAAAGGACAGACAAATACATTTCCCCCAGTGCCATTTCAAGTCCCAACTTGGGACCTCAATTTGGTGTTGAGATTTCTAATTGTTGCTCCTTTTGAACCTATCAATACCTGTCCTTTAAGGTTATTGACTTTAAAGACCATCCCTTTAGCGGCCATCACATCAGCCCGAAGAGTGAGTGAACTTCGGGCCTTGTCCTGCAAGCCTCCTTATAACATCTTCTATAAGGAGAAGTTAAGCCTAGCTTCTTACCTAAGATTGTGTCTGAGTTCCATTTAACTCAGAAAATGATTTTACCTTCATGTTATCCTCCTCCTAACCCTGGAAAGGAAGAGGAGAGTTTACACTGGCTTGATCCAAGGCGTGCACTGAGTTTCTGCCTCTTCAGGATGTCTAAAATAAGACACGATTACCAACTTTTTGTAGGTCACATGGGCCACAAGTTGGGAATGCCAATTTGGAAACAAACTTTATCAAGATGGATCAGTTTAGGAATATCTGAATGCTACAGATTAGCAGGAAAGTATCCTCCGAAGGGCCTTAGAGCTCATTCGACCAGGGGCATGGCTACCTCCTTTGCATTACAGAGGGGTGTCCCAATGAAAGATATTTGTGCGGCAGCCACATGGTCTTCCGTACAAACTTTTACTAAATACTATAATCCGGACTCTTCCCCAAGACGGGAAGATTTATTTGGAAAGGCAGTGCTACATCCTATGCACACAGACCTATAAAGGAACTCCTAAATGATCATGAGTCTGAAAATTAGGACTCCCTCCTCCAGGAGTACATACACTGCTTTGGGAATTTATCATAAAATGAGGAATCTGTGAGAGGACACAATCCATTCCAAGAACAAGTTACTTACCCATGGTAACGGTCTTTCGACTGAATGTTCCACGTATTCCTCATCGGCCCACAGTAGAATTGTCCATGTGATTGCGGTCTTCGCTCTTTCAGGAGCAGTAACTGTTGGGTGTAGGGTATCCTATTCACGCTTTATAAACGGAACTGAAGCCCGCGGTCGGTTCCCGCGCTTTATACCATCAATCACGTCCACATCGAAACGGAGGCCTCCGAATGTTGACAGGCATCGGCCCTCTGCTTGAAAAAATGTCTGAAGCAGCTGAAGCTGGATATGGAAATATCATAAGATGAAGAATACGCGGGAGGAACATCCAGTCGAAAGAACGTTACCATGGGTTAGTAACGTGTTCTTCTATGTTAGTAATCTATATAGGTATATTGTTCATGTTGCATTTCAGCGTATAAATTGCTTGTGTTATGTTCTTCGTGTCTTTATGGTTGCAAGCGATATTCATTGTGTATAAATGCACGTTGATCTTGTGTTCGTGTTTTTTCATGGTGAATGCATATTTGCTCCGTGTCTATTGCATGCACGTGTGTCAGTTTAACAATGAGTTTGCTTACTCTTGCCATCTTCAGTTACATCAGATCGATTTCCTCCTGTGTCTGTCTGGGATTTGGCCGGTATGGTGGCCTTAGTGCATAGTGTTTTTCATCATTGTTAAATTGGGGTCGGGGAGGGGCCATAGCTATGAATGACGTATTCATCTGCCTGTCAACAGTGGGGCCGGTCAACTGCTTGTAAGGATAAAGAGCCGAAGGATGACAATGCATAGGAATAGACCTTTTATCTCTACTCCACTTTTGTCGCTTCCTGGAGGTGAGGCTAGTCACTGACAGAATTAATTGGTACCTGATCAAAGAAAGAATAGAGCAATTCTACGGGCTTGTATCTGCAGTTCAGACTCTAACATCTGAAGTGCATGTCCTCAAGACTGAGAATGCTATGTCTCGGATGGCTTGATAATTTCAACAACTCAGGACAACCGTAAAAGGGTTTTATTTTTGATTGATCAGACTGCAGTATGGTTCGACCAAGGGTGATTCCTAACTCATCCCTCCACGTCGCATAGACTCCCTTCACCCTAGCCCAGGATTTCTAATTTGCCCTAGTGATGCAATGCAACTATTGATGGGTAACCCCTCCTGTCTAATATAGCCTCTCCTATTGGAGAGAGCCTAATGGTCATAGCTTTGCCTATCTTACTCTCTCCAGGACTTTCTAAGGGCTCCCTAATCTTCTGATGGCTCCACTCACACTCTCTCATTCTCTTTCTCTGTATCCCTTCTGTCCCTGCTCTTGCCCTTTTTACTTCTCCCCTCTATCTCTTCCTATTCTCCGCTCCTACCTCACCTCTGATCTTCCTAGTGATCCCTCCACCTCTCTCTCCCCTATCACTCCCTTCTCTCCTAATCCCTCCTGTCTTTCTCTCTCTAATCCTTTTTCTCCACTCCCTCTTCTTCTACTACTCTCTCCCATCACCCTGTTCCTCTGCCCATCCAGTCTTCTGAGAATCCTATTTCTCTTGCCACACACACCCTCCTACTAGTCTCTCCTATATCCAAAATCCCCCTCTACACCTGTCCCTTCTTTCTTTCACTCATACTTTATGTGTCCGTTTCACTCCCTCTTCCTCTCTCTGTCAATCTAACCTTTCATTAACTAGTCTCACCTTTTGCTACCTCCCACACCCTCTCTCTTAGTTAATTAGTTATTTATTTATTATGCGCTCTGTAGAACCAGGAGGCTTAAGGTTGCTTCCAACAGACATTCTCGCAACCACAACTTCAACCTTTCAAACCTCTCTCTTTCATCCAATACCTCACCTGCACTCACATCCAACAGGTGCACACACAGACTCCTTAGTGCTTTACTGCACCTTCCTCCATCCTCATGTTCTCTCGGTCCACCACCTCACCGGAACAGCTTTCACTCTCTAATCTGCCTGCCGGCTTTTATAAGTATGTCCTTTTGTTTCTCCAGCATGGGATCTGGCATGGATTCACATGCTCATGAATATTCCCCCTAGTCAGGCTGGGAATTATCAGTAAAGAAAAAATCAGTTTCAGTTTTGTTTGTGAACTGTGTTTCTACTAATAACCAATCACTGGTCTCTGGGTCATACTGCCCCCAGCCAATGACTGCCCTCTACCTAAGCCCCTCCTCTGGCAGCCATCTTCAGATTTTTACTGCACGATCAAGTGTTGGGAGTCCTCGTGCTGTAGCTCTCTAGCTTTTACTGCGTATTGCGTTTTTTCAAAGCGTTTACTCTTATTTTTTCGGTCTATTCGAGCCTCAAGCTCCACCGATTCTTCTTCCGATCAACTGGGATCCTTTGAGGCCTACCCCGATTCGGACATGTCCCAGGACAAAGGAGATTCGACACCTACTGGATCCAAATTGATCCAAACTGTTCAGGAACTGCCCAGGATGTGGACTACAGAATGTCTTCAAGGAAGATGAGCACTCCCGGTGCCTCTACTGCCTTCACACCGACAAGTCGCACGTGGAGGAGGACTTGTGCGCTCTGTCAGAGCATGTCCGTCCGGACAATGAAGGACCGTCGTATTCGGCTCACCAACTGGCTGGAGGGGAAGAGTCCAGCAGCAGGTGAGAAGAAGTCAGAGCGGTCTTCTAAGACCTTTGAGGGCGCTTCGGCGACAGGGGCCCAACAAAAGGCAAAGTACAGCAAGTCCGCGGGCACCGGCAGCGCCGTTGGTTCGGGCTCCTCGGCTGCCAGGCAGGGCGCAATGTCACCAACGCCATCATCCACGAGCCAATGCTCTGGCTCGGGGAAAAGGAAGTCGGAGAACCCAGGTAAGCTACGGGAGAAGCCCCGGTCGATCCCGATGGCGAAAGCCAAGGGGGGGCGAAGCGGTGACCCTCCCCCTAAGGTGAAGGCCTCAGACGCGCCCACGGTTGTGAAGGCCCTGATTCACCCGGTGAAAGCCTCGACCGAAGGAGTCGTGGCGGCCCTGGCAAAGTCTGTGGAGGCTACCCCAGTGTAGACAACTTTCGGGCCTAGAGTTACCCTGCCACCCCGGAGGGAATCATCTTTCCAGACTTTCGAAAAGACCCCCTTGAAACCCCAGGACGACAAAGAGGAGGGGCTTGGTAGCCATAACGGACACAGATACCACCTCCGAGGATGAGCTGGCTGGCGTCAAAAAGATCCGGGACAAGAAGTTCGAGGAAGTCCGGTCCTACGGGAGGGATCCCGACGAGGCGGACGTGGAGAGCAACGGTGGAGCCGACAAGGAGCCACGGCCCGTGGAGGAAACGGAGGTACCCGCGACCCAGCCGTCGCTCCCGTCGCAACCGATGCCTACGCCACAGGACAATTCAGGTGCAATCTTGATGGCTTTGCAGACCCTGTGTACGGAGATAAGGACAAGGTTACCCTTACCCCCCGCGGACGATCCAGTGGCGCCTGGACCGTCGGGGAGCCCACCGAACAAGCAGAGGCAAATCCATCCTCCCCCTCCCTTCATCCTTCACCTCCATCCCCTCCACCGAGGGATGAGACGGGAACAGAGACGGCGACGATGGGGACAGATGATGACAGTTGTGATGATGGGATGGATCTCGCATCACCCCCTTCCCGGGCCTCCCCTCCCGACGAAATTGGCTCCTTTCACGCCATGATCGCCCAGGCATCAGAGCTTTTCCAGCTATGCCCCCAAGGGCAGAAGAAGGAAGGTTTCCTCTACCAACGATGGGAGGCCAAGAGGAAGACCGTCCTCTCAGTCCCGTTACTGGACGACATCTGGGATGAAGGACTGGCACTGCTGAAGAACCTGGCCACGGCTCCTGCTTAGAGGGACAGGTATGAGAAGAAGTACTGGGTCCCAGACTCCACCCCTATGTGCCTTACAGCACATAGGGGTGGAGTCCCCGGATTCAGTGGTCTCTGCGGCGACCAAGAAGAAATCGGCAGGGGCGACAGCATCAACTTCCACTTCCCCACCGGACGGGCGAGGGGAAGAAGCTGGACGCCATGGGACGACGGGCCATCTCGTCGGCAGCGACGACCATCAAAGTGGCCAACTCCCTCGCGATCGTGGCATGCTACGACAGGGAGCTGTGTTTCAAGATCGCTCCCCTCCTGGACTTCCTCCCAGACGACAAGAGGGCGGAAGCCCTTGAAATCCTGCAGGAAGGCGAGGTGGCTTCGGACCACACCATCACGGTGGCCACAGACATCGCCGACACTGGATTTCATCAGATGGGCACCAGCATTTGCCTTCGCCGGCGCGGTTGGCTTCAGGCCACCGATTTCCGTCAGGACGTGCAGACCAGGGTACTGGACATGCCCTTCAACGGGAACAACCTGTTCGGCTAGGCAGTGGACGAGTCATTGCAGGCCATCAAGGCAGACACTGAGACGGCCCGGGACTTGGGTTCTCTCCAGCAACGACGGCGGTCCTTTAGGACCTCGGGTGGCAAGGCCTTGACTAAGTAAGACTGAACCGGCCGTGACGTTGGGCCCCCACCCGAGCACCCCAGTGGGAGGCCGGCTGGCGAATTTCATCAGTGTGTGTGAGTCCATCTCCACCGATCGTTGGGTGCTAGATGCCCTGGCCCACGGGCAAACTCTGGAGTTCCAAAGAAAGTGCCCCCGTCTACCACCCGTGGCCAGGAAGGAAAACCATGTGCCACAGCTGCTTCTGGAGGTACGAGCAATGCTAAAAAAGGGCACGATAGAACTCGTCCCGAAGAGGCTCCGGGGCTCCGAGTATACTCGAGGTACTTCCTCATCCGAAAGAAGACTGGCGGCTGGCGGCCCATCCTAGACCTTCGCCGCCTCAACAAATACATCAAGTCCCAGAAGTTCCAGATGGTCACCCTTCAGCACATGCTGGGAGAGCTGGAGGGGGGCGACTTCCTGTTGTCGATGGACTTGGAGGATGCCTACTTCCACATCCCCATACACAAAGGACATCGAAGGTTCCTATGATTCGTGGTCCAAGGCCGACGCTATCAGTTCAAGGCCCTGCCCTTCGGGTTAAGTCGGCGCGGAGGGTCTTCACCAAGTGCCGGGCACCGGTGGCGACGCTGTTGCGCCTGCAGGGGATCCACGTATACCCCTACCTGTATGATTGGCTCATCCGAGCAAAGTCAAGAGAACTCGCTGCCGATCACACAGCGAAGACCGCCAGCCTGCTCTCGGATCTGGGATTCTCGATCAACTTCGCGAAATCCCACTTGGCACTGTCGCAAGACGCCCTGTTCCTAGGAGCCAGACTTGACACAGTGGCGCGGTTGGCTTCACCGTCGGAGGAAAGTACGAAGGCCATCCTGGGCAAGGTACAACGGCTGTTGACCACGGAAGGGGCCAGGGTGAGGTCCATCAAGTCCCTATCGGCATAATGTCATCGTGCATCTACCTCGTGCATCTATGCAGATTGCAGATGCGGCCACTGCAGAAGTTCCTCGATGCCCGTTGGATGCAAGCGGTGGGCAGCTTCGAAGACAAGATCTCCCTCAATGAGACGTTCCATCAAGCGATCCGGTGGTGGGGCTCCCGCCTACACCTTGCGGCAGGCATGGACTTCCAAACCATCGCATCAGGAGACGGTGACGACGGACGCCTCCCTGGAGGGATGGGGAGCGCACACCAGAGATCTTCATGCAAGAGGCCTTTGGCTCCCGGAGGGGAGGTCCCTGCACATCAACGTCCTGGAGCTCCGGGCCGTGTTCTGGGCCCTCAGGTCTTTCCTTTCGTCCCTCAAGGGCAAAGTGGTACGGATCTTCACCGACAACACCACCATGATGTTCTACATCCGGTAGGAGGGTGCACCAAATTCCCCGCCCCATCCAAGGAAGCGCAGGATCTGTGGCACTGGGCTGTCGCCCAGGGGATGTTCCTGGTACCTTTTAATCTGGCAGGAGTGAAAATCACTGTCGCCGACTCACTCAGCAGGGAGCTGCGCTCTTGCCACGAGTGGGAGCTTCGGCAGGATCAAGTGGACCTCCTATTCCGACAATGGGGAAGTCCCCAGATCGACCAGTTCGCGACGGCGGCGAACACCAAGTGCCGGAGATTCGCCAGCAGGTTTCCCCAGCCGGGGGGCATGGGCGGTCCATTCTCCTTCCCTTGGGATGGCCTGTTCCTACACGCGTTCCCGCCGTTGCTTCTATGACTCACCAATCAACTCAGACGGTCCCGGTGCAGGATGATTCTCGTTGCACCGGTGTGGCCAAGGCAGATATGATTCCCAGACCTTCTGGACTTGTCAGCGTCCCCCCCAGTCAAACTGCCGACAGACGCAGATGTTCTCGCCAGGGAAGGAGACGCCATCCTACACCACGAACCGGGATCGCTGAACCTGCAGGCCTGGCTCCTGCAGCACTAGAGTTCGGAGGCTACGATAACCCGGCGGACTGCAAGGAGGTACTTGCAAAGGCCAGGGCGTCCTCGACTCTTAAGTGCTATGGACATAAGTTGAAGAGGTTCTCTGTCTGGTGCCGTGCACAGAAGATCAACCCTCTACTGATTACGGCCCCTCAAGTGCTGCCATACTTGCTGTCGCTGGCCAAGGCGGGGCTGGCACATGCCTCCATCAAGATCCACCTGTCGGCTATCTCCCGCTACACCAGACCTCTGGGGCGGTCGTCGCTGTGGTCTCACCGCCTGGTGAAGGAGTTCATGAAAGGACTGTTCCACTTGTTCCCGCCGGTGAAGGCTCCGGCCCCGGCGTGGGAGCTCAACGTGGTACTGACCAGGCTCATGGGTCCCCCATTCGAGCCCTTGCACGCTGAAGTTCCTATCGTGGAAGACAGCGTTTCTTGTGGCCATCACCTCCGCACGACGAGTGGGAGAGATCCAGGCCCTCTCCTGTAAACCTCCATACATGACATTCCACGAGACAAGGGTAGTGCTGAGGACGCACCCCTCCTTCATGGCCAAGGTACGGTCGGACTTCCATCTCAACAAGCCTTTGCTGTTACCTGTTTTCTTCCCGTCGCCTTCGTCGCCGGCTGAGAGGACTTTGCACTCGCTGGATGTGGCTAGAGCGCTGAAGTTCTACGTGGACCGCACGAAGAGTCTTCGGAAGACATCACAGCTGTTTGTGAACTTTGGACCTGTGAACCAAGGGAAGGCCCCCTCGAAGGCTTCCATTTCCAGATCGCTCCCCCGCTGCATCATGCACTGTCACCGGGTGGCAAACTGACAGTTGCCCGGGCGTCGGATAGCCCTTTCAACCAGCGCGATCGCTGCTATCACGGTGTTCCTGTCTGGTGTGCCCCTGCTGGACATCTGCAGGGCTGCTACGTGGAGGTCGACACACACCTTCACGAGATTCTACTGCGGCGACCGGGATTCCAGGGAGGAGTCCAGAGTGGGCCAGGCAGTGCTGCGCAACCTGTTCGCTTGAAGGTGAGCCTGGTGAGGAGGTAAGAGATGCTTAATGTTGAGTTGTTGAAATGCTTAATGTTGAGCCTTGCCACCTCCTGTGATTGTGCATGTGTGTACTGCCATGTATTCTTGTATTCATGAGCATGTGAATCCATGCCATACCCCAAGCTGGAGAAGGAACAAGTTACTTAATCTGTTAGGTACCGCCCCTTTTTCATTTGCTGGCGTTCGTGCAGCCATAGCAGTGGTTCCATGTGTTAATATCCCCACAAAAATATTGCCATACAAAAATATTGCCATATTTTTGCGCCGATATTAAGCCATGGATCCTGCAGGGGACACCCCCGCAACCTCCATAATTTTTTTAATAGAGCGGGGGACACCCCTGCAACCCCATGTCACAATAACCCCACAACCATATATATGGCGATATTATTGGTGGGGATCATATTACCTGATACCATAGCGGTCTGGTCAGAGTTCTCCGGGCCATCTCGCTTACCTTCTTCTTTGGGATGCTACAGTTTGGGCCACTAATTTGGGAGTTTGTGTGAAAGGGAGCTTCTTGGTTGGCATCTATGAAGATCAGAGGTGATAGGTTTGCCTTGTGCAGTTTCCGCTGCAGTGGATTCTGGATCTCGTGTTCCTGAAAATGGAAAGTGAAAATGTCGCTAGCAGTGAGGCTGATAGGCATTCAGTGATTCACAGTGGCACCCACATTAACCAGCAAGGCATATTTACGGGGGTCAACTACTGGCCCCGCCTTACCCCACCTCTGGGGTAGGATCTGCTCTGCTCTTCCCTATGCCCTGTAGGCCTCCTACCCCAGGTAGGAAAGGGTGCCTTTTCCTCCATGACAGGGACAAGCCCCTGACACTGTCACAACTATCTTACGTCAAAAGAGATTGTTGTTAGCCCCTCTTCTGGGTGGGTTGGTCAGAGACAGGTTCAATAGAAATGTTTTTTTTAAATAGTTTCTAGATGCATTTTTATTCACAACTTTGCCTGAATCAGCAGTGACTGCGGGGAAATCGCTAAATTCCTTAGAGCTTTCAGGCTCTTTCATTTGGTCTCCACCCTCACTATAAAAGAAGGATGTCAGAGGTAAAGCGATCATGGTTATTAACAACTTTGCATTTACATAAATCAGCAGTGACTGCAGGGAAATCACTTAATCTCTTTGAGCAGCTGGACTTTTTAAGTTGGTCTCCGCCCCACTATAAAATTAAGCGGTTTTGTCGTCATAAGACTCTTCGGCAGCTGGCAGCTTTAACAGAATTCTGAAGGCAGACGATTCCTGCTCTGGAGGCACAACTGAATACACAGTGACCTTGGGCAGCATGCAAAGTGACGTGGTGAGTGCTAGTATAGGGAATGTGAATGCTAATCCCTACACTCTTTGACACAATAAAATTAAAAATGCGTTAACATATATGGCTGCACTGGTCCCTGGACCCTGCCTCCCACCATCTGGACCCCTCGGCTTGACTGCAAGAGCTATTTACTACCCTCAGGGAAGAGGACCTTCTAGCAAGAACCTAGCCACTGGCTGGTTCACCGCCACTGCCGTGGTCCGCTCAGCAGCATTGTTTTCGGGACGGTTCCCCATTGCCTTATTCTTCAATCCTTACAGGGCGTCCTAATCAAAGGGCACCGTTCTAAGGGCATCTTCTTTCCTGTTTGCTCCTGGTTGTGACTGGCATGACGGCCATGAGCCCTTCCCTTTCTTTTTTTTTATAACCAGAATTTATTTTCATTTTATTAGCAAAACACAGCCTTGTGTCGACAAGCTTCACAGTAAGCAAGAACTATAATAAAATGTCCTCTCAACAACTTCCCCTACATACCTCTCTTATCCCCCTTCGCCCTGCTACTCTTCTGGTATCTGATCAATTCCCATCTTCAGGCTACCATCTCTACCCCAGGCCTCCCACCCACTGGAGCATCAAGGACCTCCGTTCTAGTTAATCCTTTCCCCCAAATCTTCTCATGTTTGTTGCGGCAACCCTTGCTTCTTATTTACCAACTTTTCATGGCTCATACACCGGTCCACCCCATGTAACATATGTGTTACACAGGAGGATCTCTGCTGCCCCATTTAATTGGAATTTCACTTTTTGCTAGTGCCAAATCCACACCTGCCAGGATCTTTTCCGAAGCTGTAAGGAATGCATCACCGCAGACTCCCAACAGGCCTATTACAGGTTCCATTTTCAGTTCCTCCTCTACAAAGGTGTTCAACACTTCTATGACTTCCTCCCAATAGTCCTGTATTCTCAGGCAGGACCAAACCATATGGTAATATGTACCCACCTCCTCCTGCATTTGGGACAGGTGTCATTTTCTCTTCTCCCTACTCTAAAAAGCCTCTGTGGGTTGTAATACACCCTATGGAACTTCCTAAGCCTTTCATCTGTGCCAATCTTTCTTACCGCCCAAGGGCACATTCCCAATCCCTGTCGTCCAGAGGGCCCAAATCCCCTTTTCACTGTTCCCTTAGTTTAACTGGCGATTTTGATGTAGAGCTAGCTATCCACCTATAGGCCCTCAAAAATTGGTTTGTCCTCAAACTTTTAGGTCACCATTATGCTAGGTAATGGTGAATTCGGGGAAATATCCGGTTCCTCCCTCAACCGTGCCCTAAGTGCATGTCGCAGCTGTAAATAATGGTAAAGCATATTTTTGCCCACCCCAAAGGTGTTCTGCAAATCATGGAAGGCCGCCATGCCTTCTTCTCTGATCACACCATCCTCTGTTTGTATTCCTCTTTCAGTCCAATACGCCGACCCTGTAAAGCCCTAAATTCTGGGGTTTAGCCTACTGCTGTATAGAGGATGGCTCATTACCAACCTCATCCCATCTTTTGTCCTGCTCATCAGTGTATGACATACCTTAACTACCACGTACACTGTCTGCGGGAATTCATATGGGCACGTCTTCCCATAGGGGATTTGACTGTGCATCCTCCTCCTGGAAGAACCAGTTGTTTGCCGCCTCCAGCTGGACACCAGTGGGACAGCCCATACATATTTCCTTTAATTCGGGAGGTTGTCCTCTTTTTCCGGACTGAGTTCTTTAGAGTGTCTAATGCTATCCTGGTGGTGGCAGTGCCCTAGAGCATTCGAGCCAGCCCTCTGTCCAGTTTATTGAATTCCTGCTATCGTTTTAACAAGCGCAACCTTGCCAAATAGCGACAGCGGGAGGTTAGCCCATCTTGTAACATCCCTGAGAAACCTGCAGAGTATCGGTCCCAATTTAAATGGAAGAACTCCTCTCCTGTGTCATGCTAATCATGAAGCCCAAGTATTTAAACTGTTCTCTAGTGAGCACCAGCTCACCCCATGGCTGGTGGCCTCCATTTCCCCCGGTAACTTCATAGTGCACATACTTTCCCCAGGTAACCTTGAGACCACTATAGGTCTCAAACTTGTGTAGTAATTCTACTGCCCTTGGCACCAATACCTCTGGGGACTCACATAGAGAAGAATATCGCCCGCGAGCTGGGAGATCATGTCTATATGGCCACCCCACCATTCAAAACCCGCGAGCAGCCAGTCAGTTCTCAGCACTTCAGCTAGCGGTTCAATCAAGTGTTCAAATAAAAACCGTGCGAGGAGACAGCTCTGCATTGTCACCCTGTGGTAGTGAAAATGGGCCTGGAAGACACACATTCACCCTCGCCCTTGCTGTCAGAGACTCGTAAAGTATGAAAGAATGAAAGATGGGCCAAAGCCGAACCTCCCCAGGACCTCCCACCGGTAACTCCAGTCAATCAAGTCAAAGGCCTTATACGAATTAAGGGCCAAGGAGGCCAACTATTCTGCTGCTGAGATCACGCCAAAAAGCCTGTGCAAATTGAGACACATAGACAGTCCTGGCATATAACCGTGGATCAAGTGAGACGGGACCGCTATTGTCCAATGGCTTTGCCAGGATCTTGCACCTCTCCATTAAGAAAGAAAATTGGAATCACACAGCTTCTTGTCTGTCCCCTTTTTTTATTTTAAATTTATTGTGCTTTTGGTTAATTAATAAAAACCTTAAGCACACAATATCCATATCAAATATTAAAACCAAGAAAAATTCATCATAAAGAGAGAACAGCAAAATACATCATAGAATCATAAGTATAACATTTACAATAATACATCATGTAAACAATATACTCATACGTCCCGTCCCCTTTCCTCCATAATTATGGGACATTCCTCCGTCCTGTGGGATGGGACCGGAGCACTTTGTAAAAAGCATCACATTTTTCAAAAATGTGTCCTTCCTCTCTTTTTACGCGGGGTACCGCACGCGGCCGTAACCCCACTCTCCTTAGCTCTGCCCAGCACATCGCTCATCAGTCCTTTTCTCCGCACGATCGGGACTGGATGCACTTGCATCTTTGAGAGATTTTTTCCTTCCAGTGTCCTTCTCTCCTGCTCCGGCTTAGCGGTCGCGTAGTAGTCCGTCTATGCTGTTCCGGTTAGATTTTCCCAATTGTTCTTCCTGCGACCGACGCTTCGCTAGGGCAGATCCCCATCCTCTTTGTTTAGAGTGTTTGCGTCTGGACCACAGTTGGGACTCGTGCTTCTACTGCAATTCTCTTTCGGTCAAGGCGCTTCAGCGTCATCTGGAGCGGTGGCAGGGGGTGTTTCAGCTGTTAGGCAGAATCCTGTGCAGTTCCCTTAGGGAGCACTACACAAGATTAGGACTACAGGTGAGAGCAATAAATCCCCTTTGGTATTAGTCTGTACCACAAAGATTTAGTTGGTAGCTGTGGCTAAGCAGTCAGACTTATCTCAAGAGGGAGATGAGCAGTATTCAAGCTTTACACAATAGGCCTACAGTACTGTGGCACAAGGAAACACTGACCAAGCTTTGTATTAAAAAGTAGATATATATTTATTTTTATACACTTATAATAAAACACATGTATCACAGATGTCAAGCAAGTTAAATTAAGTCAAAGGAAAAAATATACACACTCCAAAGTTAAATTGAAGACCAAGTGAACCAGAGTGAAAACTGAGCAAAACGGCACAGTGACAACTACACACAAGGGATCCTCTAACAATTCCTCACAAGGGAGGGAAAACACAAATTATCTAAAGATAGTTTCTTGTACACCCTAATAACACTTCCCATCAGTTTGTGAACCAGTTCAGCAAGACAGTGCATCAGTATAGGCAATACTTAAAATGAATTTGAGCAAAATGGCATTTCACAATGTTTAAGAATCGGAAGGAAAGGGTAGTTAAAAGACATAGGTGCACCAACACAGTTCTCAGTGAGAATCAATCTAAAGAAAGCAGATCTAACAAATGTGACCAGAGTCAGTAGGCCTGTGCCAGAGTCAGTGATACAGGTGTAGATCTTCTCTCGTCGTGTGGAGAAAAGTGGTGAGACGCTGCAGCAGGGCTTCACCGGTGGTTCAGTCTTTGCAGATGTCTTTGGCTTCTCTCCTCTTCGGCTTCTTAGTTCCAGTGGCGACGTCTTGCTCTTCCAGTCCACTCACAAAGTGGAGTGGTCTTCTTGGCGGGAGACCCTCCAGCCTATCAGGATAGAGTGCGACATGGGTTGCTGATGCAACCCTGTCCAGGGGTCCTAATCCCCCTCCCACACAATGGACCCACCCCAGACTCAGTGGCGCCGAAAGGAGGGCTTCTCGGTAGAAGCCCACCAAAAGGACGAACAAAGGATCCCCGACCTGGGTTAGGAGTATAGAGAAAGACACGAGAAAGAAGTCATATTAAAGTTCTGGCAAATAAAACCTACCGGAGTCAAGTTAATATTAAAATGTACCGGCAGTATGTTAGAGGCTGTCCGAAAAAGTGGTAGCCTCGAACAATGGGAAAATCCCATAGGGAAATATTCACGCTCAAATATTTATGGTAGAAACCACTGCCACCAGCCAGAAACTTTTGAGAGAGGGACTGTACAGTACTCTCTCGAAAATGAACATAGGGAAAAAACTATTAACCCCTTCCAGTACCTCCATAGTATGATGGGTTGTACTGGTTTAGTTCATAGGATTTGACTAGTAAAGTCAATGGGGACTTTACATGCCCTGGGAGACAGTAGTCAGTCCCAGGGTATGGAGTCTATGTTTGGGGGTCGCTACGACACCCCTAGGTCACTGCACTGAGGGTGCTGTGTAACACATGTGAGTAAAGATGGTTACTATGGGGTTGAGAAAGATCCCATAGGCATTAAACACAAAAATAGCCTAGAACACACATAGCAAAAATGCCTAAGAGTGGGAAAAAGACTCTCACTCTTAGCAGGTAAAAAGAAACAAACCCTTCAAATCCAGCAAAGCTGCTGGGGGACTCTATTGGTAAGGGAAATTAGCCATAGAATGAGAATTCTCCCTAACATCAGCGCGCTCCTCCGCATTTTCAGAGCTTCATCGACAAGAAGAAGAGACGCCCGGTAAGTTCTTTAGTTTTTAGAGCACCCCGGCCAGGGGACTCCTTTCCGGGGTCTTCTCGGTCCGGGAGGAGCTTCAAAAGCTCTGTTACCGGGGTTTCCCCGAAGGTGCCTTCTAGGCCTAAAAAGTGTACCGGAGTTTTCTCCGAGGGTCTCCGTAAGGGACCTATCGACACCGGATTACAATCCAAGGCCCCTCCCGTGGGGGCTGTTTGTGGGCCCAGTTCTACTGAGGCGGTGGGTACCAGAGCTTGCTTCGAGGTCTCCTTGTCTGGAGCTTCCCATACAGACACTGGGGTACGCCCTGAGGCCACCGTTGAGGTTTTCTGTACCGAACTAAGGTTCGAGGCCGCTTGTGAGGGAGCTGTTACAGGACTCGGGTCCGAGGTTCCTCTTTGAGTCTAAGGTGACCGACAGTTCTGAGAGGCCTGTAAAGCTCTTGTCGGTGATGTGTACTCCTCATCGTTCCTGCTCTGGCGGTAACACCAGTTCTGTTGAGGGGGCACAGAGTGAGGTCTCTGACCGTAATTCCTCTGTTACCGGCATAGCCGAGGTCCCTCCGTTGGAATACAATGGCTGATACAATGGGCCTCATTACGACCCTGGCGGTCCAGAAATAACGGTGGTGGTAAACCCGCCGCCACCGTTGTTTCCGGACCGCCTGATCCCGACCCCTGCAGGCGGGAGGTGATGTTCCCGCCAGGTCTGACCTGGCGGGTTTAACACCTCCCGCATGCAGGCGGACGAGGAAACACCGGCAGCATTACGAGATGCTGCCGGTGTTTCCATGATCCCGATTCCCATTGAGTCCCATAGGACTCAATGGGAATGGGGATTTACACCATTCCGCCTCCGTGATTCCCGGAAAACCGGGGTTGCAATGCCCCGGTAATTCCGGGAATCACGGAGGCGGAATGGTAATACGAGTCCGGCGGTAACCAGGCGGTTTTACCGCCGCGGTTACCGCCGGACTCGTAATGAGGCCCAATGTCTCAGAAACATCCTAGGCCACGCAGTACCGTCTCTGGCGAGGTTCCTTGTGTCAAGGTTAAAATGAAGACCCCTGACCTGCCTGTGGAGATCCCTGCCTCACTCCCACATGTGTCGCAATTCTCCTCAGGAGCTGACAAAATAGCGGCCGTTCCCGCCAAGACTACGGTGGCCATTTTGGATTCCTCCCTTAAGCCTACACGATCGGCTTTAGGTGCTGGGAGCAGTTTTTCAGGTGAACATCGTTTTCCTTGTGCGTATCCTTTTCGTCCAGTGTATAACTGGAATGCTTGGATGCCTTTACCGCACACCGTCTCGCTCCCTGCGGCATCTGCGCCCTTGATCTACGTTGATTCGAGTGGAGAAGGACTTTCTTGGCAGCCCTCTCCCTTACGCCTCTGGAGCTACTCCGCTCATGGGAGGCCCCCTCCTGCCACGCCTAAACCATCGGCGGAGGACGCCTTTTTGAGAAAATTTCAAAGGCTTATGCACTCCGACCCCATGAAGGAGTATTTCCGATTTTTGTTTAGGGAAATCTGCCCTCCAGTGGCTCCTGCGCCGTCGGTTCCAGCTGCGGCACCGGTGGTCCCGGCAGCTCCGCCTCTACCGGCCCGCCCGCCTCCAGTTCTTCCTCCCTTGTCTCCAGTGGACAAATCTTCAGCAGTACCAGATGCTGAACAGGACAGCGAGGACCAGCCCCGCTCTGTTATAGCCTTCCACGACCGGGTGCTGGACATGATATGTCTTCTGGATGTTTCAGTACCCAAGGCACCCGCTCCACAGGAAGGGGTGCTTTCTGGGGCATTCACCTTGTCTCCTCTGGAGCGTACCGGCTTGTTCTTCCAGAAAGACGTTTTGGCCGAGGTCTGTAAGGTCTGGGAGGAACCACACTCTGGACTGATAGTTAACAAAAAGATTGACGCTCGTTCTCGGCTTCATTCTTCGGAAGAGGTGGCCTTAGCGTCTTGTCCGCTCCCTTCCTCCACGGTGGTGGCGGCTGCCACGTTACAATCCAGACCGACTTCAGCGTAATCTACAGCGGCAGCCCAGGTTCTGGCCAAAGAGGACAAGCTTCTTGACTCTTATGGGAGGAAGATCTTTGCTAATTCACCCCTGCAGTTGCATCAAGCGAACGCGGGGCTTGTGTTAGCGGGGGCGAATATGAAAATATGGAAATGTCTGTCGGAGTTCGAGGAATTCATCCCCGCGGATAAACTAGACGATTTTAAAGCGGGTTTGTCAGATGCCAGGGTCCTGGTGCAGGATATGCTTGAGGCTGCGGCGCATCATTTCGACACCTCGCCCGGGCCTCATGCCTGGCGTGCACACCTCTCGTCAGGCTTGGCTTCATGCCACTAACTTTTCCAAAGAGGTGCAGGATAAAGTTCTGGACCTGCCTTTTGACGGCAAAGAGCTTTTTCATTCGTCAACAGACGTTGAACTGACCAAGACTACGGACAGCACTTAGACAGCCACGTCCCTGTCCGTTTTGGTAAAACCACCTTTCAGGGCGCAGAGGACGTCTTCGCAGCCTCAGCCTTCCTCTGGTTTTCGGGGGTTTCTGAATTGGAAGACGCGTAGAGTCGATACTCCAACAGGAAACTCCCGTCAGCAACGAGGCCGGTTTTTCTCTCGATACTCAGCCTCCTCCTCATAATCTGGTGGTCCAGCCACCGAGATACCAGATAAATGAGGGTTTTCTGCGCTCGCACAAGACCCCGGTGGGAGGGCGCATTGCGTCTCACTGGGAGGCATGGCAGACCATCACCGAGGACCGGTGGGTCTTGTCAGTTGCTCGTGCGGGCTTCCGCTTGCCCCTTCCCCCTACCCCGCCCTTCAATCCTCCCTTCCAGCAGTCAGGGACACCCTCCCTCAGAGCCGAGGTCCAGAAGCTTCTGGATCTCAGGGCGGTGGAACCCGTTCCCCTAGGGGAGCGAGGGGAGGGCTTCTACTCTCGTCTGTTCACGGTGCCCAAACCCAACCAGGCTGGCCTGCGCACCATCCTAGACCTTTCCAGTTCAATCTCTCTTTTCCCCAAGAGAAATTGAAGCTGATCACGCCCTGTCAGATAAAGTCCTCTTTGCAGAAGGGTGACTGGCTCAGCGTGGTGGACCTTCAGGATGCTTATATGCATATCCTTATTTGGAGTCTGCATTGGAAATACCTACGGTTTTCCATGGGGGAGGAGCATTTCCCGTTTTGGGTGCTCCCGTTTGGCCTCAGCTCAGCACAGCGTGTCTTTACGAAGATGATGTCAGTCATCGCAGCTTATCTTCGGCTACAGGGTATCCATGTGTATCCGTATTTGGACGATTGGCTGCTGCGCAGTCCTTGTTGGCTGTCAGCCTCGAACAACCTTCAGTCTCTCCTCCAGCTCCTGTTCCATCTTGGGTTGTCGGTGAACTGGCGGAAATCCTCCATGACGGTCTCTCAGGACTTGATTCTCCTGGGTTTTCATTGGAACACGATCGACTGCAGAGTATACCTGACCGGGGACAGAATGGTGGATCTGTTGGCCACGTGTCAGGTGTTTATGCGGTCGGAGAGCATGTCGGCCTGGTGGTTCCAGAGGCTTCTGGGCCTCATGGCCTCGTGTGTGCTGGCTCTTCCTCTTGCTCGTCTCAAGATGAGGAGGACACAGATGGCTCTTCGGAGCTCCTGGCACCAAGCAGTGGATCCAGACTCCGAAATTATTTTGGTTCCATCCTTCATGAGGTGGTCTTCTTTCAGCAATCTGTCGGTGGGCACTGCTTTTCAAGACGGATTCCTCCCTTTTGGGTTGGGGTGTGACGTTGGATCTTCTTTAGGTTTCCGATCTCTGGTCGCCGAAGGACAGACAGCTTTCTATAAATTACCTGGAGCCCCTGGCGATATTCCTGGCGCTGAAAAGCGTTCAAGCCTGTCATTGTCAACAAAGTGGTCCGTGTCCGCACGGACAATGTGGTGTCCATGTTTTATATCAACAAGCAGGGGGGTACCAAGTCCCCTCCTCTTGTGGATCTTGCCATTCAGATTTCGGAATGGGCTGTTCAGCATGATATCGGGCTGGTGGCAGTACACATCCCGGGCCAGCTGAATGTTACTGCAGATGCTCTCAGCCGACGACCAATGGTTAGCTACGAGTGGTAACTGAACACAGAGGTCCTCTTACAGATATTCCGTTGTTGGGGCACTCCAGAAGTCGACCTCTTTGCGACGTTTACAAACAGGAAGCTTCCCCTGTATGCATCCAGAAACGGCTGGGACCTTCCTCTCTGGGAGATTCTCTTGAAATTTCCTGGCACAACATGAGGGCCTACGCTTTTCCGCCTCTGCCTCTGATTCATCGGTCGCTTTGCAAGCTGAGGGGCACAGTGAATTGTTCTCTTCTGTTCATAGCACCGTGGTGGCCGGCCAGGTTTTGGTTTTCAGAGCTTCAGCATCTGTCGGTGTGTGCGCCGATCAGGCTTCCGATGGTTCCCAACCTGCTTCACCAGAGTGATTAGCAGTTGTGGCACCCCTCCCCACAATCGTTCAACTTGGTGGCCTGATGCCTGAGTTCAGATCCTTAGAGCGCCTCAATTTGTCCACAGATAATATGTGCATTATCCAGGCGGCCAGGAAACCCTCAATGACATCTCTGTATAGAAGTAAAAGGCTACGGTTCTACCACTGGTGTTTGGCTAGTCAGCTGGACCCCAGGGAGGCTACGATCGACGCAGTTCTGTCCTTTGTCTCATATCTGGCAGAGTCTGGCATTCATATCTTGTCCTGCAGGATTAATCTGTCGGCTATTGCCTCTTATCTGTCCACTGATCAGTGCTCTTTTTCGCTGTCAAATCCAGTCATTAAAAGACACTTTGCGGGCCTCATGCACCTTTACCATCCTTTTCGCAAACTGCATCCAACGTGGGATCTGAATGTGGTCCTTACGGCCTTGTGCCATAAACCTTTTGAGCCCATGGCTATGGTCGACCCTAAGTACCTTTCGTGGAAAGTGTCCTTCTTGGTTGCTGTGACTTCGGCAAGGCGTGTCAGTGAGCTCCAGGCCTGGTCCATGGAGCTTCCCTTCCTGGTTTTTCATAATTTCCTTCCTTCCAAAAGTGGTCTCTGATTTTCACCTGAATCAGTCTATCTCTTTGCCTGTCTTCTTCCCAAACCCAGCCTCAGAGGCTGAAAGGGTTTTGCATTGCCTGGATGTTATAAGAGCTCTTAAGCTCTATCTGGACAGAACATCTGAGCTTAGGAACTCTTCTCAGCTTTGGTGACTTTCGGTAATCTGCAAGGTAAGCTGGCCTCGAAAGCGACCATCTCCATCTGGATTGCTGCCTCTATTGCGGAGGCTTACACTGTTCAGGGTCTTCAACCTCCAAGAGGGATTCATGCTCATCTTGTGCGGGGCAAGGCGGCTGCCGTTGCCTTTCAAAAGTATGTTCCCTGGGAGACCATCGCGAAAGCGGCTATGTGGGCCCCCCCCATCGGCTTTTTGTAGGCATTATTGTATAGACCTGAGCTCCTGATGCTCAGTTCGATGAAGCTGTGCTAAAAAACCTGTTCCAATAAGGAGTTTCCATCCACCCCTAATTCCTGTGAGGAGTGCTTGGGAATCTCCCATAAGTATGGAGGAAATTGGACAGGACGTAGGAGCATAATAAAGTTACTCACCGTAGTGACTACCCTACTCCTAGTCCATAGTCCCATTTCCTCCATACGCCCGCCACCGTCCCCTCTAATAAGGTTCCTCTGTTATTGCTTAAAGGGATCAGACCTGGCAATAGAAAAGGACTGATGGGCGATGCACTGGGCGCAGCTAAGGAAGGCGGGGTTACGGCCGTGTGCGGTACCCCGTGTAAAAAGAGAGGAAGGACACATTTTTGGAAAATGTGATGCTTTTTACAAAGTGCTCCGGTCCCGTCCCACAGGACGGGGGAATGTCCCATAAGTATGGAGGAAAGGGGACTATGGACTAGGAGTAAGGTAGTCACTACAGTGAGTAACTTTATTAAAATTTATAAATTAAATAGTAACTTACCTATTTTGCCAAAAAAGAACATACAATACATAGTATAGCTGGAAAGGCCTTTTTCCAAATATAGAAGGCAGACACAGTGATCACAATAGATTCGGCATAGTATATCGAGTTCCAGAATTGGTCAGTAATGATAAAACCCATTCTGGTAACCAAAGAAGTATGTCCTTTTTCATATGATTTGGATAGATTTGCACAAGCGGTAAGGATATGCAGAGAAGTTTCTGTATTTGATTTACATAGGCGACAATGTCTTTCTTCATAAGGAATCCCAGACCATCCGCCAATGAACTCTTTTGTTGGTAGAGTATTAAGTCTTAAGTATATAATGAAGTGTTTTAATTGCATACTGCATGCCTTAGTTAAGTAAGTACAAGGTCGATTAAAACAGAAAGGGCCTCATTACGGCCATGGCGCTCCCGTAATGAAGGGTGCTGGTACGGGACCGACACCGTTCATTACGGGATGCCTTATTAAGAGGTCCCCTAGCGGGACCCGCACAGAATGTCTGGTCAGACCAGACGTCCTTTGCAGGTTCTGCAAGGGGACCAAGGAGCTAATAACGGGCCCATTGTTAACGGGCCCGTTATTAGCTCCATCTTCATTCTCATTGAGCCCCTAGGGGCTCAAATGGGAATGGGGATTGGTTTTGCGGATGAGGAATTACCTGGTCCTCCAAGGTTGGAATGACCCGGTAATTCCTCATTCACAGAACCCGGTATGGAGGCAGCCATGCCCTTATTAAGGGCATGGCTGCCTCCATACTCGTAATGAGGCCCAAAGTCTTGACTAGCGAGCGTGAAATAATTATTTTTATGATGCAGGTAACAAAGGCTAGAGTTTATATTCTAAACTGTTGTCTTTGATTTCATATACCTGGCAGGAGCCGGGGAAGGGATGAGTTCTTGCATAGAAAGCCCCACTTAGTATTTTGACGTGGAGGCCTGCATTTCTGAGAAAAGAGGGTTCATGCATAGTTGGAAGCATTTTTTTGCTATCAGGCCTAACAAACGATTATGATGTGACATGGGTAAATGAAAAGATAGTACAAATTTACCTTGTTGAAATAGCCACATCGATTTGAGTGAAGGAAGCCCAAACTCAAGCCTCAACGCCTCCATATAGATATTAATCCCTCAATGTTTTTTCCACCTTTGCTGTAAATATACTTCTTTAACGCTCGCCATTTCCTCAGACCCTTACTTATTATAAAGGCACCATGAGAAGATTTTTTTGTGTGAGCCATAATATGTACCCAGAGATAGATGTTATTATTTACTATCTCCAGAGTAGCATCATCAAGTTTCCAAACAAAGGTGTTCTTGGTCCTGGAACTGGGACAAACTATCAAAACCTTAGTCTTAGCAATGCTAATTTTCAGATTATTTTCTTTTGGGTATGGAGACAGCGCATCAATAGAGCGCTGGAGGCCAATTGGAGTGTGGTCCAGTAGCACTGTATCATCAGCATACCCTAGCCAAGCAGCCGGATCACACCCCAAATTGGGAGGAAAATGATGTGCATGTCTCAGCGCAAAGGCCATATCAGAGAAATAAAAGTTGTAAAGCAGGGGGGCCAAGGCACAACCCTGCTTTAATCCTTTATTTGTCAATATTGGCGGAGTAGTCATGCCCTCTTGGTTCAATCAGACCATTGCACGAGTATCAGTATACAGCATTTTGATGAAATGAAGGAGACACGGCTCAATACCCCAAGTCTGAAGCTTTGTCCAAAGTCTAGCTCGGGGCACAGTGTCAAATGCTTTGCTAAAGTCAGTAAAGCACATATACAATTTTGTTGCCTTGGGGCGAGAAGCTTCTGACATCAGGCAATGTATAGCACAGATATTCAACTTAGTGGGATGCCCCTTTATAAAGCCAGTTTGGAGTTTGCTGTGTTGGCCTTTTTCCTCTTTCCATTTATTTAGTCTCTTTAAAAGCATCATAGCAAAAATCTTCTGACTACTATCCATCATTGCAAGGAGCCGGAAATTATCGGGGCTACACCTATCTCCCTTTTTAAGTATCGGGATGAGCGCTGTCATCCGCTAACTCCCAGGGATGTTACCTGCAATAAGGATATTATGAAAAAGATGTGACAGTGTGCCCAGAATAAAGGATTAGCCTGAATAACCGCATTTGCCAGACCATCAGGTCCAAGCGCACAGGAATTATTAAGCCTCTTAATGATTAGTAGTAAGTCATTGATGTCAAATGATAACTTCTCAAATGCGTCAGACAGCCAGGATACCACAGGATTGGGTTTAATGTTGGCATCACAATATAGAGTTTGTATTGCATTAGTCCATATCGTGCCCGAGATCACATTGTCTTCCTGAGCTGTCCCTGCAGATGTCAATTTCCTAATAAAGACAAAAACTTTTTGTTGTCATTACCCCGTAATAACTTGAAAAGGAGCATCCAGACATTGTGCGCCTTGAGCCAGTTTTTATAGCGTGTTGCCAAGTTTGACATTCTTCTTCTTTTATCAGTGGGGGGGGGGGGTCATCCTATCTCTTTACCCTAGCTCTGGCACTTCCCTTTTTTGTTTGTATTAAGATATCAAAAGGACTGTGAGCAGGAGCAGCTCTAATAGCTATAGTTTTACTTAGACCAAGTTGTTTGCCCAATAACCTGATCATCTCACCGAAATCCCAGCCATGGTTTTCAGCCAGCCTAAGAGGAAACATTGCCTGTCTGAGATTTGTTTATTAAGCTTGTTTAAGTTAAATTCTGAGCATTTGACACGGTTTCCTTGTGAGTTTATCATTACCCGATTGCCAATACTTCTGATACAGTTGTGCTTGTCCAGACATATAGGGCCTCATTACACGGAAGGCGGTGAGCCATGGCGCTATTAGCGCCATGGCTCATGCCGGTAAAATACCGGCACCGCCTTGGCGGAAAGGGGATTTACCGCCCCATTCCAAGGTTGGAGGGGCGGTAAATCCCCATTCCCCATTTACCCTTCCCCATTCCCATTTTTGCCCCATAGGGCATAATGGGAGTGGGGAAGGCGCTAATTACGGCACCGCAATTTTGCGGTGCCGTAATTAGCTCCGAGGTCCCTTAGAGGGTTGGTTTTTAACGTCTGCAAAAAGCAGGCGTTAAAGCACCAACCCGCTAAGGGACCTCGTAGTAAGGCGGTAATGGTTAACGGTCACCGTTACCATTAACGGTGGCCGTTAACCATTACCGCCTTCCGTGTAATGAGGCCCATAGACCATTTCAAGACTGCATGATCACTGTACCTAGTATTTTGTATGACTAGAAAGCTACATCAATTAGCGGTGTCATGATCTGCCAAGATGTAATCAAGGCAGGAATTTACTCTGCCATAGGACGAGACGTCCTCACTTGGTCCCCCTGTTATTAAGACAAAGCATATCATATGATCCAATTAGCAACACCGAACGCGCGCTTCTAGAGCAATGATTAACACTTGCCTCTGTATATGTTTTGACACTCGAAGTGTCACCAATAAGGGCCGGGTGAGAGTGCAATGTAGGAGAATTAAAATCGCCCGCTAGAATTACTCTTCCCTTTGGACACCACTCAAACCAAGATAACAGAAGACCCTCAACAACATTCACCAAGGTATGTCTTTCATTCGTGGGGGGAGCATACACGTTGATTAACAATATGGGCACCCAAAAGCAGAAGGGGTCAGAAATGACTGCAGGAATAATGTAGGGGTCAGTTGGTCCGCTAATGTAAGGTGTTAGAGTACATTGTACACGCACACTTATAGCTAGTCCCCCAGTGGGACGACCCCGGGGATGGCTTATCGCCCGGCGACAGAGGACTTGAAACTCATCAATATAGAAATCTCTAGTGAGCCAGGTTTCCTGTAACATAAAAACCTCAGATTCTGTCATTAGAGAGAATTCCCCCGAATGCCTCAGGAATGAGCTTTGCCCACGAGTATTCCAACACATACAATCTATATTTGATTTAATATTGATATGTCAATGATTACCAGAACTCAACGTATCTGGTATCCACCGTGTGACCTGCTTTTACCCGGTAACAATATTTTTATGTTTAATAAGGGAGGCACGTAGACTATCCCTATCTGTACTTCATTTAGCAGAGGAAACCGGACTCACTCGATTAGCAAGTGCTGCAGTAATGCTGTTTTGGTCTGCAGTGCTAAATGTGTGTTTCCTACAGACTGTAAGAACGAAGCCCATCCTGTTAAGTTCAGAATTACAAGTGTTCAATAGCATGGAAATAACTGGCAAAATAAATTAGATCAGGGCCCAATTGGTGGTATTATATGTGGGTAGGGAGTTCTATATGAAGCATATCTTCTATAGAAATGCCACCCAGTCTGGGAATTTTGCACGAGAGATTGAGAAGCAAAGCACGATTAAGGAATGGACTCTCATCATTCGGGTTAACCTCTTCCAATTTAACTACCTTCTGCAAAGGAAGAGTCAATTCTTGTTCACCTGAGGACAAGATGTTAGACCCCTTCTGTGTGTTTAGGTGCGATAGACAGCCGTGGGGATAAGGTAGGAAGGGAGGAGGAAGGCAAGGAAGAGGAGGCTGAGGGAGAGTAGACAATCTCTGCCTTAAATCCAGTAAATATCCTTTGTGCTGCTGTTGTGGTATAGTGGCCACCTGCGTATGACTATTAATGGTAGGTATTAAGTTAAAGGGATGGTCTAGTAGAAATTTTTATTTAAAAAATAGATAGGCAACATAAAAAACAAAATACTAGCATTCTCCGTTTTAAAACTTCCTATGTAAAATTTTGAGCTATTCAAGCTCAAAATTCGCAAAAGCAAGCACATGGGCGCATCCATTTTGTGAAATGGAGGCCCTCCTGTGCTGGCTTTTGCTTTTGCGGCACTAATGAAGGAAAAGCCAGCCAGCTGTAGTAAACAAAGGCTACCGCTGGGTGGCTTTCCCTTCATTAGTGCTGTAGGCGGAGGACGGGGACCGGAGACCAGAGCAGGAAAGCTGCAGCTGAATCTCGGTAAGTGCTATTTTTAAAAAAAAAAAAAAATAAGCACTAGCTGCAGTTTTTTTTCTAAGTTTTCCGGGCTGGAGGAGCCCGGAAAACTTAGAAATAAAACCGCAGCTTTAAAAACGTATTTATGTTTGCGGTCGCTTTTGAAGCGACCGCAAACATAAATACAACATTGTGTTGGAAAAGGCTGCGGTTTTTCTTTCCAAGTTTCTCAGGCTCCTCCGGCTTGGAAAGAAAAACCGCAGCCTTTTCCAACACAACCGCGTTGTTTCTGCCTGAAAAACAACCGTGTTGTTTCTGCCTGAATCTGCTTTACCATTTGGGGCTCTCGGGCTCCCCACGGGGAGCCCGAGTGTCCCAAATGGGAAATCAGCTGCAGATAGAAACACTATGCGGCATGTAAACATAACTGCGTGTGTTTCTGCCTGCTGTGGCTTTCACTTTGGGTCTCCGGTGCTCCCCTGGGAGCACCGGAGACCCAAAGTGATAGCCATAGCAGGCAGAAACACACGCGGTTGTGTTGGAAAACGCTGCGGTTTTCTTTCCAAGTTTCTCAGGCTCCTCCGAGCCGGAGGAGCCTGAGAAACTTGGAAAGAAAAACCGCAGCGTTTTCCAACACATAACGTTGTATTTATGTTTACGGTCGCTTCAAAAGCGACCGCAAACATAAATACAACTTTTTTAAAGCTGCGGTTTTATTTCTACGTTTTCCGGGCTCCTCCAGCCCGGAAAACTTAGAAAAAAAAACCGCAGCTAGTGCTTATTTTTTAAAAAAAAATAAATAGCACTTACCGAGATTCAGCTGCAGCTTTCTCCAGCATTGGATCTTTCATGGATTCACATGCTTAGAATATTCCCCGTCGTCAGGCTGGGAATCCCCGGTACATTATATAGACCCTTTCCCGTAGGAAAACTTTTTCGACGCTTATGCGTCCTATCCACCTCGTTTTGTATCATGCGTGCCCGCGCCGTCAGGACGCCATGATATAAATACAGGACCCGCCCCCGCGCTCCCTCAGATTTCAACCGTCTTTCAAAGTAGTGGGATCCTCGTGGTTACTGCTAGTCGAAATTAGGTTGTATTTTCGCTTCGGCGACATTACATTCTGGGAAAAATATGTCCGGAAAAGCTTTATTTCGCCCCTGTGCGACATGTGGACTCAAAAAAGTCTATGAAGGTGATGCCCACATGGATTGTATCTACTGTCTCCACCCACACCACACGGCGGATACATGCGAGATATGCCAGGGTTTCTCCCAAAAAACCCTTAAAGACCGGAAAAGAAGGTTGGTCGACTGGCTTAACGACGGAGCGGATGCCTATTACTATTCAGGCAGCAGCGGTGGGGATTCCTTCGTCGACGGTGACTCAATCTATGGCCTGGCAGCCAGAGGTTTGTGACCCGGTCCCCCCTGAGGTCCTACTGCAGCCAGACACGGCCTTGTCGGTGTCGTCGGTGGAAGGAGAATGTGGCATGGTTATGCAGCCGTCGGACTTGGGCTTACAGCCTTCAAATACGTCGACGACGAGTGCGAGTGGGGGTGTGGTCCCTCTATCCTCGACGTTGCTGACCCCCCAGACGGTTTTGTCTCTGGATGTGCTTAATACACTTCAGAAGCTCCTGCAGCGTCTGGATACGCAGATCCCTCAGCCTGGCACTTCATCGTTGCTATTTTCTGCACCTTCCGTCGACGAACAAGCTCAAGCAGCTCGCTCGACGACCAAAAGCCTGTCGGCCTCCCAGGTGGTGAAGGATCGTCCTCGAGCGCAGGAGGAGGGTGAGCTATCGGAGCCCGATTCTATACGAGGTGACTCAGGGTCGGACATTTCCCTGTCACCGTCGAGAGACCCAACATGGAATTCGGATGTAGAGGTAGAGTCTACGAGGAGCCAGGCACAACCATCTCCTCCGGATGATGTTGGATCCTTCCATGCAATGTTGGGAAAAGCGTGTTCCGAGTTCGGCTTAATTCCTGAGGAGCAAAAGAAAGACTGTTTTCTTTTTGATCACATGGGTCAAAGGAGGAAATCGGTATTTGCCATCCCAATCCTGGACCATGTGTGGCAAGAAGGCCTCAAGACAATGCGTCATCCGTTCTCGGAACCGGCTATTAAGGGGCGTATTGAGAAAAAGTTTAAAGCTCCGGAGTCCACTCCAAAATGTCTAACATCACAGCCTCTGTCAGACTCTGTGGTATCGGCGGCAGCGGCTAGGAAGGCCAGAGTACAGCAAAAATGTTCAACCCCACCAGAAAGCGAGGCCAGGAGGCAGGACGCCTTTGGAAAAAAGGTGCTCTCAGTCGGCGCCACGACGGTAAGAGCAGCCAACTCCTTGGCGATTGTATCACGATACGATAGGGAGATGTGGCATAAACTAGCCCCTATCCTAGAACATCTGCCGGAAGAACATCGAAAAGCAGCCATGTTGCTAGAACGAGATGGTGAGGAGGCCTCGAACCACGCAATTAATATTGCGGTGGACCTAGCAGAGTCTGGTTTCAAACAAATCAATCATGGCGTAGTACTACGTCGACAAGCGTGGCTCAAATGTACTACTTTCAGACCTGAAGTCCAATACAAAGTCCTAGACATGCCATGTGAAGGAGAAAATCTGTTTGGAGACAAGGTAGATGAAGCCTTGAAGGGGATGAAAGAAGACACGGATACCGCTAGGTCTCTCGGCGCCCTCCAGACAGGTAGAAGTTTTCGCTCTTTTCGCCCCTTCAGGGGTGCTTCCGGAAACTCCCGCTTTGGAGCCTCTAGGGACCGTGGATTTAACAGGCCCTCATACTCCTCACAAGGTTACAGACGTGCATTCCAGTCGGCACGTAGAGGCAGAGATTATCAAGCCTCCAGACGACGCGGCTCGGGTCCCTCGTCGACGAAGGACAAGCAAACCAGCAACCAATGACGGCCTTCGGAACGTCCTGGGGGGTCGAGTCTCTCATCATATCGACCAATGGAAATGCATCACCACAGATCGATGGGTTCTGGACACGATTCGCATGGGTCATGCGCTACAATTCAAAAACAAGCCTCCAAGTCTTCCTCCAGTGTTTTCGGCCCAGCCCCACCTTCGAGTTCTAAGACAAGAGGGGGCGCTTATGCTGCAAAAAGGAGCGGTAGAACGGGTTCCTGTGGCACAGGAAGGACAAGGGGTTTATTCCCGGTTCTTCGTTGTCAAGAAGCCAAATGGAAAATGGAGGCCCATTCTCGACCTGAGGGTACTCAACAAATGGCTAAAGAGCTCAAAATTCAAAATGCTAAAGCTCCAGGAGGTTATCAGGTCAGTGCAACCCATGGATTATCTGTCGTCGCTAGACCTTCAAGACGCATATTTTCATATCCCAATACGCCCACGACACAGGAGATATTTAAGGTTCGTCGTCGGGCGAAAGCATTTTCAGTTCAAGGTCCTCCCGTTCGGTCTCAAGTCCTCCCCCAGGACGTTCACCAAGTGTGTGGCCCCTATAGCGGCCCATTTAAGGAAGGACGGTCACCATGTCTATCCCTATCTAGACGACTGGCTGGTCAGAGGTTCGTCCATGGAACAAACACGAAACAGTCTGGGGGCCACGATGTCCCTCTTACAGGAACTGGGCTTCGCGATAAACTTCAGCAAGTCCTCTGTAGAGTCTTCGAGGACCTTGGTCTTTCTAGGAGCGGAGTTTCATACGCACACAAGCCTTGTAAGACCATCCAGCGAAAGAATACAGAAGCTACAAAGCAAGGCGTCGGAATGGAGATGCGGTACCAGGGTGTCGGTGCGCAAATACATGTCCCTGCTAGGGACCATGTCATCCTGCATTCCGTTGATAAACAACTGCCGTCTGTTTATGAGGCCTTGCCAGGAATTTCTAGCGGACCGTTGGGCGCAGAGCCAAGGTCGCTGGTCCGACAGACTGGTCATCGACGAACAACTGGTACAAGCACTCTGTTGGTGGAGAGTTTCTACTCATCTAACGAAAGGAATGCCTCTGGTGGAACCGGAGTTCCAGAAGACGGTGGTGACGGATGCATCACTGAGCGGATGGGGAGCTCATCTGGATACGTTACAGGTACAAGGCCGGTGGTCGTTACAAGAGTCCTCCCTGCATATCAACCTGCTAGAACTGAGAGCAGTGCGGTGGGCTCTAAAATCTTTTCTCCCTCAATTGAGAGACTCTGTGGTGCGTGTCATGACGGACAACACGACTACAATGTTTTACCTAAGGAAACAAGGAGGAACACGTTCCAGGTCCCTGTCGATGGAGGCACAGAAAATCTGGCATTGGGCCCTGCAACACAACATGCTTATCTTGGCGTTCCACCTGCCAGGTGTGAGAAATGTGGAGGCCGATGCCCTCAGCAGGGAAATGAACGAAGTTCACAAATGGGTGCTGAACGACCAGCAACTACAACACGTATTCAAGAAGTGGGGACATCCTTCCATCGATCTGTTCGCGACGAAGGACAACAGGAAATGCCCGCAGTATGCAAGCAGATGGCCTCAGCAGGGCTCACTGGGGGATGCGTTCTCCTTCCCATGGACGAACAAATTCCTGTACGCATTCCCTCCATTTCCTCTTATCCGTAGGACGTTGCAATGGATCCTCAAGTACCCATGTCGGGTGATTCTGGTGGCCCCGTATTGGGCCAGACAGGTGTGGTTTTCAGACCTGCTGCACATAGCGGCGGCGGAGCCAATGAGGTTCAGGAAGATCCCCAACCTTCTGTCTCGACAGGAGGGTATCGTTTGGCATCACGACCCGGACAGCCTCAAGTTGACGGCCTGGCTCCTGACTTCGCCGAATTTGGTCAGCTAACGATTACGGAGGAGTGTCGTCGTATTCTGCAAGCGGCAAGAGCACCTTCCACAAACACTTCATACTCGTACAAATGGAGGAGTTTCTGTCAGTGGTGTGTGGATCAACCAGGTTTAGTTCTGCAGTCGATTACGCCGGAACAGCTCCTTCCATACTTGCTGTTCTTAACTCAAAAGGGCTTATCGGTGTCGTCGATAAAAGTACACCTGGCCGCCATCTCCAGGTTTACACGTCAACGACATTCCGCACCATTATTCAGCGACCGCCTGATTAAGCACTTCCTTAAAGGTTTGTTTAGGAGTTTCCCTCCCGAGAAGAGATTTCCTCCGGTGTGGAGCCTCAATCTGGTGTTAGCGTCTCTTATGAAATCTCCTTTTGAACCAATGTCATCATCGTCTCTAAAGTTTTTGTCGTGGAAATTGGCCTTCCTGGTGGCCATCACTTCAGCCCGACGTATTTCGGAAATCCAAGCTCTAATGGTAGACCCACCATACTTAAGATTTTTCAAGAACAAGGTGGTCCTTGCCACTAACCCACAGTTCATACCGAAAGCTCCTTCAGTGTTCCATAAACATTCCTCTATTGTCTTACCTACGTTTTTTCCAGAGCCATGCTCGGGAGCGGAGCGCACGTTACACACATTAGACGTGAAAAGGGCTCTCAAGTTTTATCTTCATCGCACGCAACCTTTCAGGGAAACGAGGCAATTGTTCGTGGCCTATGGTTTGGGTGCTAAAGGCAAAGCCATTTCAAAGCAAGGACTGTCAAGATGGGTATCGTCTACCATTTCGTACTGCCATTCCAAGGCTGGGAAGCCTCTTCTGCGACGCCCAAGAGCTCATTCAACTAGAGCGGCGGCATCGTCGACGGCGCTGTGGTCTGGAGTCCCTCTGGGGGACATCTGCATGGCGGCTACCTGGGCGGCTACACACACTTTTACCCGCCATTACTGCCTGTCACAACAACATGCCGAAGATACTCGGATGGGACAGGCGGTGCTTCGACACCTATTCTAATAAGGTAAGCCCCGGTTGAGGGGTTAGATCTTGTTGCAATTATGATTGAATATTGTTCGTTTTCTATGTTAACAATTGCTGATGGGTACACGACCATAGGGAACGGGCATTGTGAGGAAAGTATGTGAGTTTGCATGCACGCCTCCTCTTTTCGGGATGGTACTGCTATGTAATCTATTCTAAGCATGTGAATCCATGAAAGATCCAATGCTGGAGAAGAGAATAGTTTCTTACCTGTAACTCCATTTCTCCAGCATTGGTATCTTTCATGGATTCACATGCGCCCGCCTGCCTCCCCTGGGCATGCAAACTGGTTCCCCACTACTTTGGGGGCTGAAATCTGAGGGAGCGCGGGGGCGGGTCCTGTATTTATATCATGGCGTCCTGACGGCGCGGGCACGCATGATACAAAACGAGGTGGATAGGACGCATAAGCGTCGAAAAAGTTTTCCTACGGGAAAGGGTCTATATAATGTACCGGGGATTCCTAGCCTGACGACGGGGAATATTCTAAGCATGTGAATCCATGAAAGATACCAATGCTGGAGAAATGGAGTTACAGGTAAGAAACTATTCCCTTCCTGCTCTGGTCTCCGGTCCCCGTCCTCCGTCTACAGCACTAATGAAGGGAAAGCCACCCAGCGGTAGCCTTTGTTTACTACAGCTGGCTGGCTTTTCCTTCATTAGTGCCGCAAAAGCAAAAGCCAGCACAGGAGGGCCTCCATTTCACAAAATGGATGCGCCCATGTGCTTGCTTTTGCGAATTTTGAGCTTGAATAGCTCCAAATTTTACATAGGAAGTTTTAAAACGGAGAATGCTAGTATTTATTTTTTATGTTGCCTATCTATTTTTTAAATAAACATTTTTACTAGACCATCCCTTTAAGGTTGAGGTCATTAGAAGTATTGCTGCCAGAACCCAAATGATATACAGAGCCATTATTATACAACAATGTGGAAGGCAGCGGCCGAGGTATCACGGAGGCAGTATGGTTAGGTATAACAATTTGTGGTACTGGCCCTTCTTTGTTACTGTGCTTATTACCTACCATACCTGACCAGGACACCTGACCATACTGGGGATTGAAGTTAGCCAAGTTGGCATTCGTGGTCAATGGGCCAGGGGGTTGCCAATGCTGTGGAAGTATTTGAGACTGGGCTGTTGGTAAGGTTCCGGGGCAGAGCCATTTGTCCAAAGGGCCCCGAAGCGATACCCGATTGAAGGTACCATCACCTTGGTCAACCATATAATTTGTACCAACTGGGACCCTGATCTCAGGAGCAGTGAATGAACTAGTCACGGCCAAAGTTGTATGCTGAATCTCAGTATTCCCCATATTAACTGCCCCATTCCCCGTTTTCCTGGGCTTAATCCTCTGGGATATTTTTCTATATTTATTTTTTTCCCTAAACCCAGGTGAAGTAACCAAAAGATCATCGTCTGGGGCGGGCCTCAACATTGGAGCCACCCCTGTAGCGAAATGCTCCCCATCCTGTCTTCTATTGGTTACCGGAATGTCCTAAACCCCGAATAACCAGCAGTATGGATACTAGCCCCTCAACATAGATATTTCTGTACATAGTCTCTTGAGGAATAGAGGGATTCAAAACTGTTAAACAAGATTCACTTGTTACGTCCAAGGACACGACCTGGGGCAAGTCCGTATTACAGGGAAGAATAACGTCTACTATTTTGCCCAGAATTAATTTTTTTTCATGTTGCTCTTGAGCCATTACTGAACATAACTGGAACAAGGCTTCCATTTTAGCCAATAGGATATTATCACATGATGTAGGTGAGGAGACTTTGGCTGCTTCTTCAAAAGTGATGGCAGCCAAGAGAAGGAAACTTGTCAGTGCTAAACAAATCAGATGAGTCAGAGTAAGTAGATAGAAATCTTTGTAGGTCAGGGCTTGCCGAAAGTTGAGTGCCAATCATATTGTCAATCCCCAGGGAGGTCGATGCTAGTAACGGCCGCCCCCCAAGGAATGCCTGTGTAAGCCGACACACATCTGAAGTAAAGAATGGTTGTTGCCAATGGCCGGCAAATCAAATGAAGCCCTTTCTGCAAGGGTTTCATTATTAGTAGGCGGGATGGGGAGATCTATGTTCTCAGAGTTCTCCATGTGTGTTGTCGTGGCTGGCAGAAAAAAACCCTGAGATTTTGCTTTGCGTAGCCATACTAAGATCATGCTTGTCTTTTTTTGGTGTGGGAGGATCACGTGCCCTGCGTGCTTTCCCTTTCCTTTTCCCTTTCATAGGAACAGGACTGTGTGCCGTGTTGCTGCCAACTACATTCCACCTCTGAATCCTTTCTACAGTCAAGGGAACAGACAGTTTAACAGCAAAAAGAAATGGGTTAATTTATCAGAGACTAGCAGCTCATTGGCTGAAGATACCCCACCTGTAGCCCCTGTGATACAGGCAGGTAATGAGAACCAGCGTTTCTTAGGCCAAGGCCCGAGGAGGGGCCACCACCCCCCCTTGAGGGGGAAGGGCGATTCAGGCTCAGAAGTGGGTCACCAATATACATACAATACCAGGAACAGAGGGTACCCACAATAGCATTGAAACCTATATTCAATTTGTCAGATACACAACTTTCAGAGGTAGAGAAAAGTGTCTTGACATAGCTTTGTGCTAACACAAAATGGGAATTGCAACCAACTGGAGCTAGGACTTCGTACATTATTCCAAAATGCTAGACTCAAGGCCTTTTTCGGTACACAAGCACCAGAAACATCAGAGAGAGAAACAGCCTTCAGGTCGAAATCCACGTTTACCCCTAGCGACAGGCAGACACCTTCCAAAATCATTGCATATGAAAAAATGGTTCTGAAAGGCATCCCATCCATCTTTGAAGCAGTGAGAGACTGCGGACAATTTAACAACATGTCTAACGCTGAATATCATGCCCTTAAGAGATTCGCAACCAATGCCAAAATTGTAATTAAACCTGCAGATAAAGGCGGGGGCAAAGTTGTCATGAATAGATTTAATTATGTAGACATGGTACGTGCGTTGCGCCAAAACTCTGACCACTACCAACAGATTCAGGTCGATCCTACAGATCGGATTATGAGGCGACTCCAGGAATTATGTACGGAAGCCATCGAAATTGGATACCTTTCTAAGAACGAGGCGATGTTCCTTACACCTAGGGACTGCAGGGTTCCAGTAATATATGCATTACCCAAAGTCCACAAGGATTGTGTGAAACCACTGAGGTGCCTAATTGTATCTCTGTGTGGCTCGTGTTTGAAACTGAGTGGCAAATATATAGATACCATTTTGCAACCAATAGCAACAGCCACTAGGTCATACATAAAGGATACTACAGCGGTGATCAATATGGTTGAGGGACTCCCGTTCAACGACAGCACTAATCTTCTGATTACCCTCGATATCACCCCCTTATACACCAATATCCCACAAAGAGAAGTGTTGGATCTACTGAAGATCGCACTGGTCGGACGTCCACCTCCACAGAAGGTGCCTACCCAGTTTATCTTTGAGCTCCTGGAGATGACACTATGCAATAACTTCTTTGCATTTGAAAAATCACCTCGTTATGCAGACCAAAGGAACTGCTATGGGGGCATCATTTGCTCCCAGTCTGGCCAATATTTATATGGCTTACTTCGAGGAGTTGAACACCAATAACCCCTATAGCCTCAAGATAATAAACTGGGTGAGGTACATAGATGATTTTTTTTTCATCTGGACCGGCACTGGAGCCAAGTTTGAGCTCTTTTACGATTGGCTTAATCTCTGCAACAGAAATCAGTTTTTTACCACCCATGTGGAATCGCAGTCTATTGCATTCCTGGACCTCACCAGTGGGTACCAACTATATACCAACCTTTATAGGAAAGAGACAGAGCGCAACACACTGTTATTATACTCTAGCCAACACCCTAAATCTCTTACGGAAAATCTACCCTTTGGTCAATCTCCATCTTCGAGAAATTGTTCGCATGTAGGAGATTTTGAAACCCAAAGCGAACATCTTAACTGACAGACTCAAACAAAGGGGTTATCCACACACAATCTTTAAACATGCAGCCAAATGTGTGAGTTTCGCTAATAGGGATGCGCTGCTGGCTCAGGATCATTCAAAGCAGGACAAAAACTGGTTGGTGTGTGTTACCACGTTTGGTAAACATATGAACCATACCAAGAAACTGGTCAAAAAATACTTGGCATTAGTCACAGCGTGAGCTCCCCCTTTTTGCATTAAGGAAAGGTAAGATCATCCGCGATCGATTAATTCACTCTAGTCTTAAACCAAGAATAGCCTAATGACAGCTTGGAATACAGGCAGAGACCCTGTCAGGGGCCACTATTCATGTGCCAACTGTAGTGCCTGCCAACTCACAAGTGCAACAAAAGAATTCTGCTATGGTGAATTTAGGTGGGAAATTTGCAATTTTACAAATTTCAATACCAGTAATGTAGTGTATGCTATAAAATTCCAGTATGGGCTAGTATACATCAGAATGACCACAGGAAAGCTAGCTATACACCTTAATGAACATCTGAGCAGGATAAGGAATGGAACCCTCACTGCCCCGTTAGTACAACATTTAATCGCCCTGAAACATGGGCTGGATGATTTTAGTTGGGTCATTTTGGATGCTGTAAAACCTGACCGACAGAGTTTCTCTACAGCAACACGTCTGTTCTGCATCGACCAGGAATGGATCCTAAGACTTAGAACCCATGAGCAAGGACTTAATGTTAAGCTCCTCTGGCCAGTTGTGATGGGATAGAGGTCTGCCCATGGTTATTGTTAGGCAGAAACCTGTGCAGTTCCCTTTGGGAACACTGCAAAAGATTTAGGACTACAGGTGTTAGCAGTAAACCCACTTGGTAGCAGTCTGTACCACCAAGATTTACCTGGTAGCTGTGGCTGAGCAGTTAGACTTCCCTCAAGAAGAGTTAGGCAGTATGCAAAGTATACACAATAGGCACCCAGATACAATAATACAAGCAAACACTGACCAGAGCTTTGGTATCAAAGTATATAATTATTTATTTAAAAACACACGGTTTGAAACACTCCAGCACCCTTATTGTAAAACACTCTAAACACAGTTACTATTATAATATATACAACCCTTATTCCTTATCAGATTAGTCTTAGTTAACACCACTTATTTCCAGACAGAGGTGAGCGCTTAACTATAGATGGCACTCCAATAAGTTCATGAAGAAGGGAGGGAAAAAGACAGAATATGGAAAGATCCACCACTCTAAGATTTAGGAACACTTTTTAGCAAGGCAGAAGAGCAAAAGTCACTTGTGAGCCAAAGTCCATAGGCTGGGCCCACTCTTAGAGAGAGCAGAGCACAAATGTGCCCAAGATCACACAGTTACACTAGGCTTTAAAAGTCTTGCAGAGAGTTTGAAAAGAGTTTAGAGAGGCTCAGAAAAGTTTAGCCATGGTGTCCCAGGCTAACCCAGGTTCGAAAGCCGGGGGCTAAATCTACCCCGTACAGTCGGTGGCAAGGGAAGCCAGGCGGAAAACAGTACCTTAAGTAGGAAGGATCCTCCAGCGGGGGCAGTTGTTCCTGGCAGCGGGTGCAAGTCTTGGCGTCGTCCAGGGGAAGAGAAGATCTCGACTTGGAGGAAACCTGAAGGTCGTTGCACTGCCAGGGAAGAAACCAGCCGCGGAGTTTTCCGGTTAAAGGTTTTACCCTTTATTTCGCGGTCGTGGTAAAACGCGGTATTCCGGTTGCCGGGGTGCTTGGCACAGGCAAGGCGGCCACGAGATGCGTCGGGAAGGCGAAAAGACAGTGAAACTGGTTATCCCCACCAGTCAAAGGAAGAAGACTCTCTGGCGGGAGATCTCCTCTGTCGTTGGGAAAAGTAGTGAGACGGTCCAGCAGGGCTCCACCGGTGGTGTCGTCGTGGCAGGTTGGCTCAGCTTCTCCCTCGTCGGATTCTTAGGTCCTGTGCCGACTTCTGAAGTTCCAGTCCCCAAAGCCCTGCTTTTATGCAGAAAACCCCCATTCACTCAGCCTAGCTGTCACTCAAACATCCGGACGGACGGCTCACCACTTGGGCCAATCAGGACGGAGTGCGACGTGAGTTGCCTAGGCAACTCAGTCCAGGGTGCCTAAATCCCCCTCCACCCCATCTAAGTACCCCAGACAGAGTGGCACCACTTTGGAGGGCTTCTGTGGAGAAGCCTGCCAAAAAGTGGAACAAAGGGCTCGACTTGGGTTGGAGTCATAGAAGAGAACACCAATGCCATTTTAGAACCGAGTTTTGGCAAAAAATACCAACCGGAGAATTAATAATAATTAAATAAACCGGCAGTATGTTCGAGGCTATCGTAATTAAATAAATAAAGATAGTAGCCTCGAACAATGGGAAAATCCCATAGAGAAATGTTCGCGGTTGAATATAAAAAGTAGTATCCACTGCCACCAGTCAAAACTCGATCAGGGGGGACGGAGACGTGCCGCCTCAACTGGTTTGTTATGACTAACAAACCATCATATTGTGGACGTACTGGCTGGGGCAATCGAATTGCCCCAGCCAGTACGTCCACAATATGATGGTTTGTACTGGCTCTGCTCAGAATTCAAGACTAGTAAAGTCAATGGTGACTTTACATGCCCTGGGAGACAGCAGTCAGTCCCAGGGTATGGAGTCTATACTGGAGGGTCACTATGACACCCCTGTGTTACTGCACTGAGGGTGCTGTGTAACACACATCACAAAAACACATGAAGTCCTATGGAGTAAAAGACCCCATAGCCCATTAAACCCATCTAGAGTCAAAGGAACACACTCAAATCATGTCCAAGAATGAGGGTAAAATAGTCTCACTCTTGGCAGGAGAAAAAAATAAACCCCAAAAATCCAGCAAAGCTGCTGGGGGACTCACTAGGTTAGGAAATTCAGCCTAAACAGAGAATTCTCCCTAACACTCACCCCCCCACCCCCAGACTAAGGGACAGGAGGATTTAATCCACTCCTGGATGAACCTCATACCTCTAGTCGATGACATACATCCTAGAGAGTCCATCAGCATTTTGATGGTGACACCTTGACCTATGTCCTATGGTCCAATCAAAGGTTTTCCTTTGTAAGCTATATGACCTACAAACCCTTTGAGGAACATCAGTCTTTTTAAAGTTATAGGGGATCTGGTTGACCTGTCCCTCAGAAGTAGTTACAACTTCTGAACCTGTGTTAGGCTTTTTCAAGGGGTCCTTATAAATTCCCTTAGATCTAGAGGGGCCTCCAAGGTTCCTCACCACCTCTCTTGTGGGAGCAGGTTGGGTCTTAGGCCTCTTGGTTGGAGGGGTTAGGGTTAGGCAGTGTACCTGCTTCCCCTTCCTCTTAGATCCAACCTTACCTACTTTAGGAGTTTCCCCCCTAATATTAGGATTTGGGTTGGGGTCTTCAGTAGAAGGTCCAACAGTCTGAAGGTTTTTGGCCTTAGACTTTTCTTTCCTGGTGTTCCACCAGCATTGAGAATTACCAGTTCTCTCAGGCCTAGGTAAGGGTCCAGTAGGTCTATCCTCCACTTCCTCAGAAGCAGGGGGGGTCACAGACTCTGTAACTGGGGGAACAATGATGGAGCTTGGTTGGGGCTCCCATTTCCCTAATGTACTAGCATGAAATGTGCCTGGGTTAGAGGTCAACTTACTAACACCAGGGCTTGTAGTGGGGGTCTCAGTAGAGGTTCCCACAGGCTTAGAGTGGTCCCTTAAGGTGGCCTCTCTAGCCAATTTGGTTAGGTTCTGGTTCTCCATACTGGGAGGCCTGGGGCTATGTGACACTACTCCTAGAGTTCTCAGGTCATTCCCCAACAGGACTTTCCCAGGCACCTCAGTCTGTACACTGACAGGGATCCTCACTGTCATGTTGTTACACTGATTGAAGGCTGGTAGAATAGGAACCATTTGGACAGGGCCTCCAGACATCTTAGTGGGACCTTTGGGTGCTTTTGCAACATCCTCAGGTTGAAAGAAGCTTTCATCCACTACTGTTCTGCTGGCCCCAGTGTCTCTCCTGGCAGGAGTATCCTGGCCATTGACAAGAACACTGTCCACATAATACACCTTAGAGTTAACAGGTAGGGAGTTATACACAACCTTTTCTGGGGACTAACCAGACCCATAGGCTCTAAGTTTACAGTTGCTTGAAGACCCAAGGGTTCTTCAGCAAAGAGTTCAAAGTGGGCACTAGCCACCTGTACTTCATCCTCAGGAGTGAAGGCTAAGGAGACTGTGCTGATCCCTGCAGGTTTACCCTTGTATCTGGGATCCCCTTTGATATGGTCAGTAGCCTTACAGATATAGCATTGTCCAAATGCTCTCTGAAAGGGTGGCTTGTTCTGGCTTCCTTCTGGTTGTTGACCAGAAGGTACACTAGCCTGATTCTGTTTACCCTGGGGCTTACCCTGGCTATGTTGTTGTTTGTGTCCCTCTTTGGTATGGGAGGTATTAGAATTCTCTGGATTCACTTTAGGTGGCTGCTTTCCCTCATCCTTTTTCTGAGTGACCCCAGAATCCTTGTGAGTGGCCCTGTTGGCAACCCACAAGTCAGCAGCCTTAGCTAGCCTTCTGGAATCGAATTCCTTTGAATCAGCCAAGTGCTGTCTGAGCTCAGGAGAGCAGGCATCATAAATTGACTCCAACATAAAAAGATTCTTCATACCTTCATAAGTGTTCACCTTGTAACCCTTAATCCATCCCTCTAAGTTTTTCAACCCTTCACTCACCCAGGTAGCCTATGGGGTACCATCATGCTTTTTGAGGGTTCTAAACCTCTTAAGATACTGGGAAGGGGTCTTCCCAAATCTAACTATCAGAGCTAGTTTCACACATTCATACTCTTTCCTATCCTTCTCCCCCAACTCCATTACCACATCAGTTGCAACAGGGGGAAGCCTAGAGAACAACCAGGTGAGTAAGTCATTTCCTGTGATGATCTGGAGCCCATGATTATATTCAAACAGAGACAACCAATCCAACACATCCAACTTAGGCTCATACTTACCAACCAATTCTTTAGGCATCCAGGGTCTTTTAGGACTGGAACTTCTAGAGGAGCCAGAGAGAGAAGTATTTTCAACAGACAATTTCTTCATTTCTAGCTCATGCTTGAGCTCCATTTCCCTTAGCCTTAGTTCTTGGTTCAGTTCCTGGTGTCTTTGTTCAGCCTGAGTATTACGTTTTTTAAACTCTAATTCAAGTTTCATCTTCTCTAGTTCAAGATATTGAGGACTAAGTGTGGGACTTGGTAAAGGTCCAGTAGGTACAGCAGGTAGAGCAGACAGAGGCCTTGGGGGGGGGGGGCAGTCACAGCAGCCTCACCCTCCTCTTCTGACTCTTCCTCAAGATCATCAACATTTGGTTCAGTTTCAATCTCAATACAGTTGCTGGAGTGGTAGGTTCCTCTGAACCATCATCCAGGCTTTGGTTAGCTAATAACCTTTCTATTAGCTCCATTTTCTTGCCTTTAGTCAGGAGATTCTTATGCTTACAGAGAACTCTTAAACAATCAGCAGTTTTTGTAGCAAGGGATTCTTGACTATAACTTTCCATAGTTAACATGTTAGAAAGATTACTTTTTCAGTGCTAAGCTTTGTGGTTAGTTGCACTAAGGTATCCTTAAGCACTCTAAAATGTATACTCAATACAAATCCCACCGCTGCCACCAGTGTTAGGCAGAAACCTGTGCAGTACCCTTTGGGAACACTGCAAAAGATTTAGGACTACAGGTGTTAGCAGTAAACCCACTTGGTAGCAGTCTGTACCACCCAGATTTACATGGTAGCTGTGGCTGAGCAGTCAGACTTCCCTCAAGAAGAGTTAGGCAGTATGCAAAGTATACAAAATAGGCACCCAGATACAATAATACAAGCAAACACTGACCAGAGCTTTGGTATCAAAGTATATAATTATTTATTTAAAAACACACGGTTTGAAACACTCCAGCACTCTTATTGTAAAACACTCTAAACACAGTTACTATTATAATATATACAACCCTTATTCCTTATCAGATTAGTCTTAGTTAACACCACTTATTTCCAGACAGAGGTGAGCGCTTAACTATAGATGGCACTCCAATAAGTTCATGAAGAAGGGAGGGAAAAAGACAGAATATGGAAAGATCCACCACTCTAAGATTTAGGAACACTTTTTAGCAAGGCAGAAGAGCAAAAGTCACTTGTGAGCCAAAGTCCATAGGCTGGGCCCACTCTTAGAGAGAGCAGAGCACAAATGTGCCCAAGATCACACAGTTACACTAGGCTTTAAAAGTCTTGCAGAGAGTTCGAAAAGAGTTTAGAGAGGCTCAGAAAAGTTTAGCCATGGTGTCCCAGGCTAACCCAGGTTCGAAAGCCGGGGCCTTAATCTACCCAGCACAGTCGGTGGCAAGGGAAGCCAGGCGGAACACGGTACCTTAAGTGGGAAGGATCCTCCAGCGGTGGCAGTTGTTCCTGGCAGCGGGTGCAAGTCTCGGCGTCGTCCAGGGGAAGAGACGATCTCGGCTTGGAGGAAACCTGAAGGTCGTTGCACTGCCAGGGAAGAAACCAGCCGCAGAGTTTTCCGGTTAAAGGTGTTACCCTTTATTTCGCGGTCGTGGTAAAACGTGGTATTCCGGTTGCCGGGGTGCTTGGCACAAGCAAGGCGGCCACGAGATGGGTCGGGAAGGCGAAAAGATGGTGAAACTGGTTATCCCCACCAGTCAAAGGAAGAAGACTCTCCGGCGGGAGATCTCCTCTGTCGTTGGGAAAAGTGGTGAGACGGTCCAGCAGGGCTCCACCGGTGGTGCCGTCGTGGCAGGTCTGCTCAGCTTCTCTTTCGTCGGATTCTTAGGTTCTGTGGCGACTTCTGAAGTTCCAGTCCCCAAAGCCCTGCTTTTATGCAGAAAACCCCCATTCACTCAGCCTAGCTGTCACTCAAACATGCTAAGTGGTGAGCCGGCCGGCTCACCACTTGGGCCAATCAGGACGGAGTGTGACTTGAGTTGCCTAGGCAACTCAGTCCAAGGTGCCTAAATCCCCCTCCACCCATCCTAAGTACCCCAGACAGAGTGGCACCACTTTGGAGGGCTTCTGTGGAGAAGCCCGCCAAAAAGTAGAACAAAGGCCTCGACTTGGGTTGGAGTCACAGAAGAGAACACCAACGCCATTTTAGAACCAAGTTTTGGCAAAAAATACCAACCGGAGAATTAATAATAATTAAATAAACCGGCAGTATGTTCGAGGCTATCGTAATTAAATAAATAAAGATAGTAGCCTCGAACAATGGGAAAATCCCATAGAGAAATATTCGCGGTTGAATATAAAAAGTAGTATCCACTGCCACCAGCCAAAACTCGATCAGGGGGGACGGAGACGTGCCCCCTCGACTAACAGACCCCGGTGCAATCGAATTGCCCCAGCCAGTACGTCCACAATATGATGGTTTGTACTGGTTCTGTTCAGAATTCAAGACTAGTAAAGTCAATGGTGACTTTACATGCCCTGGGAGACAGTAGTCAGTCCCAGGGTTTGGAGTCTATACTGGGGGGTCACTATGACACCCCTGTGTTACTGCACTGAGGGTGCTGTGTAACACACATCACAAAAACACATGAAGCCCTATGGAGTAAAAGACCCCATAGCCAATTAAACACATCTAGATTCAAAGGAACACACTCAAATCATGTCCAAGAGTGAGGGTAAAAGAGTCTCACTCTTGGCAGGAGAAAAAAATAAACCCCAAAAATCCAGCAAAGCTGCTGGGGGACTCACTAGGTTAGGAAATTCAGCCTAAACAGAGAATTCTCCCTAACATTTATCAGTTCTGGTATGCATCTCTCCAATGGTTGCCCATTCCAGTTTGCACCTTCAGCATGTGGCTTAGCTGCACAACTTTGCAGCTCTGACATCCGCAGATCCAGGCATTTGCTCGCAGGCCCGGCTGCACATGGCACATAGTTGACGCCCCTATTTCTCTGTAGCACTTTGTTAGGTTACACCGGACCAGTGTGCAAACTCCCTGATGTAGACTGCTGGTGGTCCCGCCTGCTGCAGGATCGAGGGTATGTATCCAGCACTTTATTCAGTTGTTGTTTTTCCTCTGTCCGAGCTGGGCCCAGCCTGCCACCCTTCAACATTGTTTTTCTCTAAATGGCCCATGACAATTATGGCACAGTGTCTATGTTTACAGTTCAGCCACAGAGATTAGATCTGTTGCCCCATTAGTTCCTCTGGCACAAGCATTGCCAGCTCTGTGCTTGCTACAAGATTGTAGTCCCCTTGGTCCACTCCAAGATGGACGAAATCGGTGGCCATATCTCAGGCCTCAGCCTCCCAGCGTCTATGGAGGCAATGCGTGATGTGGATATGGTCTGTCACTATGCAATCCAACTCAGTTTAGTTTACTTGTATCCCCTCAGGGAGACTGTTTCCAAGTGCAGCCGAGCAAAAGCATGTGAGCGAAAAGATGCAGACACGTATCTAGCCACGGGTAAGCAGATTTCTACCCTTCATTCCCCTCCTATACATAATGTTTATAGATAATTTTTACTTTTATGTTTGATCTTCAGTTGGGAACGGCGACCACACAAAGTTCATGCAGCCAGCCGCCGGTACCCCTGGTTACTCTATATAACATAACAGTTGCCTGCCCTGTAAGCAGGCGGTAAGCGTAGCCAATATAGGTAAATCCCTGAGGTGACACTCACAGTGGGATTTATAATATTTCGAGTGAGTTTACTTTATTTTACCAGATGGGCCATTGGCAAACACTACGATAGCACTGATGCCTGGCAGGCATTCAGCCTTGCCTTGAGTGTAGCAGAACCTACACGCAGGATGTGTAGCAGCAGCCATTATTTAACAAATTGTGTAGTACTGCTGCCCGCAGGGCCTAGTGTTTAAAACACTCCACACTTTTTTTTGTCTTTTTGCTAGACCTCCCGCTATTGACTATTGAAGTAAGCAGACCACTTGTGGTCTCCAGCGGTCCAACTACGGCGGTACAGCAGTGACCACTACTACTCTGCCGACACGAGCAGTATTACCTAGAAAATAGGGGTACGTTCTCCCAGTTGGTTCCTACTGCCTAGTATGTTACCTACCCTTTGAGAGCGTTTGTGACAGTTAGGTGTATGCGCCTCTGCTCAAAGTATGATAGTGGTTTTCGCTCCTTTGCTTTGCACCTTTAGCTACTGGCATCAGGTCCTTTCAACAATTTGGACGAGTGCTGAATGTAGGACGACGCACCTAGCTGTATAATGCACACCTGGGACGGGAAGAAACGTAATAGCCCGCTTTGAGAGGTGAGTAGTGACCACTACCACCACACAAACCCCCCCTCTCACTCTAGGTAAGTACCTTCGGTGTGCCTTGCCAGGACCAGATGCCCCTGGCTATTGTAACCGGTAATTGAGTTGTAACACCAACTCTAATGCACATTCTTTTCTGTTATTAGATACTTGTGACACATAGGAAGCTTCCGACCCGGCCACCTGCCAGCGTTTGGTCTGCTAGTGACAGTACAAGCTCTGTCCCTTGATTTTGACCACCCCCGATTTTTAATAGTTACTTTATTGTACTTTTATGAGCTAGGGGTTTCTGCAAGCGCCTTGCTACACCACGGTTTTATTTATTTTTCACCACAGGTAGCTCATCTACCACATTAGCAGTGACTTTGGCCCTGAAGAAGGCTGGGCTCATCCGAATTGATCGAGCCACCCCAACCGAAACTTGAGTAGGCACTGCGGTAACCTGCTATGCCAAAAAAAGAAAATACATTATTAACTGTCAGCTAAAATGTGGCAGCTTTGCTCTGTCGTATAGGTATGTTTGAAAGTTACAAGGTAATAGATATATGAAGAACTGGACTAAGAATCATATCCTGTTAGTGAATTGCAGGTGTTTCTTATAATTAGTTGTCTGTATAATCAGGTTTTCTACTGTTTTTCTACAAAATTCCAATTAGGATAATATTCCGATTTGGATACTCTTTGTTACCCGTCTGTGTCCTTTCCCTGTGACACCACAGCTTTATGCTTGTTTGGTGATGTGTGTGAGCTAGACACGAGACTGGTCTTGGGTATGCATGTGGATGAAAAAGTATGAGCTCAGTATGAATAAACACATTGGGCCTCATTACACGGATGGCGGTAGGGATTTACCGTTACCGGTAATGGAATACCGGTAACGTTAAATCCCCATGCGGATCACGACCCGGCACACCGCTATTAGCGGCATCGCAAATTACGGTGCCACTAATAGCGGGCAGGCCGTGTGCGCGCGACCCTCCACCCCGTAAATTACGCCATGCCGCTATTAGCACAGCATCACAAGGCCAGTGGACATGCTAATAGCGGCATGGTAAATCCACTCAAACCCCTTACCGCCATGGTGCTAATACCGGCATCGCGGAGCACCCGTTAAGAGGAATGAGCAGTGTTCCCACCTGCCACAGGTGGACACAATCAGCACAGGTGGAGGCAATGGAGACTGTGGCAGCTCAAAAGGAGCACACCACACCCCTTCCCACACCCCTTCCCACACAAAGATGGTTCCAATACTGGCAGCAGTACATGGCCTGGGGGACCTCATTGCAGCGCAGCTGCTACTACAACAGGCAGCACAAAGGAGACGCAGGAGGAGGAGGAGGAGGAGGAGGAGGAGGAGGGCAAGACAGGCACAGCAAGCACCACAACGGCACCTATTCATACCACAGAGGCACCCACCAATCCCCAGGGTCAGAGCCAGTCCATGCAACCTAACCCCTGAGCAGATACACACCCTGTACCGTCTGGACAGGGTTACCATCACCAGCATCGTGGACATGATCCACGACGACATTGTGAGCCTCATAGACATCAGAACTGCCATCCCCCCGCTACTGAAGGTGGTGAGTGTGCTCCACTTTCTGGCCACAGGCACCTACCAGCATACAGTGGGACAGATGCATGGCATCTCACAACCAGTATTCACACGCACGGTGAACCAGGTACTCGATGCCCTCCTGAAGCATGCACCTGAACACATATCCATGCCACGGACTGCCCAGGAGATAGCAAACACAAAAGTTGGCTTCTATTCACTGGCAGGCATCCCAAGTTGCATTGGGGCCATCGACTGTACACATGTGGAATTGGTGGTCCCACATCACAATGAAGTAGTCTACCGGAACAGGAAGCAATTCCACTCTATCAATGTCCAAATGGTATGTGACGCCAACAAGATAATCACACATTGCTGTGCCCGATTTCCAGGATCAACACATGATTCCATGGTCCTGCGGAACTCAACTCTCCCACGCTACATGGAGCGAAACCCTGGACAACGTTTGTGGCTACTCGGTGAGTAGCAGGGCAAGCACATGGCAACGTGATTGGGGGGGGGGGGGAGAGAAACATACTGCAACTGGGAGTGATTGGGGGGGGAGAGATGGGGGGGGAGAGATACATACTGCAACTGGGTGTTGACTGTCGTCCGTAGGAGAAATGGACATACAGATGTACACCAATGTGCATCCGGGAAGGCCACGATGTACTTGGAATGAACCCACATGCAATTTGAAGCTGCACAACATCAATCCAGCAATGCGCCCTTGAATGCATGCAAAGGGATCACCCCTAGACATAGCACCTATAGCACCACTGAAGTGATGCCTCACAGCATGGCCACATTGGTGTCAGAATGACAGTACACTCGCAGTGTGGTACCAAATTTGCCTGGGACAGGGAAACCTAAGACCTGGCCTCACCCAGGACATGTCAAATGCTGTTGGAGGCATTAATGTTGCATTACTACTTGCAGGGTCAACCTCCCCCTTGCACGTTGCTGCCACACAGACCATCTGCATGTATGCTGTCAATTCAGTACTTGGATCACAATGCAATGTCAATTAGTGTGATGTGAACAGGCCGCTCATGAGGTGAACAGTAACAGGACCCTGTTCATTCCCCCATACAGGTGATGCGGGCTATCCCCTGAAGACCTGGCTCCTCACACCTGTACGGAACCCACAGAACAGGCACGAGGAGGAATACAATCGTGCACATACCCGTACCCGCATCGTGATCAAGCAGACATTTGGACTTTTGAAGTCACGTTTTAGGTGCATTAGCAGGTCTGGTGGTGCTCTCCTGTATGGACATGAGAAGGTGGCCAAGATCACCATGGCATGTGTCATGCTGCACAATATGTGTATCAGACGGAATGTTCCACTGCCCCCTGACGTTGAAATAGAAGCACCTGATGAGGACGATGATGGTGATGAGGACGGAGGTGAAGGGGATGGGCAGGAGGGACGTGCTGTGAGACAGCATCTGATCAACCAAATATTCTGAGGAACATGTTTTCGTACTGTCACATGGTAATGGGGAGTCATGCACTGGTGTATGTTTACGAGCACACAATGGACCCTGTCCCCAATAAAGTACACACACACAATGAAGTTGTCCAAGCCAGTGTTTAGATCAGAAACCAGTGTATTGAGTAACATTAAGGTGTGAAAGTGCAAGTCAAAAAACATCCCACCACCCTTCCCCCCCCCCCCCACAACAGACCCATAACACCCTTCCCACCCCCCCCCCACAACAGTCCCTCATGTGTTTGCCAGGTTTGCCCTGGCCTATGCACACATAGGGATCCCTATCGACCCCCTATTTTCAATTGTCCTCAGGGGGATTCAGAGGGTTGGCAGATGTGCGCCTGGTGGTGCGCGATGAGCGCCGGAGGGGGCTTGTTTGCCTCGACCCAGAAGATGAGGATGGGGCAGACTGGCCTTGTTGGGAAATGTGGCGGTCCATAGTGTCAGCCATGCGTACCAGGACCTCCCTGAGCCTCCCTATCTCATCGCACAGCCTGTTGGTGTTGGCGTCCATCCGCTCTGTGGAGTGCCTCAACGCCTCCACGATGTTCTCACTGCGATTGGCAGCCTCCTCAACATGCTGCCCAACCAGCACAGACAGCTCTTGTTGGCGCTGCAGGATGGTGGTCAATTGGTGGGCAGTGCTGGGTGAGTGTGCACTTGAGCCTGTGCCCTCGGATGCATCCACCACAGCAGGTGATGGCAACATGGGGGACATGATTGCAGGGACGGTGTCCTCAACTGTGGTATCAGACGCAGGGGTGTGGAATGGCACTGGCTCTGGTGATCCAGGGGGGCTTGGGGTGTGCATCTCCATGGCGTGGTCTAGGGTGTCCTCCAGATCGGATAGGGGGGCAGTGGCGGCTGCCTCACCAGTGGAGCTTGCCGCAGCTGATGGTGGGCCCTCGGTGGCTGGCATCGGTGCGGGTGGGTTCACCACCGGTGGTGGGGCCGCAGTTGGTGGTGCAGCTATTACTGCCGTGGCAGTGGCACTCCGACGAAGTTTGGCACTCGTCTGGTGCGGCCTGCCCCCCTTGCCCCTTGATGTTGTTGGGGTATCCGCCGGCTCCTGTGCCCTTGGCCTCTTGCATGTAGCTGTTGCCTGTGTTGCATCAGCGGCATCCTCCCCATCTGTATGTGAGCCTGTCAGGGGCGAGACGGGGGATGGCATTGGTTGCGTTTCAATTTACTTAATGCAGATTACATTAATAATGCAGTTGTGGCAATTGGGACTTAGTGGTTGTGGATGCAGGTGATGTGCCAGTTCAGTGCCTCATCCATGCATGGTAGTGTTTGGGACTTGTCTGTGGTGTTGTGTGCATGTGTGTGTGTGTGTGGGTCTGACACAGGCATGTTGAGGGATGGATGCATGTGTGGATGTGTGTCCATGCATGAGAGGAGTCTGTGCTCGCATATGGGGGGTACAGTACATTCACAGCGCATCCTGTCATGTGTACACTCACCTCCATCAGAAGTGGTTCCCACGCCGAGCTCCATGCTGCCTACTCCCTCTATTGACTCGACGGCAATCATGTTGGCGCACGTCTCCTCCCATTCCTTCATCAGGATTGGGGATCCATCTCCACCAGCACTGGCAATGCGGTGGTTCTCCGCCAGGATGCCCCTCACCCGCAGCCTGAGGTCGTCCCACCTCTTCCTGCATTCGCGCACAGTGCGCGTGCTGGTGCCCACTGCACTGACTTTGGCTGCGACCTCCTCCCAGATGGCTTTCTTCCTCAACAGGGTTGGCCGGCGCATGTCATTTGCGAAGACCACCTCAGCATTCTCCGCAAGGGTCTGTGTCAACATCACCAATTCCTCATTGGTGTATTTTTCTTTGCGCAGCCTGTCACTCGATTTCTTGAGTGCCTTGGGCATGATGCAGGTGTTCACAATTGTTTGGCACGGCTCACGAATCAAAACAGGTCCAGGGGGCAGAGGATGGCAATGGATTGTGTTTTTAAAGATGGCCGCCGGGCTCTTTCCCGTTCCGGCGCGATGACGCTATTTCCGCTTCCGCTATTTTACGGTCACCGCTAATAACGATGACCGCTAATAGCGGTGACCGCTAATAGCGGTGACCGCAATTTGCATGTAGCGTGAGGGCGGAGGTGCTATCTGCACTTTCGTCAAAGCCGGTAAGGGAGTTTTTTGGGACTTTTGCGGCATGGCGGTAGGGTCATTACCGGCATGGCGCTATGCTCGTGTCCGCGTACTCGTAATGGTGCGTAATTAGCGCGCTCTTACGAGGGCGGACACGTTAATAGCGCCATGCCGCTAATATGCGGTTTTTAGCGCACAACGTGTAATGAGGCCCATTTTGTAATTTACTGTTGAATTTAGCTTACTGACATTTAAATGAATATGAATATGTTAGACGAGATTGTTTTTTGATATTGTATTCTGATTAGTGGTCAGCTCTGTTTAAGCAGCCACATTGGGTTGCGTGACACATGCCACAACTTCTATAGCTTCTGGCCCTTCGACAATGATGATTCTGGCATGTGAGGATAGGTTTGTCTCCGATTTTATGGGTCTAATTAAGTCACACCAGATGACTGATCTGCTTAAGTCCCTCATACAAATGTTTCAGCCTCCAGCCACCCCGGCAGTGTCACTGGCTGTGCCAATGCGGCCACCTCAGATGACACCTCCTCCTTAGATGTCGATATGTCCAATGACAACAGTTCCTATGGCTCCTGCACTTGTCCCTGTCTTCGGGGCCCGCACTGCTCCTTCTGTAATGACCCCAGAGCCCTTGTCAAAAAAGCATATAGATGCTCCTGATTTGGGGGATTCTGGTGCAGATCCGATTAACCAAATGCACAAAGACGTTGGTAACGGAGAAAGGAAGAAGTGGGTGACTTCTCTTCAGGTAGATTATTTCACAATTGCGTAGCTGGGTTATCTCCCTTTCTGGGGATTCTTACATCCTCTGAAACAAGCAGAGGGAGGCATTCTAGCAGAAACCATGGCCGTTTAGTCAGCAGGCTTGTTGGGCATACAGGTCCTGACGGAGGTTTTTTCTGTTGCTGTGAAAATCTGTGAGAAACCTTCCCTCTTGCCAGCTACCTAATAAAAAAAAAGATTGAAGGTTCCTTTCAGCTGTCATCGTATTCTCCTCAGCTGTTTTTACCCACATTCTCCTCGGCTGTTTTTCCACCCACAAACCCTGTTTTCAGTGGTGGCGGCCATCTCTTTGTACGGTAAGCCATCCTCCTCTTCTGCCTGCTCCACATAATCACTTTTGGTCAAGGATGGTAGAGTTTTGTATGCCTTGCGTCGTAAAAGTTATTACAGCGCAGCATTACACTTGTGACAAGCTAATGCTGATTTCCTTTTTGCTCCTGTGAATAGATTGCGGAATCCCTAGGTGCGGAGGATTGGCTATGTTCAGTGCTTCTAATGGTCGCCAATTTGGAAACTCATTCCTGCGTTGCTCCAACATGAACCAACATTTCCAGTACACAGTTCTGTGCTTCGGCCATCTTCTCCAAAAGCATGAATGCCATTGCAGTTGTCCTGAGGTTTTGGGGTGTGCACGTCTATCCTTATTTGGATGATTGGCCAGTGAGACGTTTTTCTTCAGAAGAAGCTTCAGGAATGCTCTAGGTACTACTCAACCTGCTTTTTGATCTGGGGTTCACTTCAGCCTTCCACAATTTGAGCTCTCTCCAGCCCGGAATTTTACTTTTATTTGCTTCAATTGGGACAACACAGTGTCAGTGAAAGTGTTTCCAACTTAGGAGAGAGTGCTGAACATTCTGCTGCAGCCTCTCATTAACCGAACAGGCTGAATACCTCTGCTTGGTGGTATCAGGGGCTTCTTTGCTTTCGATCATCATGCCTTCTATCAGTGCCCTTTACCAGGCACAAAGAGAGGCAGAATCAATTCCACTTAGCGCAGCATTGGCCACAGGAGACAGAACCAGCGAGAGACTGTTTTCTTCCTTTCTTACTAGAGAGGGGAACTCCTTTGGTAGCAGCAATGCCAGAATGTTATGGGGGATGCCCCTGGATTCCTCCCTGTCACTCAGTGATGGTTACCACAGATTCATCTCTGTAGGGCTCTGGTGCAAACCTTGTTTAGAACTCAGTTCACTGATTATGGTCGGGGGAGTATCTTTTCTGTCACATAAATGTCCTGGAACTCAAAGCCATCTTATAAGCTCTTTGTTTTTTGTCAACAAGCAGGGACTAAGCGATCCCGGAGCTTGACGTTCATCTGTGGGAGTGGGACATGGAGCACAATATCTTACTTAAAGAAGCTCACCACTCAGGAAATCAAAACACTGAGACAGGCTGCTCAGACTCATTGTTGGGTACCCCTTAATAGGAGCTCAATCCATTCAGAATGCAGGAAGTCTTCACTCCCTGGGAATTACCCTTATTGGACATGTTTACCTGTGAGTAGAATTCCAAATGCCCGTTGGTCGCTTCATGGATGGGCATTTGGCTAGGGTCTCTGGGGTATGTCTTTCAAATCGAGTATAGCAACGGGACATTCTATGCTTTTCCTTCAACTCCTCTGTCACAGAAGGTGATCAGCAAATTCAAGGCATCTCATCATTATGCCATGATATTAGCAGCCCCTAGCTGGCCAGCATGGATTTGGTTACTCTTCGCCGGGCCAGGGAGGGCCTGATATTCTTTTCAACTGGATCAGTATATGCAGGAAGGGATTGTTCTCCACCTTTTCCCTCGGTCGCTACCCTTAGCCGCTTGTTTCTAAGGAATTTACATATGGGGTTGTGTGAAAAGAACCTATTATCCAAGCTGCTAAGAAATCTTCCACTAGTTCCCAGTGCAGAGTAAGTGGAAACACTTCTGCCATTGGGCTATAGAAATAAACTTAAAACTGCTCAGTTGTCAGCTGAACAACGTTTTAACATTCTCGGCTCACCAAGCTCAGAGTGGCGTGCAGATTGACACTTGAAGGACTGACTTGGCTGCTGTAGGAACATATAGCAATTCTGAAGACTCGATTTTCTCCTCAGCAAACCCAATAGCCAAAAAAGAGCCATTTGCTGTGGTTGCTTAAGATTTTTCCATTAGTTAGGAGACCAAACACAGTCTCGGACCTCAATGGGGTGTTACCCGAATTACCTCCCGAACTGTTTGAGCCCATAGCCTCAGTGGTCATCAAGTTAGTTATCTGGAAGACAGAGCTTCTCACTGTTCTTAACTTGGCCAGAAGGGTCAGTGAAACACAAGCCTTTTCATCTTCCAAACCTTTTACTGTGTTCCACAAAGTCCAGGTTATGTTGCGGGCGCATCCCTCCCTCCTTGTATAAATTGTCTTACCTTTTCACATTACCTCAGAGCTTTCCCTCCCTACTTGCTTTCCATCTCTATTTTCCAAAGCCAAATAACCCCTCCACTGACTGTATGTTACTTGGTTTGAACCAAGGTTTTTCAAAAATCTGAGGCTCTCTTCAGTGCTTTTGGTGATTCCTCCCAGGGACATCAAGCCTCAAAAGCTTGCTTCTATTGTCCAGTGGATGGCCCCAGAAATGTTTGAAGCTTACAAAACACATAATAAAACATCTAACTTTGGATTGCATGCTCATTCAGCGAGGGCTAAAGCCATGGCCGTTGGCTTCCAGGAACCGGTCATCTGGGATGTGATCTTCAGAGCAGCTATTTAGTCTACTACCTCTGACCTCTGCAGGCACTAGTGCATGGATGCTAGCTCTTGATCTGATGAAGCGTTTGTCTAGGCAGTACTGAAAAATATTTTCCCCTACAATAGTTCAGGTTCCTTCTCCTGAGGGATGTATGTGCTGTTTAATTGCCCATACCTTATGGAGGAAGGAGGATGAGACATAGTATGAAAATGTTGCTCACTGTAGTGACTTTTTCACTCCTAGTCCATAGTCTCCTTTCCCCCATACGATCCACCAGCCTGCCCCCATAAACAATGTAGCTGAGGCTGTCAGAGCCAAAGCATGTAAGAGGTGGCATGGCGGGTGTCACCGGAGGGCTGGGATTGTGGGTCGGAGCCATGCACTGAAGCTGCGCCCAGGCACACTGTTACAATTGAATGGGGAAAGTACTCTTAAAGTGCTATCGCTCCGTTCACGTCAAGATTGGGCGACAGCCATGCAGAATGGAGGAAAAGGGACTATGGACTAGGAGTAGGGTAGTCACTACAGCAAGTAATTATTTGGATTTCCAATTTCTCTGATCAGCTTCACCCATCGCCCGCTTTCTGACTGTCTCTCAGTGGTCACACTTATGGATGTTGCTTTTCTTCATCTTTTTGTTCCTTCCCCTTATGATTGCTCTGTTCCGTCTTACGTTTTTTTTCTTGTGATTATCACTCTCTCTTTCATCATCTGCTCACCAGGGGTAAACCTTTTCACTTAAATGCTGCTACCCAGCAGGCGAAGGCCTCTATCGAGGCTATCGCGGCGACTCTGGCCAATCCGGCAGAGACACCGCCAGCGGAGACCGCCTCCGGGACTAGAGTTTCCCTGCCGCCAAGGAGGGAATCCTCTTTTCAGCCCATCATCGTGGCCGCCATGATGGAAGAAGCGAGGGGGGGCACGGTGCCCTCCTCGAGCTCGGAGTCAGCCTCGGAGGAGGAACTGACCGAGGCCGTGAGGAACCTCGAAGTCCAATTCGAGAAGGTTCGATCCCGTCAAGAAGATCCTCGGGAGGTAACCGAGGAAGACGACGATGGTGAGGAAGAGCGGCCTTCCCTTCCGGCGCAGACAGATCCTAGGCCTCAGGATGGCTCGGCGGCCATTTTGTCTGCCATCCAGTCCTTATGCTCTGAGATAAGGATGAGATTCCCACGGCCCAGGCCGGAGGACCCGCAACCTGGCCCGTCGGGAAGTCCTCAGAACAAACGACGGAGGACCCAGCCCTCTCCTCCGCTCGCCCCCGTAAGGCCTACAGTTCCCTCCTCATCCTCCCACGAGTCGGGAGATGACGGTGCGTTGGGCTCGACGACGGGTTCTGAGGGCGACGACGACGGAACGGGTCTCCCGTCGCACGGGCCTCGCCGCCCGACGAGATTGGCTCATTCCACGCCATGATCGCCAGGGCGTCCGAATTGTTCCAGCTCTGCCCGGAGGAGCAGAAAAAGGAAGGCTTCCTCTATCATCGCCGGGAGGCCAAGAGGAAGACGGTCATCGCGGTGCCCCTAATCGATGACATCTGGGAGGAGGGCCTGTCGGTTCTCAAAAACCCCTCCACGGCACCAGCCAAACGGGACCGGTACGAGAAGAAGTACCGGGTCCCCGAAACCGCTCCCCTGTGCCTCAGGGCCCAGCCAATGCCAGACTCGGTCGTCTCGGCGGCGGCGAAGAAGAAAGCGGCGGGGTTAGGAGCCTCAACGTCGAATTCCCCGCCGGATGGCGAGGGAAAGAAGTTGGACGCCATGGGGCGGTGGGTCATTTCGTCGGCGGCGACGACAATCAAAGCGGCCAACGCCCTGGCGATCGTGGCCTGTTACGACAGGGAGCTCTGGTTTAAGCTGGTCCCCATATTGGACTTCCTGCCGGACGACAAGAGGTCCGAGGCCCTGGAAATACTGCAAGAGGGCGAGGTGGCGTCAGACCACGCCATAACGGTGGCAACCGATATTGCTGATACCTGGTTCCGCCAGCTGGGCAACGGTGTTTGCCTACGACGACGGGGTTGGCTCTGGGCGACCGACTTCCGTCAGGACGTCCAGACCAGGGAGTTGGACATGCCGTTCGACGGCAGCAACTTGTTCGGGAAGGCGGTGGACGAATCCCTCCAAGCCATAAAAACGGACACGGAGACGGCCCGCGCCCTAGGAGCCCTTCAGCAACGACGGCCCTTTCGGAGCTCCGGAGGCAGACAGGGTGGCTCCAAGGGATCCAGCGGTGGCTCGTCGTTCTACCGCCAGGCGGCACGCTCCTCGTCTCAGGAGGCCTACAGGGGTCGCGGCAAGCAGGGAGCGCCTCGCCGCCGTCGGCAAGGTGGCCAGGGCGGCAAGGCCACCACCTCCAAGCAGGACTGAACCGGCCGTGGTCTCGGGCCCCCACCGAAGCACCCCGGTGGGAGGCCGGCTGACGAACTTCGTCGGCGTGTGGAAGTCCATCTCCACTGACCGTTGGGTGCTGGATACCCTGGCAAGAGGACCCTCTATCGAATTCCTGAAGAAGTGCCCTCACATTCCACCTGTGGCCAGGAAGGAAAATCACGTCCCGCAACTGCTTTTGGAAGTACGGGCGATGCTCAGGAAAGGCGCCATCGATCTTGTCCCGAAGAGGCTCCGGGGTATACTCAAGGTACTTCCTCGTCAGGAAGAAGACGGGCGGCTGGCGCCCCATCCTGGACCTTCGTCGTTTGAACAAATACATCAGATCACAAAAGTTCAGGATGGTCACCCTCCAGCATGTACTGGGACAGCTGGAGGAAGGCGACTTTCTATCGTCGTTGGACCTGGAGGATGCGTACTTCCATGTTCCCATCCTCAAAAGTCACCGAAAGTTCCTCAGGTTCGTCGTCCAGGGACGCCACTACCAATTCAGAGCGCTGCCGTTCGGATTGAAGTCGGCCCCCAGGGTCTTTATCAAGTGCCTAGCACCAGTGGCGGCGCGGCTGCGCCTGCAGGGGATTCACATCTACCCCTACCTGGACGACTGGCTCATCCGCTCAAGGACGAAGGAACTCGCCGTCGAACACACTGCGAGGACTGTCCAGCTACTCACAGACCTGGGATTCGCCATAAACTACCCAAAGTCCCACCTGGTGCCGTCGCAGGTGGCCCTGTTTCTGGGAGCGAAGCTCGATACAGTGAGGCGCCTGGCGGCCCCTTCAGAAGAACCGACGAAGACCATTCTAGGCAAAGTGCAGCGCCTGCTTGCCAGGGACGTGGCCAGGGTGAGGTCCATCAAGTCCCTCCTGGGGATGATGTCCTCTTGCATCTACCTGGTGCGCCTCTGCAGACTACGGATGCGCCCTCTTCAAGAATTTCTCGACGCCCGTTGGAGGAAGGCGACGGGCACCTTCGAAGACAGGGTCCCCCTCAACGAGGTGTTCCGGCGGGCGATTCAGTGGTGGGGCGTTCGAGCGCACCTCACGGCGGGCAAGGACTTTCAGACGCTGGCGTACCAGGAGACAGTGACGACGGACGCCTCCCTGGAAGGCTGGGGAGCCCACACCGGAGATCTCCACGCAAGAGGCCTCTGGCTCCCGGAGGAGAGGCTCCTGCACATCAACGTCCTGGAACTCCGAGCCGTGTTCTGGGCTCTCAAATCGTTCCTCCCGTCGCTCAAGGGCAGGGTGGTGCGGATCTTCACGGACAACACCACGACAATGTTTTACATACGGAAGCAGGGCGGCACCACATCCCCAGCCCTATCCAAGGAGGCACAGGATCTGTGGCACTGGGCGGTCTACCAGGGGATGTTCCTGGTTCCCTTCCACATGGCAGGAGAAAGAAACACCATTGCCGACTCGCTCAGCAGGGAGCTGCGCGCGTGTCACGAGTGGGAACTGCGCCAGGATCAGGTGGATCAACTCTTCCGACGATGGGGTAAACCCCAAATCGACCTGTTCGCAATAGCGACAAACTCGAAGTGCAAGAGGTTCGCCAGCAGGTTTCCCCAGCCGAGAAGCATGGGCGATGCGTTCTCGTTCCCCTGGGACGGCCTATACCTGTATGCGTTCCATCCGTTGCCGTTGCTGCTTCGACTCATCAACCAGCTCAAGAGGTCCCGGTGCAGGATGATCCTCGTCGCACCGGCGTGGCCGAGGCAGATCTGGTTCCCGGACCTTCTGGACTTGTCAACATCCCCTCCCATCAAGCTGTCGGCGGACGCGGTCCTTCTCTCCAGAGAAGGAGGCGCTATCTTCCACCACGACCCGGCGTCGCTGAACCTGCAGGCTTGGCTCCTGCAGCGCTAGAGTTTGGATGCTACGATATACCGGCCGATTGCAGAGAGGTTCTTGCAAAGGCCAGGGCGTCCTCCACTCTCAAATGCTACGGTCATAAGTGGAAAAGGTTCTCTATCTGGTGCCGAGCACAGAAGATCAACCCCCTACGGATTACGGCCCCTCAAGTGCTGCCGTACCCGCTACCGCTGGCAAAGGCTGGGCTAGCCCATGCCTCCATTAAGATTCATCTGGCGGCGATCTCCAGATATACCAGAACCACAGGACGGACGTCCCTGTGGTCCCATCGACTGGTAAAAGAGTTTATGAAAGGACTGTTCCGGTCATTCCCGCCAGTGAAGGCCCCGGCGTGGGAACTTAACGTGGTGCTGACCAGGCTCATGGGGCCCCCATTCGAGCCGATGCACTCCGCACCGATGAAGTTTGTGTCGTGGAAGACTGCGTTCCTGGTGGCCTTTACCTCCGCACGACGAGTGGGAGAGATCCAGGCCCTATCCTGCAAGGCACCGTACTTGACTTTCCATGCCTCGAGGGTGGTGCTTAGGACGCACCCCTCCTTTATGCCCAAGGTGCCGTCGGACTTCCATCTTAACGAGCCCTTGGTGTTACCTGTTTTCTTCCCGTCTCCTTCGTCGCCGGCCGAGAGGACTTTGCACTCGCTGGATGTGGCTAGAGCGCTGAAGTTCTACGTGGACCGCACAAAGAGTTTCCGGAGGACATCACAGCTGTTCGTGAACTTTGGACCTGTGAATCAAGGGAAGGCTCTCTCGAAGTCTTCTATTTCCAGATGGCTCTCCGGCTGCATCATGCACTGTCACCGGTTGGCTAACCGACCGCTGCCAGGCCGTCCGAGAGCCGATTCGACCAGAGCGATCGCTGCTACTACGGCGTTCTTATCTGGTGTGCCCCTGCTACGTGGAGGTCGACGCACACCTTCACGAGATTCTACTGCGTCGATCGGGATTCCAGGGAGGAGTCCAGGGTCGGCCAAGCAGTGCTGCGCAACCTGTTCGCTTAAGGTGAGCCTGGTGAGGAGGTAAGACATGCTTAATGTTGAGTTTTTTGTGTTGCTTAATGTTGAGCCTTTTGCCACCCCCCGTGGTTGTGCATGTGTGTACTGCTATTTATTCTTATATTCATGAGCATGTGAATCCATGCCAGACCCCATGCTGGAGAAGGAACAAGTTACTTACCTCTAACTGTTGTTCTCCAACATGGGTCTGGCATGGATTCACATGCGAACCCTCCCGCCTACCCCTCTGCGGCTCTTCACTTGGTCATACTGCCACTTCACGTGCTACCAAACCTGAAGATGGCTGCCAGAGGCGGGGCTTAGGTAGAGGGCAGTCATTGGCTGTGGTCAGTATGACGCAGAGATCAGTGATTGGTTACTACTACGAAAGACAGATCAGAAACGAAACTGATACTGATTTTTTCTTTACCAAGGATTCACAGCCTGACGACGGGTAATATTCATGAGCATGTGAATCCATGCCAGATCCATGCTGGAGAACAACAGTTACAGGTAAGTAACTTGTTCCTTAACATTCTCTGGGGTTCTTTGGGCTGCCCAGCATTGGGGCTTTGGGAGAGCACTGAGAATGATTCGAAGTGAGGGCTCTGGGCCACTGTTGCTGGCTTGGTACGGGAGCCACATTGCCTGGCTGTGATGCTGGAAATGCATTGGAGGGACAGGGCCTCCCCGTCCTTGTCCTGTAGTTCTTGTTCATTGTGTTCTGTATTGTTTTCTGCCCAGGAGTCCATCTGGGACTCCTGGCAGTGCAGCTCTTCCTGTTTTTGGTTTGGTGTACAGACCCATGGGGTACCCTTATGGCACCCATGGGTGGGGGTACAACCCTGTGCCACTAGTGTATGTTTTTGGGCACCTGTGGGTGGCCCACATAGCAGGGTATGGGCTGTTGGCAGCTCCATGCTGAAATTTGACAGGTGCTCTGAGTATCCTCCATTTTGGGATACCCAGGCCTTGCCATTGGAATCAGTTGATTCCTGATGGAAAACAAGATGGCCCCTGTGGCCTCTTGCTTTCTATTGCCTGTTAACTTGTTTTCCCAAAGTCCTGGGAAGCCCTGACTCTGTCCCTTCCCCCTGACTGGCTGTTGGGTGGAAGTTCCATATATGGTATTGTTGTAAAGTCCAGTCCAGACTGGCTGGAGTCTTCCCAGTGACTGTATGTTGTGGGTACACCCTGTGGGTGGGACCTGGGTGAATGGAGTGTGTGACCAATATGCACATCTTGTTGTGGCTGTCTGGTTTCTGGTCTGAGAGACAAAGACTGAGACAGCCCTGCCCGAGACTGGCCTGAATGCAGTGTGTAGTGTTGAATGGCTGGGTACTTGTCCCAATCCACATTCCTTGTTGTGAGTGTCTGAGAGGGAGGAGGATGGCCTGAGTGCACTGTGTGCCTGATTGGCTGTCTGACTGCATGAATGCCCTTCTGTATGATTGGCTGCTGAGTGTGACCCAGCAGTGTGGATGAGAGACAGGATAGTATATCTGGGGACCTCTCACCACTGGAAATTGTTCAGAAGCTGTGTCTGCACTTGAAGAGTAACTGGAACTGCTGATCCTCGACGCCCAGTTGGAAGAAGAAGACTTGCTGTTACATTTGCTTCGACGTGATCTGAAAGCTGCCGGATTCGTCGAAGATTGATCGAAGAAAGGACCTGGTAAGGCACCCTCTTCCCGTGCTCCGAGGGTATTGATCTGTGTGACATTCTAACAGTATAGTTGATGCACTTTAATGAGATCTGATAATATTGGTGGTACCACTTTAGAATTGTAGATATTTACCATTGTTGATTTCCGAGTACAAAGTGCGTTATTGTGATTGTGTACATACCTTTGAATATTAATTATATAAAGACTGTGTTTTCATTAATACAGTGTGTAGACATTCCTTTGTGGGAGTTCGGGGACTACACTGTACTTAAGAACCAGCCTGCATCACCTCCTGAGAAGCTAGGCCTTGATTGCTCGTCCATTGCTACCACAATAGAGAATCTTGGCTGGGCTCCTCTGTGCCTCTCCTCTGCCATATAGAGAGCAGAAGTACAGACACCCCCCTCCAGTCTTTACACTTGTGGCAGCGGTGGGATGCTTATGGTTTTAAGAATCAGTGTATAACCGTGCCACTAACAAAATATCTGCACTTTATTAAATTAAGGTTTAGTTGTGTACAAAATAACTGCATTACAAGCAATGGAGCCTATTGCAAATGGTAAATTGACTAGGATGAGCTTAGAGGCTCTCCAGAGTACTTGTGAAGCCAGGGAGTTAGACTTTGTGGCTAAGTCTAGGGCTGAGCTGATAGCTGCCCTGGTGGACTACCAGACTGATGGTGAAACTCTTGATGAGGGGGGGAATGCAACCAATGAGGACTCTGCCCCTGGGGGTTCTACTGAATCTGTTTCTGGGAATGCCACCATTCCTGCTGCCTCTGTTCCGAACCCCAGCATTTCCATAGAACTTGAGTTATTAAGGATGAAATTGGCCTTTGAATACCGCAAGTTGGAGATAGAAGCTGAGCTTAAGAAAGAGGAGCTGGCACAGCAAGTGGAACTCAAGAATAGGGATCTTGAACTCAAAGACAAGGACACTGAATGTCAGAGAATCCAGCTAGAGAAAGCTAGAGTGGAGACTTCAGCTAAACCAGTTGAAAGTGGCAGGTCCCCAGCCACCAAGTTTATGAAAGATTTGGTTGGTGTGTTTGCGGAGGGTTCGGATATCCTCCAATGGATTGAAGCGTTTGAAATGGCTTGTGCAATTCATGATGTTGACAAAAGAGAGTGGGCTAAGTGTTTGTTAAGCAGAGTGCCTCAGACTGGGTATGACTGTATTCTGAAGCTGAGTGTGGAAGACAGGGGTCAGTATGAGTGTATGAAATCTGCTTTGATTGCCAAGCTTGGCAAAACACCTATCCAATACCTTAAAAGGTTCAGGGATTTTAAGAAAAGAGAGAATGTGTCTTGGGCTGACTGGGTGAGTGCTGCGCACATGAACGTGATGGGGTGGATTGATGGATACAAAGTGAAAACGTTTGTTGAATTGTCCCACCTGTTGTTTTTTGAGCATTTTTCTGAAGCCTGTTCACCAGAGCTGCGTCAGTATGTTGCTGACCAGAACATTTTGGATCCCTTTAAGCTGGCTAGGTTGGCTGACAAGTGGGTCTCCCACCGGGTGTCCCCTAAGGACTCCAGTGGGAAGGACAAGGACAAAGAGAAGGGGGCCTCTCAGAAAGCTGAGGAGTCCCAAAAGCAGTCACAGTCGGGTAAACCTAAAACCTCCTCTCCTAAGACCCAAAAATCTAGTGGGGATAAGTCATCTGTGGGTGGGAATAAGAGTAGTGGTCCACCTGCTGCAAAGCAGGCTCCCTGTGGTTCCAGTACCATACCCCGCACTCCCGGCACGTGTTGGGATTGTGGGGCTCTGGATCACAAGAGGGGTGACTCCAAGTGTAAAGGTAAGGCACTTGGAGTACAGGCTGTCAGCCTGACTTACCCTTACCCCATGTCTGAAATGGAGGCCACTGTCCTCCCCTCCTCTACAGGGATCACATTTGGTGCTCCTGTAGAGATTTCCTTAGTGTCCCTTGGGGCCTGGGACCAGTACGCGGAAGTACTGGTGACTATCCCACAGAACACCCGTAGGTTTTTGAGAAGTGTCCTCTTGAATGGCCAGCCTTCTACTGGCTTGAGAGACACTGGGGCAAGCATGACAGTGGTGGACAGGACCCTGCTCAAGCCAGAGGACTATGTAGGTGCTCCTCTGAGAACCACCAGTTAGCTGGTGGGCCTCCCAAATTATCGCCTGTAGCCTTAGTCACACTCATATTTGGAGACAAGACAGCAAAGCTTCCTCTCCTGGTTAAGGACGAACATCCCTGCTAACATTCTGTTAGGTAATGATCTAGTAGAGTTGGAGTTGATCTCGGATGGTCTTCCCATGACTGCTACTGCAGTCACAGGTGACACAGGGTCTGGGTGTGAGTCAGGTACCCGAGCCAAGGTCGAGGCCTAAGGCAAGAAGAAAGAAGACCAAGAAGGCCACCTCTGTGGAGGGAGCTCCTTCTCTTCCTGCTGTTCCTACACCATCCATGCTCCGGACGGGCTGGGTCCAGTGGTAAACCCCGTCTCAACTCCTGTGGGAGAAGAGCCAGAAGACTCTCCTGTGGGAGAGGTTCTCAACCCGGAGGATCATCCCGACCTTCAATGCTTGTTAGCTGAAAGGGGACCCTCCCGGGCAGACTTTTGTAAGGGACAGAGAGAGTGCCACTCTCTCGAGGGTTTGAGGAAACAGGCCCTGTCCCAGGCACAAGGAGAAGTGCCTAGGACATTCCGGATTTATTGGGAGGCTGAGCTCCTTGTTAGTGAGCCCACTAAGCCTGAATCTGATGCCTTCAAGAGGTTGGTGGTACCCTAGGTTTACAGGCCCTTCCTACTGCAGTTGGCGCATGTAGTGCCCTTAGCTCGTCATCTTGGTACCAAGAAGACTAAGCAGAGGCTCTGGCCCATTTCTACTGGCCTCGGATGGGAGTAGAAGTGGAGTCCCACTGCAGGACCTGCCCAACTTGTCAGTTGTCTGGCATGACTGGAGGTAGTGTCATTGCCCCACTGCAGCCATTGCCAGTGATTGGCACACCATTTGAGAGGGTGGGCATCGACATTGTCGGTCCCCTGCACCCCCCCACTTCAGGTGGACATCGGTTCATCCTGGTCTTGGTAGATCATGCCACCAGGTACCCTGAGGCTATACCCCTTCGGACTGTAACTGCCAAGGTGGTTGCCAGGGCTTTCCTGGGCATTTTCACCCGTGTTGGATTCCCTAAGGAGGTTGTCTCTGACAGAGAATCCAACTTCATGTCTAGTTACATGAAGACCATGTGGAAAGAGTGCAGAGTAACCTACAAGTTCTCCACCTCTTACCATCCCCAGACCAATGGTCTGGTTGAGAGATTTAATAAAACTCCCAAGGGCATGATAGGTGCTTTGGAAGAGCCCCTAAGGAGGAAATGGGATCTCCTCCTGCCATGCCTGCTGTTTGCTTACAGAGAGGTACCTCAAGAGGGTGTTGGTTTCAGCCCCTTTGAGTTACTCTTTGGACATCCGATGAGGGGGCCCCTTGCCTTGATCAGAGAAGGTTTGGAAGCCACCCCTCCAGGTCCTGCCAAGCAAGTGGGGGTCTATGGGCCTCATTACACGGTAGGCGGTAACCATGGCGCTTTTAGCACCATGATTGCCGCCGGTATTTTACCGTGTCCGACTTGGTGGATGGCGGAATTACCGTCCTCCTCCAAGGCTCGCGGGGGCAGTAATTCCCCATTCACCAAGGCCCTTCCCCATTCCCATTTTTGCCCCCACAGGGCACCAAGGCACCAAGCCTTGGGCCTTGGGCGTTGGCAGACAAATTGACTGGTCCCTTCAGGATATTCTCCAAGATGGGCGAGGTCAATTATCTGGTTGACATGGGAATCCCAGGGGTAGCCCCTCAGGTATTCCATGTTAACAGGCTCAAGCCTTTCCACAGGCGAGCAGAAGTTTCATGTCTCTTGCTAGCTTCAGAGCAAGAAGAGGATGAGAGTGAGCCCCTTCCTGATTTGCTGCATAGCAACCCTCAGGATGGCTCAGTGGAGGGAGTGCATCTCTCTCCAGATTTGACAACAGAGCAGCAGAGGGCCTTCAAGACTTTGCTCCAGCAGTATGCCTCTCTGTTTTCACTGACGCCAGGCCTTACACCGTGGTGTAAGCACGAGATTGATACTGGTGACAGTGTGCCTGTCAAAAGTAGGAGTTACCGTATGTCAGATACTGTTAAGAACCACATCCAGGCTGAGGTCGCCAAGATGTTGGATCTGGGTGTTATTGAACCCTCAACCAGTCCCTGGTCCAGTCCCGTGGCCCTTGTCCCCAAGGCAAGTTCCCAGACAGGTACCAAGGGTTGGAGGTTCTGTGTGGACTACAGAGGAGTCAATGCCGTCACCAAGACTGACGCGCACCCATTGTCCAGGGCTGATGAGCTTGTGGACACCATAGGTGCTGCCAAATTTGTGAGCACCTTTGACCTCACCTCAGGCTATTGCCAAATAGCTCTGACGGACCATGCCAAGGAAAAGACGGCGTTCTCAACACCAGTGGGACTCTACCAGTTTAGAGTCATGCCTTTTGGGTTGAAGAATGCCCTTGCCACCTTCCAGAGATTGGTCAATCATGCGCTCAGTGGGCTGGAGGCCTTTTGTGTGGCCTACCTAGACGACATTGCTGTCTACAGTTCCACCTGGGAAGAGCATTTGACACATCTGGGTAAGGTGTTGCAGGCATTAAAAAGGGCTAACCTCACTATCAAGGCCACCAAGTGCCAGATAGCTCAGGGGAAAGTCACATATTTTGGTCATGAGGTAGGGGGGGGTCAAATCCAACCTCTCCCCAGTAAGGTACAGAATGTACAGGACTGGGAGACTCCCACTACTCAAACCCAGGTGAGATCCTTTTTGGGCCTCACTGGGTATTATCGCAATTTCATGGCGGACTATGGAACCATAGCTGCACCCCTGACAACTCTGACTTCACCCAAACAACCTAGGAAGGTTAATTGGATTGAAGACTGTCAGAGGGCCTTGGATGGCTTGAAAGAAAGTCTGTGTAGGGCACCCGTGTTGTGTGCGCCTGACTACAGCCGACCCTTTATCGTCCAGACGGATGCCTGCGACACCGGAATTGGAGCTGTCTTGTCCCAGTTAGATGACAAAGGGAGGGATCATCCTATCATCTTCATCAGTAGACAACTCAGTGGTAGAGACTTTGACGACTCGACGCCCTTGCTGGGCCACAGTTCTTCAGAAACTCTTTGCGGTCCTGAATACTCAATCGCTGAGGTGCCCCGCACACCTCATCCTCACAGGATGTCGCCGATGAGCAACGCCTGGATCGACGCCGTGGCCTCGGCACCCCCGAACTTTCCATCGACGCCGTCAACGCCAAGTTCACCTTCTTCGACGCCTCTCGAATATCCGTGACTTCTGCTTTAAAGGGAGTCACTCAAGAAGGATCCATCAACGCTTCTTCGAAGAACTCGGCTCCACCAGGTACATTAGGGGGGGGGGTAAAACATTATAGGAGAGAACAAGACTATTGAGCAATATATGGACTGGGCTTGTGCTATATATATTTATTTTACAGGTTGCCCAGGTGGGGGGATCTCCACACAGAACTGTGCTTAGCGGTAGAGGCCAGTATTCTGCCTATTGTTTCAACCATCTTGCTTTCCCTCCTATCTCTATTGCTGGTTTCCTTGGTATTGATCTGTGTGACATTCTAACAGTATAGTTGATGCACTTTAATGAGATCTGATAATATTGGTGGTACCACTTTAGAATTGTAGATATTTACCATTGTTGATTTCCGAGTACAAAGTGTGTTATTGTGATTGTGTACATACATTTGAATATTAATTATATAAAGACTGTGTTTTCAGTAATACAGTGTGTGGACATTCCTTTGTGGGGGTTCGGGGACTACACTGTACTTAAGAACCAGCCTGCATCACCTCCTGAGAAGCTAGGCCTTGATTGCTCGTCCATTGCTACCACAGTAGAGAATCTTGGCTGAGGTCCTTTGTGCCTCTCCTCTACCATATAGAGAGCAGAAGTACAGACACCCCCCTCCAGTCTTTACACTGGCCTTGAGTGGACTTCTGTGGCCACTGAGACTGCCCAGGATTGATGGCTTTGTGTTCACTATGGCCGTCTAGCCATGAACCATTGAGGCTGCCCAAGAGTGGGCCATGTGGGTCACCACTGAGCCTGTCCACTGATTGGAAAGCTCAGGCTGTCCAGAATGAGAGCTGCTAAAGCTTCCCAGTAGGAAAGGTTTGGGTGGCCTCTCATGCTGCCCAGGAATGTGGGCTTTATGTGGTGGGGTGAATTAGGCACTCAGGCTGCCCAGGTTTGTGAGCTCGATGGACAGGTACTCAAACTACTTTGTAATATGGGATCTGGGGTTGTGGGCACTTCATAGGAGTTTGGGCTCTGACCGTGGGGCGAGGTCACCCTTCTCCCCAAGATTTGGGGCTGTGGCAGGCAGTTAGGTTGCCCAGTAGTTTGGACTTGGGGAAACCCTAAGGCTGCCTAAGAATGTTGTCAGAGATTTTTATGAAACTTTAAAAGTTCCAAAAATACCTAAAAGATATTGTTTGCAGAGAGACAACATCACTAATAGATATAATGAAGATTACCAAGGCGACTAGCGCCGGTTGTCTTGATTCTATTAAAGACACAGAGGCGAGCATTATGCTTAAACTCTTTTATTGCCATTTCCCGTAGAAGCACCACTTTTTTCAAAACTCTTAACTTTTAAAATAACATCAAAAATAGAAAGAAAAACAGTCCACTTGATCAGATCCACTTCGAACTACAAACCCCCACTATCCCAGTCTATGCCTCACTTCCTGTCTCTGAGTCCTTCCTCTTTCTTTGATGATTCGATAACAAAACTGCAAACTTCATCAACATAAACTGGAACAGTCGACTATCAAACGACTTTCCCAACTGTCTGTAATCTTCTCCTCCGAGACACCTTCTTTCTCAACCGTTCTTGGTTTCTTCCCCTAAAGCCAAATTAGAACATAGTATTAGGGCGGGAGTACATGGTCACCAGTTACAAAACATTAACCAAATAGCAAGACCGATATCTTCAGAAATCTCTTCATGCATGTAAATTATCCATGTCAGCATTAAAATGATCTTTTTATATCATACACCAAACCTTCCCCGCGTACAAGGGCGGGAATAATGCTTGCATCTGTGTCTTTAATAGAATCAAGACTACCCTTGCTAGTCGCCTTGGTAATCTTCATTCTATGACAAGACCGGAGGCGAGCATTATACTTGTTCAAAGCTTTCTAACACCATCTTGGCCAAAGAATCTACTCGTTTGAAGTAGAAAGTCCTAAACGTAGATTCAGAAGACCAATCTGCTGCCTTTAAAATATCATGCAAAGATACTTCTGCTGCAAAAGCTCTAGAAGCCATCGCTCCCTTCACTGAATACGCTCCACACATATTCAAGTCAATGCCCGCCCAGCACATGACTTCCCGAACCCACCTAGATATGGTGGCTGTCGCTACTGCGTGGAAAAGGCCTCCTACGGGCTATAAGCAACTGTCGTACTCCAGCAGGTCTCACACTCTCTGCCACTCCCTCGTACTCCTTAATACAACGTGCCACACACAACTTGGGTTCATCAGGAAAGTAAGGATAAGAAATAACTGAAGAATCACTCTTAGTTCTCTGTGCAATCTGAAATGCTACCCCATCAGGATAGAAGATCTTTCTGTCCACTTCCAAGGCTTTCATGTCCGAAACCCTTCTACATGAGACTAAGCACAACAACATTGCTAACTTGCCCGACAGACGCTTAGCCGCCAAGCAATCGTTGTCCGGTCACTGCTTAAACAATCGAAAAACTTTCTCAACATCCCACATGACTGAGTATCTGGGAACGGGCGGCTTCCGCATTTTTACTCCTCTCAAAAGTCGTACAACTGCAGGGTGTTCCCCAATAGGGCGACCCTCGTACCTCTCATGTGCCGCAGAAATTGCAGATCTATAAATGCCCAGCGTACAAAACGCTTTTCCACTTGCCGCCATCTCTGCCAGAAAATTGAGCATGTGTACTATAGAGGCCGAAACGGGATGAATACATATCAACCCGCACCATCCTGCTCATTTCTCCCAAGCTGCATCATAGCTCCTAAGGGTAGAGGGGGCCCAGGAATCCCTGATACAATCTTCAGCCTCTCTCGAAAGGCCTGGCAAATCCCATCTTAACCTGAAATCCTGCAGGCTAACAGATGCAGATCTCCCGTCTGAACTAATGGATGTTTCTGCCCCGACGGGTTGCGAAGCAGGTCCGCTTCCCATGGAATCAGCCTCAGAAAATCCGAGGAAAGTTCCATCAGAGTGGGAAGCCAAACTTGAGACTTCCAACACGGCGTCACTATGACCACCTCCGCCCGCTCCCAACGTACCTTTGCCAGGGTCCTCATTATCATTATAAAAGGGGGAAACGCATAATGTAGAGCACCCCCCAACTGTGCAGGAACGCATCTGTCCCTAAAGCTTCCGGGTCTAGTCTCCAGCTGTAAAAATCTTTCAGCTGTGCGTTCCGCCTGGAGGCAAAGAGGGCTATTCTCATCGGCCCCCATAAATCCTGTAATTGCTGAAATACTCTCCTGTGTAACCTCCAGTCGCTGGCGTCCGTGAAGTGTCTGGAGTTCCAGTCCGCTATCGTGTTCTGGACTCCTGGGAGATATTCTGCTGTTATCACTAATTTCCTCTGCAGGCAGTAATGCCAAAATTCCTTTGCTATCTCCGCTAACATTTTCGATTTCGTACCTCCCAACTTGTTTATGTATCGTACCGCTGACAAATTGTCCATTCTCAATAAAATGCAACAATTCAACCTGTCCTTTGCCAGAGCTCGCACTGCAAACGACCCTGCCAATAATTCTAGACAATTTATATGAAGCTTTAACTCCTCTTCCGAGCAGCGGCCTCCTGTCTGTATCCAACCACACCTGGCGCCCCAACCAGCTCTGCTTGCGTCCGACTCTATGACTATCTCTGGCACATCCCCGAAAATGGTCCTGCCATTCCATGCTTCCATATTCTGAAGCCACCATTGCAACTCTACTCTTCCTTCCTTGTCCAGAGGGACTATCTTCTGGAGTGCTTTGTAGTGCAGAGGCCCCGGAAATATCACTTGAATAGAGGACGCCAGAAGTCCCACTATGCGAGCCAAACTTCGTAACGAAATAACCTTCTTCGCCATTGCCATCCTCAATTCCTTCTTTATACTTCTCATCTTCTGCTGGGGCAGCGCCAAGGAACCCTTCCTTGTGTCTATTACAAACCCCAGGAACTCCATCCTCTGTCTCGGATCGAGCTCTGATTTCTCCCGATTGATCAAGAATCCTAGCGAAGAAAGCAGGTCGCTGATCAGAGAAGGTTTGGAAGCCACCCCTCCAGGTCCTGCCAAGCAAGTGGGGGTCTATGGGCCTCATTACACGGTAGGCGGTAACCATGGCGCTTTTAGCACCATGATTGCCGCCGGTATTTTACCGTGTCCGACTTGGTGGATGGCGGAATTACCGTCCTCCTCCAAGACTCGCGGGGGCAGTAATTCCCCATTCACCAAGGCCCTTCCCCATTCCCATTTTTGCCCCCATAGGGCACCAAGGCACCAAGCCTTGGGCCTTGGGCGTTGGCAGACAAATTGACTGGTCCCTTCAGGATATTCTCCAAGATGGGCGAGGTCAATTATCTGGTTGACATGGGAATCCCAGGGGTAGCCCCTCAGGTATTCCATGTTAACAGGCTCAAGCCTTTCCACAGGCGAGCAGAAGTTTCATGTCTCTTGCTAGCTTCAGAGCAAGAAGAGGATGAGAGTGAGCCCCTTCCTGATTTGCTGCATAGCAACCCTCAGGATGGCTCAGTGGAGGGAGTGCATCTCTCTCCAGATTTGACAACAGAGCAGCAGAGGGCCTTCAAGACTTTGCTCCAGCAGTATGCCTCTCTGTTTTCACTGACGCCAGGCCTTACACCGTGGTGTAAGCACGAGATTGATACTGGTGACAGTGTGCCTGTCAAAAGTAGGAGTTACCGTATGTCAGATACTGTTAAGAACCACATCCAGGCTGAGGTCGCCAAGATGTTGGATCTGGGTGTTATTGAACCCTCAACCAGTCCCTGGTCCAGTCCCGTGGCCCTTGTCCCCAAGGCAAGTTCCCAGACAGGTACCAAGGGTTGGAGGTTCTGTGTGGACTACAGAGGAGTCAATGCCGTCACCAAGACTGACGCGCACCCATTGTCCAGGGCTGATGAGCTTGTGGACACCATAGGTGCTGCCAAATTTGTGAGCACCTTTGACCTCACCTCAGGCTATTGGCAAATAGCTCTGACGGACCATGCCAAGGAAAAGACGGCGTTCTCAACACCAGTGGGACTCTACCAGTTTAGAGTCATGCCTTTTGGGTTGAAGAATGCCCTTGCCACCTTCCAGAGATTGGTCAATCATGCGCTCAGTGGGCTGGAGGCCTTTTGTGTGGCCTACCTAGACGACATTGCTGTCTACAGTTCCACCTGGGAAGAGCATTTGACACATCTGGGTAAGGTGTTGCAGGCATTAAAAAGGGCTAACCTCACTATCAAGGCCACCAAGTGCCAGATAGCTCAGGGGAAAGTCACATATTTTGGTCATGAGGTAGGGGGGGGTCAAATCCAACCTCTCCCCAGTAAGGTACAGAATGTACAGGACTGGGAGACTCCCACTACTCAAACCCAGGTGAGATCCTTTTTGGGCCTCACTGGGTATTATCGCAATTTCATGGCGGACTATGGAACCATAGCTGCACCCCTGACAACTCTGACTTCACCCAAACAACCTAGGAAGGTTAATTGGATTGAAGACTGTCAGAGGGCCTTGGATGGCTTGAAAGAAAGTCTGTGTAGGGCACCCGTGTTGTGTGCGCCTGACTACAGCCGACCCTTTATCGTCCAGACGGATGCCTGCGACACCGGAATTGGAGCTGTCTTGTCCCAGTTAGATGACAAAGGGAGGGATCATCCTATCATCTTCATCAGTAGACAACTCAGTGGTAGAGACTTTGACGACTCGACGCCCTTGCTGGGCCACAGTTCTTCAGAAACTCTTTGCGGTCCTGAATACTCAATCGCTGAGGTGCCCCGCACACCTCATCCTCACAGGATGTCGCCGATGAGCAACGCCTGGATCGACGCCGTGGCCTCGGCACCCCCGAACTTTCCATCGACGCCGTCAACGCCAAGTTCACCTTCTTCGACGCCTCTCGAATATCCGTGACTTCTGCTTTAAAGGGAGTCACTCAAGAAGGATCCATCAACGCTTCTTCGAAGAACTCGGCTCCACCAGGTACATTAGGGGGGGGGGGTAAAACATTATAGGAGAGAACAAGACTATTGAGCAATATATGGACTGGGCTTGTGCTATATATATTTATTTTACAGGTTGCCCAGGTGGGGGGATCTCCACACAGAACTGTGCTTAGCGGTAGAGGCCAGTATTCTGCCTATTGTTTCAACCATCTTGCTTTCCCTCCTATCTCTATTGCTGGTTTCCTTGGTATTGATCTGTGTGACATTCTAACAGTATAGTTGATGCACTTTAATGAGATCTGATAATATTGGTGGTACCACTTTAGAATTGTAGATATTTACCATTGTTGATTTCCGAGTACAAAGTGTGTTATTGTGATTGTGTACATACATTTGAATATTAATTATATAAAGACTGTGTTTTCAGTAATACAGTGTGTGGACATTCCTTTGTGGGGGTTCGGGGACTACACTGTACTTAAGAACCAGCCTGCATCACCTCCTGAGAAGCTAGGCCTTGATTGCTCGTCCATTGCTACCACAGTAGAGAATCTTGGCTGAGGTCCTTTGTGCCTCTCCTCTACCATATAGAGAGCAGAAGTACAGACACCCCCCTCCAGTCTTTACACTGGCCTTGAGTGGACTTCTGTGGCCACTGAGACTGCCCAGGATTGATGGCTTTGTGTTCACTATGGCCGTCTAGCCATGAACCATTGAGGCTGCCCAAGAGTGGGCCATGTGGGTCACCACTGAGCCTGTCCACTGATTGGAAAGCTCAGGCTGTCCAGAATGAGAGCTGCTAAAGCTTCCCAGTAGGAAAGGTTTGGGTGGCCTCTCATGCTGCCCAGGAATGTGGGCTTTATGTGGTGGGGTGAATTAGGCACTCAGGCTGCCCAGGTTTGTGAGCTCGATGGACAGGTACTCAAACTACTTTGTAATATGGGATCTGGGGTTGTGGGCACTTCATAGGAGTTTGGGCTCTGACCGTGGGGCGAGGTCACCCTTCTCCCCAAGATTTGGGGCTGTGGCAGGCAGTTAGGTTGCCCAGTAGTTTGGACTTGGGGGAACCCTAAGGCTGCCTAAGAATGTTGTCAGAGATTTTTATGAAACTTTAAAAGTTCCAAAAATACCTAAAAGATATTGTTTGCAGAGAGACAACATCACTAATAGATATAATGAAGATTACCAAGGCGACTAGCGCCGGTTGTCTTGATTCTATTAAAGACACAGAGGCGAGCATTATGCTTAAACTCTTTTATTGCCATTTCCCATAGAAGCACCACTTTTTTCAAAACTCTTAACTTTTAAAATAACATCAAAAATAGAAAGAAAAACAGTCCACTTGATCAGATCCACTTCGAACTACAAACCCCCACTATCCCAGTCTATGCCTCACTTCCTGTCTCTGAGTCCTTCCTCTTTCTTTGATGATTCGATAACAAAACTGCAAACTTCATCAACATAAACTGGAACAGTCGACTATCAAACGACTTTCCCAACTGTCTGTAATCTTCTCCTCCGAGACACCTTCTTTCTCAACCGTTCTTGGTTTCTTCCCCTAAAGCCAAATTAGAACATAGTATTAGGGCGGGAGTACACGGTCACCAGTTACAAAACATTAACCAAATAGCAAGACCGATATCTTCAGAAATCTCTTCATGCATGTAAATTATCCATGTCAGCATTAAAATGATCTTTTTATATCATACACCAAACCTTCCCCGCGTACAAGGGCGGGAATAATGCTTGCATCTGTGTCTTTAATAGAATCAAGACTACCCTTGCTAGTCGCCTTGGTAATCTTCATTCTATGACAAGACCGGAGGCGAGCATTATGCTTGTTCAAAGCTTTCTAACACCATCTTGGCCAAAGAATCTACTCGTTTGAAGTAGAAAGTCCTAAACGTAGATTCAGAAGACCAATCTGCTGCCTTTAAAATATCATGCAAAGATACTTCTGCTGCAAAAGCTCTAGAAGCCATCGCTCCCTTCACTGAATACGCTCCACACATATTCAAGTCAATGCCCGCCCAGCACATGACTTCCCGAACCCACCTAGATATGGTGGCTGTCGCTACTGCGTGGAAAAGGCCTCCTACGGGCTATAAGCAACTGTCGTACTCCAGCAGGTCTCACACTCTCTGCCACTCCCTCGTACTCCTTAATACAACGTGCCACACACAACTTGGGTTCATCAGGAAAGTAAGGATAAGAAATAACTGAAGAATCACTCTTAGTTCTCTGTGCAATCTGAAATGCTACCCCATCAGGATAGAAGATCTTTCTGTCCACTTCCAAGGCTTTCATGTCCGAAACCCTTCTACATGAGACTAAGCACAACAACATTGCTAACTTGCCCGACAGACGCTTAGCCGCCAAGCAATCGTTGTCCGGTCACTGCTTAAACAATCGAAAAACTTTCTCAACATCCCACATGACTGAGTATCTGGGAACGGGCGGCTTCCGCATTTTTACTCCTCTCAAAAGTCGTACAACTGCAGGGTGTTCCCCAATAGGGCGACCCTCGTACCTCTCATGTCCCGCAGAAATTGCAGATCTATAAATGCCCAGCGTACAAAACGCTTTTCCACTTGCCGCCATCTCTGCCAGAATATTGAGCATGTGTACTATAGAGGCCGAAACGGGATGAATACATATCAACCCGCACCATCCTGCTCATTTCTCCCAAGCTGCATCATAGCTCCTAAGGGTAGAGGGGGCCCAGGAATCCCTGATACAATCTTCAGCCTCTCTCGAAAGGCCTGGCAAATCCCATCTTAACCTGAAATCCTGCAGGCTAACAGATGCAGATCTCCCGTCTGAACTAATGGATGTTTCTGCCCCGCCGGGTTGCGAAGCAGGTCCGCTTCCCATGGAATCAGCCTCAGAAAATCCGAGGAAAGTTCCATCAGAGTGGGAAGCCAAACTTGAGACTTCCAACACGGCGTCACTATGACCACCTCCGCCCGCTCCCAACGTACCTTTGCCAGGGTCCTCATTATCATTATAAAAGGGGGAAACGCATAATGTAGAGCACCCCCCAACTGTGCAGGAACGCATCTGTCCCTAAAGCTTCCGGGTCTAGTCTCCAGCTGTAAAAATCTTTCAGCTGTGCGTTCCGCCTGGAGGCAAAGAGGGCTATTCTCATCGGCCCCCATAAATCCTGTAATTGCTGAAATACTCTCCTGTGTAACCTCCAGTCGCTGGCGTCCGTGAAGTGTCTGGAGTTCCAGTCCGCTATCGTGTTCTGGACTCCTGGGAGATATTCTGCTGTTATCACTAATTTCCTCTGCAGGCAGTAATGCCAAAATTCCTTTGCTATCTCCGCTAACATTTTCGATTTCGTACCTCCCAACTTGTTTATGTAACGTACCGCTGACAAATTGTCCATTCTCAATAAAATGCAACAATTCAACCTGTCCTTTGCCAGAGCTCGCACTGCAAACGACCCTGCCAATAATTCTAGACAATTTATATGAAGCTTTAACTCCTCTTCCGAGCAGCGGCCTCCTGTCTGTATCCAACCACACCTGGCGCCCCAACCAGCTCTGCTTGCGTCCGACTCTATGACTATCTCTGGCACATCCCCGAAAATGGTCCTGCCATTCCATGCTTCCATATTCTGAAGCCACCATTGCAACTCTACTCTTCCTTCCTTGTCCAGAGGGACTATCTTCTGGAGTGCTTTGTAGTGCAGAGGCCCCGGAAATATCACTTGAATAGAGGACGCCAGAAGTCCCACTATGCGAGCCAAACTTCGTAACGAAATAACCTTCTTCGCCATTGCCATCCTCAATTCCTTCTTTATACTTCTCATCTTCTGCTGGGGCAGCGCCAAGGAACCCTTCCTTGTGTCTATTACAAACCCCAGGAACTCCATCCTCTGTCTCGGATCGAGCTCTGATTTCTCCCGATTGATCAAGAATCCTAGCGAAGAAAGCAGGTCGCTGACCCAGCGTACCTGCTCCTTCAGAATCCCTCTGCTCTGGGCCATAATCAGTATATCGTCTAGGTAAACAATTATTCTGATGCCTCTGCTCCTGATAGCTTCTTCAACCGGCTTCATCACTTTCGTGAAAGCCCAGGGCGCTGAGGCCAGTCCGAAAGGGAGACACACGAAGCGCCAGCTTCGCTTCTTCCAAAAGAACCTTAGATAATCTCTGAAACCTCGATCTATGGGGATGGTGAGGTAAGTGTCCTTCAAATCTAGCCTCGCTAACCAGTCTCCCTTGCGCAGCAAATTCCTCAGTAGATGGATCCCCTCCATCTTGAAATGTCTGTAAATCAGCCACCCGGTCAGCTCTTTCAAGTTTATCACCGGCCTTGACTTCCCTTTCCTGTGAACTAAAAACATGTTGCTGTAAAAACCGACCAACTCGTCTGAACATTGCTCTATCGCTCCTTTTTCTACTAGCACACACAACTCTCTCTCGAGTAACAACTCCTCCACCTCTGAGGTCCTCATTCTTTGTGGAAGTCTGTCTTGATGTAGAATACTTACAAACTCCAGTCCTAAGCCAACCACTGCCTGCAAAACCCAAGCATCGCCTGATATCGCGCACCACTTGTCTATACACAACGCTGTGAGTCCCCCAACTTTGGGGTAGATCTCTCCCTCACTCTTACCTCCGGCAGGACTCTGTTGTCTAAAATTTCCTCTGCCTCTTCTACCACGAAAACTTTTCCCTCTCGCGGGAAAGAAGGCGTCATGTTGTCTGCTTTCCCAATACTGTGACCTGGGTCCGTGGAGCCGTCTTGTAAAGGAGCACACCTCGGGAAGATCTTACGGATGGATGATTGCACCTTCTCTAGCGCTGAGTATGTCCCCACTAAACGGGACATTTCCTTGACGAAAGCTTTGCCAAACAATAGCTCGTTAGCTGCCTGGCCTGCCTCATAATTGGCGAGGTCCCCTAACTTGTTGTCAATCTTGAGCAACAAGCTCCTCCGCCTCTCAGACGAGAGCGCGCTGCTGGCGTTTCCGAGGAAACAAACCCCCCTCGGTGCCCAGTTGGCAAGCATACCTGGGTCCATCGGTACTCCTGTGTCCCTGGCCCTCTCGGCCAGGTCCATAATCTTGGCAAGGGGACCAGCCATATCCAATACTTTGTCCTGGCAGGACGTCCAGGCGCGATCAACACCTTGTCTCACATCTTTCGTCGCTTTAGTCACAAATGTGACCATCTTAGCATCCAGCTCAGGTGTCTCTATGAGGAAGGTCGGGCCTCGGACACTCAGTCCTCATACGGAAGGGATCCTCTCTTTCCAGAGGCTTGCGGATCCTTGCCGCCATATACTGGGCCACTCTGGGGGAGGGTATCCAGTCAGAGGACCTTGGATGTCTTATGCTATCTGGGTCGAACATATCATCAACATCTTCCACTTCCTCCGTATCTTGACACACTCTGGCTTCACTGTCCACCTTGTCCTCTTCCCCGAGGCCTTCCTCAGTCTCATTATCCTCCTCCTGCGCAGATTCACCGCCTTCTTCGGCATCCCCTGTATTTAGCACCCCTGGGGTAGGGGGTCCGAGGTTTGGCACCGCCAACTTCCCTAGAAAAGCTGCTTTGAGCTTATGAAAAGGGTCGGCAACCTCCCGGGGCCTGGATTGCACCCCTGATACCTGACCCGGGTGGGGGGGTAGAACAGTGGGGGCTCTTCCGGGTCTTTTCCACCCCCTTATGTGCAGCTGTCTGCTTCTCTGGCGGACCTCGAGATGTGCCCTCTCCAGGGCTGAGCTCTCTAACTTTTCGTTTAGGGACTGTGGCCGTGAGGAGGGATTCCAGCACCTCTAGGCACTCCTGGATGGGTCTAACCCCCTGAGATCCCGCTACCGCCAGCGAATCTCCAAGGACCCTCTTGAAGCTCAGGGAGAGATCTTTGACTGCCTCCCACTCTTCCTCGCTTTATTCCGGGGTGGAACTTGCTTCCTCCATCATCTTGGAGAGCCTCTTAATTCACCCCAAATATTCTAACTCTTTTCTTTTTTTTTATGTCCCTTATTTATCTATTTATATATATTTTCGTGTTTGTGCCAGGTGCCAATGCCTAGCAGAGGGCAGTCAGGGCGAGAGCTAGCTGCACACTCCCCAAAATATATCATTTGCATAAATTCAAGAGGCTCCGGTGGATTACAGGGCTTCCTAACCTCTCAGCACCGAGATCGCTCCGAAAAGACGATCCGCGCATGCGCGATGAGGCGCCTGTCACGTGACCGGCACCCAAACCGTGGGTGCTTTACTCTAAGCCTCTCGGCTCCGCGCGCACTAATATCACTATGCGGGGAGTGCCGGTATCGCCCACAGCGAGCAAGATGACCTGCGGCCCCGGCGCTCCTCCGCATTATAAAAGCTCTAAATTCCGTGGGTCCGCTCGCGCTACACTGTCAAGAAAAATACAGCACAATAAGCCTAACGCACCCTGACCCCAGTAAAACAAAGTCTCTCACACATAAACGTTTCCTCACACATAAAGCATGGAGAATACAAAAAGGTGACTTGTCTCTCATGGAAGCAGCAAAGAAAGAGGAAGGACTCGGAAACAGGAAGTGAGGCATAGACTGGGATAGCCTAGGATTGGTGCTGTGATGGAGGTCAAAACTAGAAGGGACCTGAAGGATTGTGTGGGCTTGTAGTTCGAAGTGGATCTGATCAAGTGGACTGTTTTTCTTTCTATTTTTGATGTTGGTTTTTGTCAAAAACAGAAGAAAATGTTATTTTGAAAGTTAAGAGTTTTGAAAAAGTGGGCTGCTATGCAAGTGGCAATAAAAGAGTTTAAGCATAATGCTCGCCTCCGGTCTTGTCATAGACTAAACAGATTTCTCTTCATCGCCGGACGGACTTCTTGTTGCTATGTCTTTTACTTTCAAAGTAATTACATGTATGCAGGGCCCAAGTATTGTGTTCGTTCCCATGCATGTAAAGCGCAATGAGCCACTGCAAATGCCTAAAGTGCTGGATTTCCAAATGCTTCCTATTTGTGTTGCTGAGTGGCACACCAAGGATATAAGGAGGACATACAGTGTATGTGAAGTAGGCGCTATTATGTGTTCCGAGTCCTGCTTTTTGTTTAATCGTGTGGAGACAAACTTGTCACCGGAATGCAGAAGGTTCAGTTTGTAGTTAAATGGAGCCTAAACTTTATGAATATTATGGATAGAAGAATTAACTAGGCATGTATTTGACTAATGTATGGTGTTGATCTGTAAAGAAATTTCGATCTTGATCCTCGAGTTACAATTGCTAGAATTCTAGTAGGAAAAATGTGAAGCATTATGTTTCTGATAACAATGTATATTTCACCTGCAGGAACATTCCAGCTTTGGGGGCACACTATTCAAGTTGATTGGGCAGATCCTGAAAAAGAAGTTGATGAAGAAACAATGCAGAGAGTTAAGGTGTTGTATGTGAGGAATCTAATGATTTCCACTACTGAGGAAGCAATTAAAACAGAGTTTAATAAATTTAAAGCAGGTGCTGTGGAACGTGTCAAAAAACTTAGAGACTATGCATTTGTGCACTTTTTCAACAGAGAAGATGCTGTTTCTGCAATGTCAGTAATGAATGGAAAGTGCATTGATGGAGCAAGCATTGAAGTGACATTGGCAAAACCCGTAAATAAGGAAGGTACCTGGAGACAACACCTGAATGGGCAATTTAGTCCCAACTCAGATAGCCTTTTAGCATTTGCAAATAAAGAAGATATGAATCAAAAATCACTTGGTAGACCACCAAGTCTTCCAACTCGTCTTAATGGTCAACATAGCCCAGCCTCATGTGAATTGGAGAGATGCACATATCCATTTTTTCCTGGTACAAAACTTACCCCAATTAATATGTATTCCTTGAAATCCAATCATTTTCATTCTGCAGTAATGCATTTAGACTACTACTGCAACAAAAACAACTGGACACCTCCAGAATATTATTTGTATTCAACTACAAGTCAAGATGGAAAAATTCTACTAGTATTTAAAGTTGTTGTTCCTGCAATCGTAAACAGCACACACAGTTATTTCATGCCAGACAAACTGTGCACAACATTGGAAGATGCAAAGGAGTTGGCTGCACAGTTTACATTGCTACATTTAGGTAGGTAACCCTTTAGATATTTAAAATGTTTCTTAGAAATGATATATTTATGCAGCCCATATTACATACATTTTTAATCAATCAAATATACATCCCAATGTTTCTCACAGTGTTGTTTTCTTCACAATCTCCTATTAATTACATTTACATTTGACTTGTCAAAGGTTTCAGATCATTAGGGGAGGCAATGCTGGATGATTTGGTAGGTTACTAAGAGGGAAATGTGGAGCATATGGTGGAAGATTAAAGAGGGAATCTAGGGAAGTATTGGATCAGCGGGACTTGATTGACCATTCTTTGTCTTGTGAGCCAAAAAACATTCACATCCAAATTGTTTGGTAGTCACATAATAACTCTTCAGCAAACCTAGACATTACAACTAAATAAAATGCAGAATTTCATAATATAGAATTATAATTGTTAACCAGTAACAAGGTCATTTTGGGCTGAGGCGTAATGTTAATGGAAGGCGTAAAAGCTTTGAGTAAGCCTTCAACGCCTTTCATTCACGTCACACCCCATTTTCAAGAAATTGGTATTGTGGAGAGGAGGGCATGACTCAGTTTGCATTTCCGCTGCTCCTTTCCTCTCCACTATACAAATGCTCCAGCATCTGCGCCGGAATGGATTTTCATGCCGGCACAAATGCTGGAGAACCTTTTGGGGTCTGCCCGCTTAATGGACTAGTGTAAAGCAGGCGGACCCCATACGGATCCATTGCAGGTTTCGAGACTGAGGGGAGCTGGGAACTATTTAGCTCCTGCTTCTACCATTGTAGAGCCTGGTTAGCTTGAAACCAACAGCTACCAGGAGCTACATTTGGCTCCTAGTGCCAACTTGTGCCTTCCAAACATGTAACTAATGTGACATTAACTATGAGTATTTGAGAATGTTAATAAAGAAGAATTAGAACACATCTAATGCATATTTAAACACAATGGTTCATACAAAATGGAAACATGTTAAAGAAGCATCTAGGTTAGCTCCTGTTTGCATGCAGTAGCTCCAACCTACTTGGGGATGCCAGACACCCAGGAGCTGATTTTAGCTTATGCTCATTACATCACAATTTCGAAACCTGCATTGTACACGCTTAGCGTGTACAATTACACCCTTCCCGACATGCTCGCATGTAGCGAGCAGTTGAATTGTAATTGTGAATGTTGCAAGCGGTGCTCACAATGAAAAGTAAGTGCTGTCTGGAATACTGGCATGCCAGGCAACGTTTACTCCCTTTGCACTGCAGAGTGCAAATGTGAAGGGCAAACGGCAGTGTACATACTTGTACGATGCCTTTTCCCCTGTACATTTGCACCCTGCAGTGCAAATGATGAACATTTGACCGTGGCGACCCGCTTACGTCATAGTGTAAACATAACGGGTACCATCCGTCAAATTTCGTTTTAATGGAGCCCCTAACTGTGTTTTTTAAACAAAACTACTGATGGGGTGCCACAGATGTAATCACAGGATTAGTTGAACATCTGAACTCATCAACAAATTACTATTTTATTTTGTTTAATAACTTTATTCTGCTATGATGTGTTCACGTTATACTTAATTTAATGCAGAAATATTATTTGCTCAGGTTTGGGGTGGCACACAGTCTTTTGGTGAAAAGAAGAATCATGAAAGCCTAAATAAGAATTAGTGGATAGGCTGCGGTCTAGATAGGTTAATACAGGCCTCAAGGGCCAGAATACTGTTGGGTTTTCAGGATATCCCTCACTAATATTCATGAGAAAAATGTGCATGCATTTAGAATCATTGGATGAAAATCTATCTCATGAATATTAGTGAGGGGTATCCTGAAAATCCGACATGTTTCCGGCCCTCAAGGTCTGGAGTTGGATAAACCCGGGTTAAGAGGAGGTAAATAGAAGGACTGCTAAATTGGGTGTATTCAGTCCAGAAAAAGGGTGGTCCCATTTGATCAAATTTTCTTACATGAATGGCTGCTTTCGTGGTGGCAAGCACATCTGTCCGCAGTGTAAGCAAAATCCATGTATTCGCTGCAGAGAAGCTTTAGATAAAATCCTCCAGAAAGTGACACTCAGAACCCACCCTTTGTTTGCAAGTGGTTTCAGAATTCCATCTCAACTGAAATAGCTTGTTAACAGCTTTCAAATCGGTTTTTGACATCTATGAAATTCCCTACAGTTAATTTGTCGAAAGGCCTGTCAATTACTTCAAGCCTACTATGAAAATGTTTGTAGCTGTGGTCTGGCCAGAAAAAGTAATGGCAAAATGGTCACTTTGAAATAAGTAGGACATTTTACAAAGTTATGTTACTGGAAAGCCAACCGGCATCTGTGTCATGACGATTTCTAAGAGCAGGCAAGCAACAACTGATACATTCTTGGCAAATGCTCTTGTCCAATACATGTGTTCTTTTTATTTGTTCTATTAAATTAAAGAACTTGAATGTGTTTTGCAAACTTTCCTGTTTCGACACTGATGGTAATGCAGACACACAGGTTGAACCGATGGTCCTGAAGAATTTGTTTAGGTAGACTAAACTTACCTACCCACATCCTTTTTTTACTGCTCCCTATTCTATTCAAAGAAGTATGTGCAATGTAAGTGACTTAGCTATATATACATGCACTTTGCCAACATTTTTATAGATTCACATGAAACCCATCCATTCCCCTATGGAGTTAATAACCACAGCATATCCCATAACCTAGTCCTCTAGATCAATTTCAAATGGTCGTTTGGGATGGCATTAGAGTTTGGGCAGGGTTTGACTACATGGCTAAAAAGGAACCCTGTTTACTTAAGGAAAAAAGCTAAAGTATGGATCTTGTATATATATTTTTGAGGCTTTTGGAATCTGCTTAGATCACATGCTGTGCATAGGCCGACATTGACTGGAAGCTGCGTTATTACAGTTGTTGTTTTCCAAACTCAAAAAAGGACGTCGACAGGGCGTGCCAGTAATACTATCCCTAGTGTGATGTCCACTGTACCCATGATCCCTAATGCGTTGAGGTCCCTCAGATTATTTTTTTACGCCATTCTAGACGGACTCGTATAGCAGAGTTTCTCTTTCGGCGTAAAGTCATTTACTTATTTCAATTACCGATAGTTCACTCTTTCTATCCTTTACTTCACCGACCATCAAAACATCACGCCGGTGAAGACAAAGAGACTGCCCGTCGAAAGGCCGTCCCGGGCCTCGACCCAGACTGTAGGGAGAGAGGGGCGAGGTCATTTTAGGACGAATATGCCCCTTTCCTTAGACTATTTTTGCCTAGCTGCCATAGTTTGTAGTTATGGACAAGACCCCATTTAAATTTAGCCCTAAGTGCAATTGAAAAATTCCGTGGGTCGATAAGCATTTAGTCTGTAACTTGTGTCTCCCAAGAGACCACATCGAGGGGTCTTGTCGAGCGTGTAGGCTCTTCAAGCCCAAGACTTTAAAGGACCGATCGACAAAACGCTGGGCACACTACGCCAGGCAGTTCGAGGCCATGGAGGTAGAAGGTGCTTTCAGTGATGGCAGCAATGCCGCCCCACTACCCAAGCAAAGGCCCCCGACCCCGGAGGACAGGCCGGCGGCCCTGTTGTGGGGACTACACCCGGTGGCGGTTGTGCAACAATTCCATCCACCACTAAACACAACCCCACGTCGAGACTCGACACATGGGTCGAGCGGTCAACAGGGCACGACACCCAGGGAAAGGTCTGTTGAGTCCCTGTCCTCTGGGCACTCTCACTCGAGATTGCCACACGACAGGGCCCAACCGGCGAAAGACGGCACGAGTTTTGCGCGTAAAGCTCCATCCGAGGGCCGATCGTCCGCTGGCGACTTCTCGGCCCTTCCCACACATGAAAGTCGAGGCTCTGCGTCAGATCAGGTAGCAGGCCCCAAACAGTCGGATAAACACAGCTCTGGGCGCCGGGGGGGACACAAAAAGAAGTCCTTAAAGACCCCTCATAGGGATAAAAGCCCTCATAGGAGAAAACTCCTCATAAAGAGAAAGCTAAGGAATCTAGGCCCATCCCTCATTAGGATAAACCTCTAGAGACTAGGCCTAAAAAAACGAGGGTTATTCATCCTACAGATAAAGACTTAGGAGTTCCTTCCCAACCCTTGGTAATCCCAAGTTCAGCAGAATGGTTTTCACAAGACATAGGGCCTCATTACACGGTAGGCGGAAAGGGTTTACAGGTACCGGTATTTTACCGGTACCGGTAAACCCTTACCGCCTTACTACGAGGTCCTTTTGCGGGCTGGGGAATTTAACGCCTGCTTTTTGCAGGCGGTAAAAACCAACCCGCAAAGGGACCAGGGAGCTAATTACGGTACTGCAATTTGCGGTACCGTAATTAGCGCCTTCCCCATTCCCATAGAGCCCTAAGGGGCAAAAATGGGAATGGGGAAGGGCAATGGGGGAAGGGGGAATTATCGCCCCACCAACCTTGGAATAGGGCGGTAATTCCCCTTTCCACCAAGGCGGTGCGGGTATTTTACCGGCATGGACCAAGGTGCTAATAGCACCTTGGTCCACCGCCATCCGTGTAATGAGGCCCATAGACAGGGTCATGAGGAGAATGTCCTTTATGGCCAATTTCTATGAAAAGGACCCTGCATACTTCCAGAGTTTCCACTCCACTCCCTCCACCACAGCTCCCTCTGGGTCTCAAGTCTCTGCTCAACCTTCTCAACCCCCTTCTAAAAGGGCTTGTACCGATATTCCTGTGCAAGGCACAGTCATAGAGCTCTATGACCCGGACTCTGAACACAAAGACTTCTCTATTGTAGAGGTAGCTGACCCACAGTACGAGGAGGATACAGCATACCCTTATTATGGGGATGTTGAGGACAAAGAGGCTGACCCAGAGGCCAATATGTATCCTATAGACTCACCTATTGATCAGGGCGCTCCTATCGTTGATTCTCCTATTGACAACCAATCCCTTCATAATGAGGTGCTAGCCAGGGCGGCAGAGCACTTTCAAATTGACACCCAGGAGGTACAGGAGGATAAGGACTTTGTAGAACAGATCCTTGGGGACAAGAAAACAATGGTGCAGTTTATTCCTCTACTCAAGTCAATACAGCGCAGGATACAACCTTCAATAGAAGCCCCTAACCTCACACGGGCTGTTAACCCACATGTAGAGAAGCTATTTAAACCTGCACCTTTCGACCCACTGAAAATTAGAGGGCAGCTGAAGCCAGGCTCATTAGTCGTAACTACAGCTAGGAAAAGAGAAGGCACCCCCTTGCTTCCTCTGAGGCCCCACTCGACAAAGAAAGCAAAAGGATTTACACCATGGGTAGAAAGGTTGCCTCCTCCGCAGCTTACCAGACCAGAATTGCGAACAATGCAACCCTTTTGGCCAGTTACAACTGCCACAAATGGGAGGAAGTGTTGGCTTTACTATCGTCTGCCCCAGAACCTCTCAAGTCCCAGCTAGCACAGGTGGCCACAGAAGGGAGGGTAGTGTCAATCGGCTTACTTAAAACCAACCTTGACGCAGTGGACAATGCCGGATGAATCATTGCTCAGGGTACTGTTATTAAACGTCATGCGTGGCTGCGGCAATCAGGTTTCAGACCAGAAACGCAGGCCACCCTAATTAACATGCTATTGAACCCAATGTGCTCTTCAGCAAGGCCGTCGAGGATGCCCTTAAGACAGCCAAAGATGAGTATGACACACTTAAATTGTTGGGCCAACTCACCAACAAGCCACCCGACCAAAGGGGTAATGGCAATTTTCACCGTTTTCACGGCCAAGGTTCTAAACGGGGGTCTAATTACAGTCAAAACCAAGGCTCCTCCTAGGGAAATAATCAAGGTCAGTCCTCCCAGGGCTATCCTAGAGGACAGCGCAGAGGTCGTGGGAGCGGCAACCCCTCTCGAGGTGGCACCCCACCTCAGAAGCAGTGACATTCCGCTTCAGATGCCCTCCCATGACTCTCCATTAGGAGGGCGCATTTCCAGCTTCACCCACGCATGAGAGGGAATCACCTCAGACATATGGGTGCTGTCTACAGTAGTAGGCGGATACTGTATAGAGCTCCTCCAACGACCCCAAGACCACCCCCTCGACAAAAGATACATTCAGAGGAACACCAGCGCATCCTCCTCGAGGAGATAGCCACGCTTCTACAAAAGGACGCCATCGAAGTAGTCCCGGCAAACCAGGTAAACAAGGGTATTTATTCAACTTAGTTCCTTGTGCCAAAGAAAGATCTAACAATGCACCCAGTATTAGATTTCCGCCCTGCAAACAAGTATGTCAAGCCACAAAAGTTCTGCATCACTACACTACAAGAGGTGATCCCTCTGCTAGAAAAGGGGGATTACATGGCAACACTGGATATGAAAGATGCCTATTTTCATATTTCAATGTTCCCCGTGCACAGAAGATTCTTGCGTTTCAAGATAACGAAACAGCACTACCAATTCAAAGTGCTACCCTTCGGAATAGCTTCTGCTCCAAGGGTATTCACAAAAGTACTGGCGGTGGTGGCAATCCCAGTGTATCCTTACCTGGATGACTGGCTCATTACAGGGGAGTCCCCCCTAATTTGCAGACAACACATTCAAAGAACAATCAACCTTCGCTTTCAATTGGGATTCTCCATCAACGAGAAAAAGTCAAGCCTAGTGCCAAGCACTTCCAAACAGTTCCTAGGAGCTGTCTTAAACACACAAGAGGGGTTGGTCTTTCCGTCAGAGGAAAGAGTAAAAAATGTGTTACTGCAAATACCACTTTATCAGGCCAGCCACCAGATAAGGGTGCGCAAAGCAATGTGTTTAATAGGCATGATGGCATCTTGCATATACCTGGTTCCTCACGCGCGCCTGCGCATGCGTCCCATACAGGAGTGGTTGGCGAAACAATGGTCTCAGGGACACGGTAAGTGGGACGATCGAGTGGTCGGTTCGCCAACACTTGTACAAAATCTTCACTGGTGGACAAGGGAAAATCTGCTGAAGGGGAAACCCTTCTACGATCCAGAGATACAGGCGATTGTCACGACGGACGCCTCTCTATCGGGGGGGGGCTCACTACCTTCACCACACAGCTCAGGGTCTGTGGTCTTGCATGGCAGCTCAGAACCACATCAACCTACTAGAGCTTCTGGCGATACTCAAAGCCCTTCGGGCATTCAAATCCCATTTAACGAACCAATCTGTGCAAATCCTGACAGACAGCACTACAGCAATGTTTTATATCAACAAACAGGGGGGGCACAGCAAATTTGGAAATGGGCACTCAAACGGAGGATGTTCCTATCGTCACAACATGTTCCAGCGGAACTCAACTCTCTAGCAGACTCATTGAGCAGAGATCCCCTACCAGAGGAACACGAGTGGCGTCTACACGAAAAAGTCGGAGAAAACCTCTTCTCTCAATGGGGTTTCCCCACAATAGACTTGTTCACTACAAACGTAAACAGTCAATGCCCAGAATTTGCATGCAGGTTCCCCCAGTCAGGCTCCAAGGGGAACACCCTATGGATGAACTAGTCAGGGAAATGTGCTTACGCTTTTCCCCCAACACCTCTCACGAGGAAAGTAGTGAACAAGATCCACAAGGAACCGATGACGCTCATCCTAGTTGCTCCTATGTGTGGCAAGACAACCATGCTATCCACATCTGTGCAAACTGGCGATGTGGGATCCCATCAAACTCCTGTGCCCGTACAATCTACTCACTCAGCACGAGGGACTAACAATGCACCTGCAGCCTCACTCAATGAACTTGGCAGCATGGCTCCTGAGGTCATAGAGCTTGGACAACTTAACCTGCCACAGAGATGCATGGATATCCTAAAAGAATCAAGAAAACCAAACACTAGGCACTGTTGCTTTGACAAATGGAGAAGATTCGTAATTTGGTGCCAGTCTAAACAAAATATCCCCATAGAATGTACTCCTTCCCACATTCTACTTAAATGCTCCTTTTGCTAGATGCAGCGTTAGTATTCAACTCCCTAAAAGTCCACCTTGAGGCTTTATCAGCCTACACCACTTCCCATGATAAGGTCTCTTGGTGGAAGGTACCTGTCATCAAATCATTCATGGAAGGAGTAAAGAGACTCAACCCTCCTATTTCAAACCCGCCGCCAGCATGGGACCTCAACGTGGTACTCACTAAGCTCATTGGACCCCCTTTCGAGCCAATGCACAAGTCTAGTCTAAAACACCTGATTTACAAGACTGCCTTCTTAGTGGCTATCACTTCCATAAGAAGAGTTAGTGAAATGCAAGCATTGCCAGTGCAGGATCCTTTCTTTGTTGTACACAAAGAAAAGCTGGTTTTACGTACTCCCTAGGTTTTCGCCTAAATTAATCTCCAAATTTCATGTAAACCAGTCAATTGAGTTCCCGGTTTCTTCCAGGAACCAAGCAGCTCAGCTGTAAAACTCCACACACTATATGTGAGGAGGGCGGTACTCTACTATGCAGACAAGACCAGACTGCTTAGGAAAACAGATCAATTGTTTGTCTCCATAGCGCCAGACAGAGAAGGTGACTGCATTAAAAAAAATGCCATCTCTAGTTGGATAGTCAGATGTATACACTGGGCCTCATTACGACCCTGGCGGAATGGGTTTAACGGTGCCGGTAGAGCTGCCAGTGCCGTTAAACCCATTCCGCCCTATTACGAGGTCCCCTTGCGGGACCCGCTCTGGACGTCTGGTCAGACCAGACGTCCTTTGCGGGTCCCGCGAGGGGACCAGCATGCTAACAACGGGCCCGTCATTAACGGGCCCGTTGTAAGCATGCTCCCCATTCCCATTGAGCCCTATTGGGGCTCGAATGGGAATGGGGATGGTCTGGGTTCCCTGGCCAAAGTCGGAATGGCCCGGTATTTCCCCATTCAGGGACCACGGACCCGGACCCGAGTTTGGAGGCAGCCATGCCCTTATTAAGGGTATGGCTGCCTCCAAACTCATAATGAGGCCCACTGCCTTTTCCACCCAGGGCTCATTCCACAAGAGGCACAGGAGCCACCCTGGCTTTCATTGCAAATGTCCCTTTAGACAGCGGGCCTCATTACGACCCTGTAATGAGGAATTACCGGGTCCTCCAAGGTTGGAATGGCCCGGTAATTCCTCATTGAAGGAACCCAGACCTGGAACCCGGTATGGAGGAAGTCATGCTCTCATTAAGGGCATGGCTACCTCCATACTCGGAATGAGGCCCAGCATTTGCAAAGCAGCTACATGGAGCCCATTACCGGTACCGTGTCCGCCCTGGTTCATTGGGGACTTACCGGTCTAGTCTGACCTTTGCGGGACCGGTAAGTCCCCATTGAAAATACCATTCCCCATTCCCATTTGAGCCCCGATAGGGCTCAATTGGAATGGGGAGGGTGCTAATAACGGTACCGTAAAATACGGTACCGTTATTAGCTCTGAAGTCCCTTTGCGGGTCCCGTCTTTAACGCCTGCTAAAACCAGGCGTTAAGGAAGGACCCGCAAAGGGACCTCGGAATAGGGCGCAAAGGGATTACCGGCACCGGTGTCATTACCGGTGCCCGGTATCCCTTTGCGCCCGGGTCATAATGACCCCCAGATACTCAAACAAGTGGGACAAGCGGTTCTTAGGGGGTCATTACGAGGTTGGAGGTAGCCATGGTGCTAATAGCACCATGGCTACCCCCTTACTGCATACCAGGTCCGGGTTCCCTGAATGGGGAACTACCGGGCCATTCCAACCTTGGAGGACCCTGTATTTCCCCATTCAGGGAACCCATTCCCATTCGAGCCTCAATAGGGCTCATTGGGAATGGGGACCATGCTAACAACGGGCCCGTTAATAACGGGCCCGTTGTTAGCATGCTGGTCCTTTAGCAGCTCCCACTAAGGGCGCCTGGTAAAACCATCCGCCCTTAGCAGGACCCGCTAAACCTTTTCACATCCCACAACCTTCTTCTAACACTGCACGCTAATCTATGCACAACATGTGATCTAAGCAGATTCCACAAGCCTCAGAAGGGATACATTACTCACCGTAATCGTATTTCTGATCCTTGTATCTGCTCAGATTCACATGCGCCCACCCTTTCTCCCCTCGGAGAGAAGGTACATGGATGCTTATGAGCTTGTCTGATAAGTACATGCTTGGATACAACTGTACTCATGCTACACCATGTCAGGAAAATAACAATCTGAGGGACCTCGATGCTTGAGGGATCATGGGTACAGTGGACGTCACACTAGGGATAGTATACTGACACGCCCTGTCAACGTCCCTTTTTGAGTTTCAAAAACAACAACTGTAATACTCCGCCGCAGCTTCCACCAGATTTCGGTCTATGCACAGCATGTGAATCCATGCAGATACATCAGAAATACGATTATGGTGAGTAATGTGTCCTATATATATATATTTTATGTATTTATTTATTGGACATTTCATTTGTATGGCGCCTATACATCAGAAAGTGTTTCCAGGTGCCACAAGCCAACAGGGGAAGGGGAACAGGGAAGGGTAAACAACAAAAAACAGTCCTATTGGGCCATGTGACATTTGTATCGTGCATGTGCAGTAAGCAAAGTGCAGGAGTTGCGGGGGAGGCCCCGAGGCTGAGGCAGGGTAAGTGCTAGGGGAGCCCAAGCAGGGCAGTGCACAGGGAGAAAGGGGTATAGGGTAAGTGTGAAGAATAGGGGTGGACCAGGTTCAGTAGGCTAGTCATGGAAAGGGGCCCGAAGGCAAGTGCTGGTAATGGGGTGCTGTGGAAGATTGGTAGGAGGAGGGCCTGGCCCCTGTAAGACTCAGAAGCGACCAGGAAGCCAGTCGTAGCAGCAGGGAGGATAAGCAATGGAGGGGAGAGGGAAAGAGGAGGGGAAGAGGAAAGTCTTGAGGAGCTTACGGAACTTAAGTCTGATAGGGGCAGGGGGGCATTCCAGAGGGAGGCTCCTGCCGAGGAAAGATATCTACCCCCCACTCTCTGCTTGGCAAAACGTTTGACCTGCTGAGAGTTAGAGCTAGAGGACTGAAGGACTTTGTAGGGAGGTATTTAGGGAGGGATATCTGGATACAGCACGGTCCCAGGCCCCAGAAATCCTTGTACATGATGCATGGGGTTTTGAATTTGATCCTTTCAGCACTGAGAGCCAGTGGAGAGATTTTAGGGCTGGAGAGATGCGGTCCCTGGGCTTGAGGTCAAGGATAAGTCTTGCAGCCCTGTTTTGGATTAGTTGAACAGGGCGGAGGGAGGAAAGAGGTAGATCGAGGAAGAGGCTGTCGCAATAGTCCAGCCTGGAGAGAATGAGACCTCTGGAGACATTGAGCCTCATTACGGGTCTGGCGGGAACCCTGCTGGTGAAGTCAGGCCCGGATAATTCTGTTAATCCCCATTCCCATAGAGTCCAAAATCTTTTGCCTCTTAGAATGTCTGTGCACTGGCAACTGAATATGTGCATAGTTGCTGTTACCCTGTGACTATGCTAAAAATGTGTACAGGCAATGGAAATGTAATTTCCCAATCTTTAATGAAGTAATTCATGTTGTAGTTATTTTATCCTCACATCCAAATCCTGAACCTGGCTGAATCAGTACATAGTTGTCAATTTTACAAACATTTTAATGTTACAGTGAGTGTTGCGAAAAACTAAATGAATGAGCACCATGCCCAGTATGCATTATGTACTTAGTGATTCAAGCATACAGTCCTTTTAAGTAATCTGGAGCTAGTCTTGGCTCTGACGGAGGAAGTGGTAGCAGAGAGAACTCCAGTTCCTGTCGCCCTCCCCCACCCCCCCTTGTGCCAGGATGCTTGTGTGGAGACTATTGTCTCACACCATGCCTCTATGCCAATATGCTTGCCAGTCTCTATCTTTTGTAAAACATGTGAAGCAGAAGAGCAGCAGAGAGCTGAACCCCAATGAACGCCCCATGTCTGTGACAGAGCCACAGAGACTGTGAAAACTGTGATCCGAAGCAACCCTTCAAGACACTGTGAATCCAGTGTCCTGCGACATCAGGAAAAGCCTGGAAAAGACATAGCAGCATTGCTGTAGTGTAATGTAATGTAATATGGCATTTGCATAGTGCCCATTCCCATTGGCAACTCCTCAAACATCCTAGCCAGCCTCCTACAAAAAGAAGCTGGATGGACTCTTTCCATCAAGGTTTAAATGAGGAATTTAAATCCCCCATGTAACACAGAACAACAGGTATCAACCAGACCAGTTGCACCTCTACCTTGAGGATGATCCCCATTTCATGTGTGTAGACAGGGATCAGACAGAGGTCCCAGGCACTACTCTACACCTCATGATCTTGTAACTCCCTCAATGGAGTGATTTTCGAACAACGTCCTTCATTGATGTCCGCCATGGCAACAACACCTAATACAACAGTGTTTTAACGTTTGGCGTATATACTGCCCTTGTCCCTACCTATCAACCCACCCTCAGTCACGTGAGGCTAGCCCCACTAGTTGCCAGGACAACAGTCACCACGATGCTGTCCACATACCTGATGGCCGCCTCTGAGGTTGCAATGTTTTGTCAATGATTAGCATGAGGACACAGCAAATGCTTAATAAATTGTAGATGCTAAGGCACGCAGTTCAATTATTTTCAAAACAACTAAAATTAATTTACCCGATGATGTTGTTGCCTGGGCACAGAATACAAGTGTCTATCTCTTACACTTGTGTAAGATATGAGCTGAGCTTTGTTGCCGAAATTCCCTGGTGGCTGCCTTTAGCTGGGCGTGCAGTTTCTAGTTGCCGTGGCAACAGACAACACCAAGCCGTGTACGTGCCTTGCATCTGGCATTGAGGTTGCGGACGGGTTTTTATGCTGCCATGACAGCGCAGTAAACATAGAAACCCGTAGATGCCAGAGATTTCAGCCACAGCATACAGAAGCTTTTTCCAGGTATGAGGCTTTGTTAGAGGGTGCACTATCTTGAGGATATCGAACTCCCACTATAGCGTAGCCCTTCTATTTTACAGTTTGTTGTATGGCGGTGTGAATCCAGATCACACATGGATTAAAACCCACTTGATTTGTTGCACGTAGCTGCGCTCTGCAGCAGAACCCCGGTCCGGGTCGGGGAATCAAGTAATTGACGCCCAGGTAGGTCCCATAAATCCTGCCATGTGTCTATCCAGAAACTCTAGAACGTATATACCCATCATTTATAGGTGATCAGGTTTTTTTTGCCTGTACTCACAATTTAACATACGTTGACTGCCAGGGTCAAGAGACTGTGATTGTTTTAAGAGGCGCTTTTTTACTTAGCAAAGTCCTCTTCTGTTTTGTCTCCTACATCACAGAGGACCAGAAAATAACTGTCCTCTGGCTGATACCCAGACTTCACTACAAATTCGAACAGGGGCTCCCTAATCTACAATACTGGGGCCAAGAGAACCACTTGAAAGGTATTTATGAGGTAGTCCTTCTGCTGCCATTTTTAACATAGAGCTCCTTCTGTTTATAATGCTACAACCACCCGCAAGCATTTACATGGGACTGACTCAGCCCGAGTTTTCTCGATTATTCCCCACAGTGACTGTGTATACTTTCAGATACACCAATTGTTCAAGAGAGGAGTCTGACCATCCTTTATAGGAACCTCTGTGTCTGCAGAAAATGTCACACATTCTGCAAACCCCTGTCTGAAGTACAGGGTAAGTACTGTGTGAGAATTATTTCTAAAATTGGTTAGCAGAAAAAATAACTAAAATGATTATTTGTGTATTTTATGAGTATGAAATATTGATACATTCATGTATCCTTTTCTGCCCCCCGCCCCCCGTAGGGTTATTAGGCTTGCCCGCCATGAGGAAGGCTCGACATGGATGCCACAACTAACGGCACGTGAACGAAACCTGTACTAGTGTTCGTTGATCTAATATACACATGAGTAGTATCGAAAATTGTTTATATTTGTCACACCCACGTAGGCAGACAAATTACATAATCATTTATTGATCATGCCAATAAAACACAGAAAAACAAAACAACACTCCAGGAGCATATTAATAGATATTCTGGATCTACTTCAGAGTAGTATTAAGCCTACTTTATAGTAGTACAAATGATTGTTTGAATTGGTTTTTGTGTTTTTCTGTTTTCCATTTTATTTGCTTTTTCTTTGAATTTTTCAAACATTTGTGTTATTTCAAACATTTTCACTTCTTCTTTTATGCGTTGTTAATAAATATGTATCGGTTACTATGTTTTGTATTAAAATAATGTTGATACTCTTAGACATATTTTTCTTTGTGACCTCTGTGCATACAAGTTTGCGAGATGAACTAAAATCAATAATGACATTACATTGCGTTGTCTATAGCGTGGGTCCCTAACTTTTGTCTAACATCATTCCAATTGGTATGGCCTAAAAGCGTTGTAGGTAAACACCCTTGAAGGACTGGAATCCGTGGTATGGGAGATTCGTCAGTGTCGTTTGGAATGCGTGTGTGCATTTTGGCCAATACGAAGTTATGTAGGTGTGACCACGTCCCGGATAGCAACCCATGTCAAGCTGGCTTGTGGAATGGTGCTGTGAGGTTGCATCCGAGTGTCCTGGCTGGTTTCTTGTTTCGTTGGCATGTCATCAATCCTGTCCTGCGGTCTTCTAGGGTCCTTTCTCTCAGTTGCTCAGTACATTCTTGGTGGGACTCATTGCCGCCCCAGTCTATCTAACATGGGGTTAAGTTAACACAAGGGGCTGAATGAGTTTGTCAGGACACAGGGGGGAAAAGCAAGGTTTTGAGGGCCTTTCGGAAGGTAAGGAGATCCTCTAAGCGGCAGATGCTGAGGGGAATCGTGTTCCATATTGTGGGTACTTGGATGGAAAAGGAGGACCCCCTATTCTTGTCGATTTGATGTGAGGGATGACAAGGAGTGTGGTGCCTGATCTCAGGTTTCTGTTAGGTTTGTAAGGTTTGAGATTGTGTTGTAGGTATTCTGGGCCTGTCTTGTGCAGAGCGCAGTGGGTGATGCACATAGCTTTGGAAGCGGACCGTTGCCCGTCAGGGAGCCAGTGGAGGACACAAATGTGCTCTGGGGCCGAGGTCTAGGAGTAGCCTAGCTGCAGTGTTTTGGACCTTTTGAAGTATTCTGAGTTGAGATGCAGGGGTGCCGAGGTATAGGGAGTTAGTGTAGTCTAGGCGAGAGAGGATGATAGTCATGACTCTGTGAGTGTAGGAGAGGTAGGGGAAGATCTGTCGAAGAATGCAAATGTTTAGATAGCACGATTTGGAATCAAAGTTAATGTGGTGTGAAAGTGTCAGAACTACATCCATGGTACATCCCAGGTTCTTTACTGAGTTGGATGTAGTCTTGAGGAGAGCCTAGAGAGGACGTTCACGAGGTGTGTTGGGGGAAGAGGGCAGTCTTCCCACATATTATTTTGTTTTTCTGGGTTTGAGGAGAAGGTGGTTAGCCATCACCCCGTGGTCGATTTCTGTGAGGCATGAGGCGAGGTCCGGGGCGGAGTGGGAAATGGAAGAGGTCTTTGGGATTTTGATGATGATCTGGGTGTCATCTGCTTAGTTGTAGCATGATAGGCCAGATGAACGAAGAAGAGCAGGGACTGGGCTCAGGTAGAGGTTAAAAAGCAGGGGGATAGGGAGGTACCCTGTGCTACGCTGTTGGTGACAGGGCGTGGGGTCAAGGGGAAAGGAGGTACGAGTGTAATTCATGATCGGTTGGTGAGGAAAGAGGATATCCACATTAATGCTGTATCCCTGATGCCGAGCAAGTGGAGTCTGTCTGTGAGCATGTGTTGGTTGATAGTGTCAAAGGCCGCAGAGAGTTGGAGGAGGATAAGTGCGTCACAGCATTCCGAGTCTGCGGTTCTTTTGAGGTCATCCAAGATGGGGACTAGGGATGATTCAGTTCCTCGTAGGGGTGTAAAGCTGAACTGGGCGGGGTCCAGAAGGAGGTTGTATTCGGTGAAGAGGCAAAGCTGGGCGTAGGCTGCTCTGTTAGTTTGGCTATGAAACGGTTGTTAGAGATAGGTCTGTAATTGTCTGATAGGAGGTGGACAAGGGAGGGTTTTTTGAACAGGGGTTTGTGGGATGTCTTGAAAGCTCCTGGGAATATCCCTGATGTGAGGGAAGAGTTAATGATAGATCTTGCGATGCTGCCTGCACAAGTTGAGGAAAGGATGTCTTTGAGGAGAGTGGGAGGGCATGGATCTAGTGGGGATTCCGATGGTCGGCTGCAAGCGAGTAGCGGCAGGAATTCAGGTGGGGCGAGAAAGAGGAGAAGATAGGTCGGAGGGAGGGTCTGTGAGATCGGACGTGGGTGCAAGCGGTCAGGGCGAGAGCGCTGCTAGTTTAGCACTGATGATGCAGTTTCTTTCCACTGCTATTTTGTGGAAGTGGTCTGAGAGAGCGTCACAGAATCTTTGGAGTGGGGTGGGGGGAGAAAGTGAAGGGAGGCGCCTTGAATCCCGTGATGATCTTATGGAGTTCCCTCCTGGTGTTACTGGCGTTAGAGATTCTGTTCCAGTAGAAGGATGCTTTGTCCTTCTGGATTTCTGCCTTGTAGGCTTTGATATGACAGGCGTATGCAGCTCTATTTTGAGGAGCTGGGGCAGCCACCATCTGTGTTCCACGGTGTGGTTTTGTGTTTTGATGGATTTGAGAGATCGGGTAAACCATCTTGGGGAAGGGCTTTGTCTGTGGAAGGAGGATCTGAGGCGGGTGAGAGGTCTGAGGGCACTGGACAGCCACTGGTCAAAATGGCTGATGGAGGGCAGTCCTATCTGGAGCGGGAGATTGAGTAGGTGTTACGACTTTGCCACTGGAGCATCAATTGGCATTCCAGGACAATAACCTATTCATATTTTTGTCTTTACTTTCCGTTTGCAAGACTTTGGAACTTATTTAATTTCACAAACTACATGTCCCATAATGCACTATGTGGCAGTTCCCATTCCCTGGCTATTCCTATCTAGCAGTCTTAGAACTACAATCCCCAGAAACCTTAGATATCATTGCTGCTTTCACTTTCCCAGGATCAGAGAGGGAGTAGGCCAATTACCTTCAGGGGTGCTGCTACAGGTTCTGCTAATTAGCCTGTTTCAGCACAGGGCGGATCAGTATTTAAGCAGCTGCCTGCAGTAGCATAATTCTCTTGCATTGTGCTCGCTTCCAGCCCTTTGTTGCTTTGATCCTTGGATTTCAGCTGTGTCCTGTTGTTTCCAGAACCTGCTCTCCCTGCCTTGCAGCCCTGCTACTCTGCCTTCACTCCCCTCCCTTTTGCCCTTCACCTCTGTGCTTCCCACACTGCAGCCCTGCTCCCCTGCTTGCAGTCCTCTGTTCCCTGTCTACAGCCCCTTGCTCTCTAACACTAATTATCTTGTTCCCTGCCTGCAGTTCCTTGTTCTGTGCCCATTGCCTGTGTTACCTGGCTTTAGCTTCCTTGATTCTTCAGTCCTGTCCTTATTATCCCACTTCAGAGCTGCAGTTCACTTGATATGTGTCTTCAGTCCTGCCCTTGATATCCCACTTCAGAGTTACAGTTCCTTGTTTTCTGTCTGCAGTCCTACCCTTGTTATTCCAGTCCAGAGTTACTGTGCCTTGTTACCAGTCTGTTGTTTCCAGTATCCTTACCACTGCACTTAGATTCTAGTTTTCTTGCTTTTCTTTCGTCTGGTTCTCTGTCCTGAACCTTGCTCACTTTGACTTCCTTTTCCCTGGATATTTCTGTTACAGTTTGTCTTCACTTGTGCCTGTCATAGTTCAGTTCCTGCTGGACCCTTATAGGCTTCAGTCTTGTGAGTACTGTTTCCTTGTTCGTGCCTTATGGTCCAGACACAGATACCCGCTGCTGCTGCTCCTTTCCATGAGCATTCAGAGTGGGACCATGTAATAGTAACCTGTTCAGAAGTTTGGAGTTTCCCTTTTTCTGTGGGAAACTCTTACCCCATTCTGCGTACACTCCAAGAGGGAACCTAAGGTGTTCGTTTAACTTGCACTCCCTGCCATTTTCTGTTCACTGCCTTTGTTGCCTATCCTTTCTTGTCTGTAGGACTCCTTGCACTCCTGGTTCTTGTGTACTTTTCTCCCTTTGGCTTTGTGGGCACGTCTCTACCCGCAAGCCCCTTCGACAGTGGGGAGGCAAGCCGGGAGGCAAGCCGGGAGTCAAGCCAAGTCTGAAGTTACTATGACCTTGTTCCACAATGGAATGCTGGTGGACGACAATGGAAAACGGGTGGACGGTCCAGGGTTATCCAAGCTGGGTTTGCTATCTATAGAGAGAAGAAGGTGGCTGCGTGATCCTTTCAGATTAGCAGGCCGGCGGGGAGCCAGGAGATTAGATTGGAGGAGCTGAAGATTGCATCTAGGGTATGTCCTGCGCAGTGTGTGTCACCTGATACCAGTTGAGCCATGTGTAGTGATTCCAGGTTGTCCAGGAGTGGTCCTGTCATGGGGTTATGCTGGGCATCAAACCATATGTTGAGATCTCCTAGCATGGTCGGGGATGGGTGGGCGACCAGGATGGTTGTAGCCTGGTGGTCTGTATACGAGTAAGAAGCTGTGAGTAAGAGAGGGGTGATAAGAAATTGCACTAGGAGGGATTGACAATCTGCGATGCAGGCTTGTTCCTCGGAGTGTGAGATGGTGAGGTATGATTTGTGGAGGATGGCTATCCCATCTGCCCTGCTGGTTCTGTTGTGCACAAGAGTGTATCCTGTGTGAAGGGCCTTGTGCACAATGGGTCTGAGATCCTAAGAGAACCAGGTTTCTGTAATGAAAAGGATGTCAGGGTCTTCAGAGGATATTAAGTCATATATGTTGTGGTGATTTTTGATGACAGATCTAGCGTTAATTAGGATGCATTAAAGTCTGCTGCTAAAATGGCCATTTGCAGCGTGGGTAGGGAACAGAGGGGGAGAATAGGTGTACGGTGGTTGCTGGCCCCCGAAGAGGGGAGGGGGCAGGCTGAGGGGATGAGTGAGGGCAGGGCCAAAGATTCCTACGTAGGGGGAAGGTTAGGGGGGCAGTGAGGGGAGAAGTGTGGAGGTTGATAGGGGGATTGTGGTTGTTAGGGAAGGTGAGGCGTCTCCATTGTGGGAGGATGGGGATGATGCTTGGAGCATTCTAGGTGTCTTTGAGAAGAGTGCTTGCAAGCATGCACCAATCAGATGCTCGATTCTGCACCCAGACGAGTGCTTCACCAGAGACCTGTGTTGAATCTTTGACCACTAGGAACATGAGAGAGGGGTCACATCCCCACTGGAGATTATATATACCAGGGAGAAAGTGCTCAATGGAAACCCCAACTCAGAGTGGGTCACTGAGCTGGCAGACCCGCCATGGTCGAACCTTTGCTCTGCATAGTTAAAATGGAAGGGGTTTAGCCCCTTATTTAATTCCTTTTTTAGAATGTAAAACCTAAAGGGCAGGGCTTGACCCCCTTGTAACGACCCTATGAACATAAACCTCCCGGGAAGGGAAGATAGATCAGGATTGGCTAGGGGAAGCTGGCCAATCAGGACCGAGGAAGCGACATTTAAGTAGTGGATAGGAAACTTTTTTCCCAGTGAGGTCAGAGGAGGAGAAAGATGCAGACCATATAACAGAAGTAGGAAGGCAGAAGTGGCAGAGTGTGGAGGCGGTTATTGGAGAAAGGTGGGTTATTGGCAAGTGATGGCAAGAATACTGCAGAGTGAGTGTGCATGTTTGGCAGGTGGATAGAAGTTATGTAAGCCGTGGATGTTACTGGATGAAAAGAGGGTGTGTGTAATGGAGTGGGAGGAGAAGGAGGGGAGTGGTAGGAGAAGGAGGGGAGTAGTTGGGGAAGGAGGGGAGTAGTTGTGGAAGGAGGGGAGTAGTTGTGGAAGGAAGGGAGTAGTTGTGGAAGGAAGGGAGTAGTAGTGGAAAGAGGGGAGTAGTAGGAGCAAGAGGGGAGTAGTAGTGGAAGGAGGGGAATAGGAGCAGTAGTCAGACCCTCCAGGATTTTGCAGCATGGCATGTAAAATGTTGTCGCACAAAACACATTTTGCGGCAAACTGCCTTTCTTGCAGCATTTTTAATTGTGTTGGCAGCAGTGGTTGTGGGGCTGGCACTGCCTTTGCTTCCCTGGATAGTGGTGTTGATGGACCAGTGCTGCTGCTGATGCCATGGGTGGTGATTGTGTTGCCTATAGGGCCCCGTTTATGGTGTTGGTTGCACTCCCAGCTGGACCTTGGGTGATGCTGTTAGTAGTTAGGCTGGTGTTGCTTCTGAGACACTAGGTGATGGTGGGGACTAGTGGTGTTGCTGAGGCCACGGGTGGTGTTGCTATCTGTTAGACCATGAATGATGTTGTTAGCTACACCTCCAGGTAAGGACTCAGGTGGTGTTGGTCGTGGTACTGGTGCTGCCACTCAGGTCCTGTTTGGTAGTGATGGTTGTGGTGCTGCCTCTATGGCCCAGGGTGGTGTTGGTGGGGCTTGTACTGAGGGCATGGTTGGCGATATTGGTGGGACTGGCACTTCTGCTGAGAGCCCAATTGGTGAGGGTTGCGCTGCTTCGGCAGCCATGGTGGTTGTGTTGGTTGCACTGGGCAATGGGTAGTGGTTTCAGCAGTGGGGCTGGTGCTGCTGTTGAGGACCTGGGCGGATATGGGGATGGTACTGCCTCTGCTCCCCAAGACGGTGGTGCTAGTGGACCAGTGGTACTGCAGCTCATATTTGTGTAATTGACATTGGTTGTGCTGGTTGCACTTTTAGCAAAGCCTTGCGTGTAGTGTTTGTGGGGATAGTGGCGCTGTTGAGGAAATGAGTGGTGGCTGGGCTGGTTAGCCCCTGGGCAATAGTGTTGGCTGCACTTCCAGCAAGTTATTGGTTGGTGGTTTAGGTGTTGTTTGGGGAGGAGGGCTGGTGCTACTCTGTGGCCTTGAGTGGTGGTGCAGGTGATGCTGCCTCTGTAGCACAAGGTGGTGTTGGTGTTGTTGGGACTAGCACAGAGGGCATCCGTGTGGGTGGTGGTGAGAGTTACACTTCCACCGAGAGCATGATTTGTGAGGGAGTGGCTGCCTCTGTAGCCTGGATTGGTGATGTTGATCAGACCAGTGCTGCAGCTGAGAACATGGTTGGTGACCAGGGCACTGCCACATAGGGCATTATTTCTTGGACTCTGGCTGGTGGGGTTAGTTGCACTGGACCCTGTGCATGATAGTTTTATCAGCTGAAGGGCTAGTACTGCCACTGAGTTTCTGGATGGCAGCAGTGCTGCTTCTGCAGCCCTGTGTAGTGGTGTTGGTGGGGCAGTTCTGGCACTGTGGCACAGGGTTAAGATTTTAGGGGAAGGGTGCGTGTGATGTAGCATTAGTAAGAGCAGAGGATGCGTGTAATGCTGAATGTGATGGTAAGAGCGAAGGTATTTGACAGGATGTCAGTGCATTAATATGCGTGCAAACTGCAGGAGCCAGGGAGTGCATGCAAGGGTGAGAGTGTGCATGCAAATGAGGGAGCGTGTGTGCGCTATGGTAAGAGAAATTGGTGTTGATGCAAAGTTGCGGGAATGTGCGCATTCAAGGCTGGTGAGAGTAGTGTGCATGATTAAAGGGCAGAACATGAGGGGGGAAGGAAGAGGCACATTTGGTGTCGGAATAGGTATTTGGGGGAGATTAGAATGATTGCCAATCAGATTGGCAAGAGGTAGCACAGGAAACAATATATGAAGTCCTATTAATCAATTCCCCCCTTATTGCCACTTTAAAACGATCCCATACCATTGTGGCATCTGCTCAACCCATATTTTCTCAAAAAACAAATCTATAAATGCCTGAGTATCTGTCACTGTTTCCAAATCTTCCAAAATCCGTGTTTTAAGACGCCACCTGACAAAAGAAGAACTCTGCCTGCCAAGGTCTAAACGGAAATACATCTACCAAGTGAAACCTTTGGCGAAAAAGAGCAAATTCTTTACATACGCCAACATTTGTGAATCTGTCTTGGCCAGTACGATCCGCTATTATGGTCAATGACGCAGTTGAAGTCACCTTCTTAAATTAACTTTCCCCCATTCACAATGCGCAATAGTTTAGTAATTGCCTCAAAAAACACTTTTCCTGGAGAGCAAGGACCATAAACACACCCTAACGTTTGGCGCCCTACCACAATATATTACATCTACAAACATCCATTGCAACTCTTTTTACGTTAGTATCCATACCTTTCCTAATTGGAAGACTAACCCCTCTTGACTTAGAGGAAAAACTATTTTTTAACAATTCACGAGGATATCTTGAGCTGATCAAGTCCTTTTTTGCCTCATCAAGTAAGTGTGTTTCCTGCAAAAAGACCAAGGGCCTCATCACAAGTCTTGCGGTAACCCTTAAAAGTGGCGGTAACGGAATTTGCGCTGCCAATACTGCTCTGCCGGATCATGAGCTGGCGGAAATACTGCTGACTGTAAAATCAGCCGGCACTATTACAGCCGGCCACACGCGGTGCAAACACAGCCACATCACAAGTCCATGTGTCACAGTGCTTGCCCCCAGACATCCGGATCAGACCAGCCTGCCCCTGGTACCGGCACCTACGGGGACCTTTAAGGCCCCAAAGGGTTGCCTAAAGACTTCTTGGACTCTGTCCTGGCGCCGTTGGCACCAGGCTCATAATGCTCTTTCAAGTAAGGCAGTTTGCAGGGGAAGAGGAATCATATTCAGCCCAGTCTGAGGCATGCTGGAGGGACTACTTTATCTGGGACTACTTGTGTAGGGTGTGGTTGGAGGGACTACTTCACTTGGGACTACTTGTATGAGGCTATATAAACCACACCCTAAGAACGGAACACGCTTCGCGTTATTCTGCACTCCTGCAGCGTAACGCTCACTGTGTCTGCTAGCTTCAGTCGACCCGGTCTTCAGCCAAGCCCGTCCTGGTCTTCGCGAACCATTGCCTGTGGAGAAAGAAAGGAAGAGGGAGAGAAAAACAAGAACAAGAGAGCAGTTAAGTTCTTACCTGACGCTCCGTCTTCAGTCGCTCCGGAGCCGTCACATCTGCCGAACAGTAAAGAAACATCAGGTTAGCCGTGCAGAGCACAAGACCACGTTGAAGACATTTCTACACTACGCAGTGCTAATACTCACCAGAAGGCTGCTCACTCTTGCGATCCATCGAGACACCATCACGCGATCACTGCTCCGGAGCTACCGCACTTGCAGAACAGGAAAGGAACAGGAGGTTAGTTGCACAGAGGGCCAATACCGTATTTTAGACATTGTCACATCGCGCTAGAGTTGAAACTCACCTCTGGAATTCTGCTCATCATTTGTGGAGAGGAGACACTCTTCATCGGGTGCATCAAAAAAGGCACCTGCAAAGAAACAAGCACAGTAGTGAGCATTTTGGCAACTTGAACTCTAAGCAAACCATACCAAGACATATTGGCATAAAGACTTACCCACAGAGTCACAGTTGTTCGGAACTCTACAGTAACCCGCAGGATTAGTGTAGTAACTAAATCCTTGAACTGCAACGCACCCCTGCATACATTCGCAGGATGTAAGGTGAGTCATAGTAGAGGGGTGCACAAGGAGGTCACGGGAGGTGGGAGCCGGTCCTCCTCCTTATGGCTAGTTAATATCTCGTTTCAACATTTTAGGCAAGTCTTCATTTGTGACGGAAGGGCAAAACAGAGAGTGCACGTGCAGCCATTCACCACTCCGCTACGTGTGACGCTGATGGAGACAGTCGCCTCCCAGCTTCGTTCGGCGCCCCTGTGGAGACCAGGTGAGCGTAACACATGTCCGGCATAGCTCTGAAAACTGGTGGTAATAACACCGCAAATACGACACAGCTTACAGCTAGAAGTAAATGAACACAGGTGCCTGAAATGAAGCCACAGGTGATCCCAATGCACCCCGGAGTGCCTCATAAGGCACAACCCTACCCCAAATGCTGTTTCCAACACCATGCTGCCACTAGCCACAATGAGCTGGGAGAGGCAGCTGCTCATGCTGCGGCTGGAAGTAGAGAGGCAGGACAACCAGGCCAGGGCACAGGGAGAATCGGGGGGCTGTGGTTGGGTGGAGGAGGAGGAGATCCCAAGCAAGGTGTGCACCGATCCTCAAGGTTAGGCCCTCAACCTGGACCCTCACCGACAGCCAGTTGGTCACTGTGTACCACCTCAACAGGGAGAACATAACAGAGCTGCTCACCACAATACAGGACAACATAGGGAGCAGGATCAATATCCGGACAGCTGTGCCCCCACTGCTAAAGCTAGTGTCTGTTCTACAATTCATCGGAACTGGCACCTTCCAGCCCTAAGAGCCATGATGCACAGCATGGCACAGCCCACATCCTGCGCAGTGTTGGGCCAGGTGCTTGAAGCACTCCTGTGGCACCTGCAACACCACATCTCACTGCCTACCACCCGAGCCCAGGTCAATGCCATGAAGACACAGTTATATGCCATTGCCAAAATGCCAAATGTTATTGCTGCCCTGAACTGTACCCATGTTGCACTGGTGGCCTCCAAGCTCACAAATAAGTGTACCATAACTGCAAGCACTACCACTACGGAACAGCACACTGCCAGGATACATGGTGTGGCACAGAGGACAGCGGACCTGTATAGTGGGTGAGTAGAAAAGCCAGCACACACATGCACTGTGAAGCACATGCCCAAATGGGGAGAGGGGAGGTTCTTGAAAATAACTACGCAAAGGATGGCATGACCAGCGCATGTGAATTCTGTACTTGACCACCTCCCGCACCAACGTCACAATACAGGCCTGAAGCGTGCACATGTCCTACTTTCCTACATGGAGAAGCTGATGTACACGTACAGTAGCAACTGTAAATATTCAACATAACTAAGGTACCACAATGCAACATGCATTTACCAAAGCAATGGTGACAAATGGCCACATCGCCTCACACAAGAGCAACCCTGCTAGTACCACAGCCATTGGCGCATGTGTGGCCAGCCCACAATGGCAAGCCAGCGGACCCAGATGCTCAGTGAGGGCCCATGAGAAACCCAGTATGCCACATGATATGATATGGCATTTATATCTCGCCTGTACACAGGAGTGTCTAGCTGCCACAAGACAATGGAGGGAAGACAAGACAAACGATCCTACTAGGCTTTGTGTTATTCGGATCGTGCAAGTGCGACAACGCAAAGTGCAAGGGGAAGGAAGAGGGGGAAGTGCGAACAGGGAAGCTTGACTCTGAGTAAGTGCAGCCAGGGCAGCGCGGCTCAAGCTAGGTGTCAGGATGCGGGGGGCTGTAGGGGTTACAGCCCCTAAGTGGGTGGTAGGCCAGGAGACACTGCAAGGAAGACTGGTCTAGGAGGAGCCTGTTACCCAGTGAGACTCTGAGGGACTAGGCAACCAGTCGGTGCAACAGACAGGTAAGTTAGCAGGGAAGCCGGAGAGAGAAGGCAGAGGCGAAAAGGAAGGTCTTGAGCTGCTTCCGGAACTTTAGGTGATCCGGCTCAAGTCTGAAAGAGGCAGGGACGCTGTTCCAGAGGGAGGCACCTGCAGAGGAGAGAGATCTACCCCCGACTACACTGCCACATGACAGCCACCATGTCAGCTGCACATGTCACTGACATATACCTCAAGCAACATATGCTGTAAGGGAACAGGGTGCATGTGAAGCAGAAACAATGCATGATGTGATAGTTTATTTATATAGCGCCTATACACAAATGTGTTTTAAAGCGCTTCAAGGCAAGGGAGGGACAAGGGAAAATTACAATGACATTCTTACAGGCATGAACAGTAAGAATGTGAAATTAACTATCATACTCGGCCTGACGACATTTCAGATAGTGCAAGAGCTAAAACATAGATAAGGAAGGGAGAGGGAGAGTGGGAAGGAAATGGAAACAGACAGGCGACTACCGTACTAGGACTGACGTCATTTCTGGTATAGCCGGAGAAAAACAAAAGGTGATGAGAGGGGTGCAGAAAGGGAGGGGAGGAACAAAACAAGATACTATCGTACTAGGCCTGACAGCATTTCAGATAGTGCTGGAGGGGAGGGAAGGGAAAAACCAAGTGAGGGGAGAAGGAGACAGACGAGGTTGGTATCATACTAGGTCCAGGGACAATTCAGTGCATAAAAGAAAGTAGGGGAGGAGGGAAGGAGATAGGAAAAGGGAGAGGAGGAGAGAACAGAGAATAAGCAGTCAAACAAGAGTGGAGAAGCAAGAGGGGAGAGCGAATACAATTGCAAAAGTCAGTAGTAACACATGATGTTGCAAGCCAGGATACAAGATGAAGATGGGAACAGCATGAATCAGGGCCACCATGAGAAAGGGTGATGCACCGTGAATCAATTAAGTCCATAAAAGTAAAATCCAGCATTGGCCACAAGACGGTGATGGTGAAACCAGAATGTATCAGGACAGACACCTGCAGAAGTAGGCTGGAAGGGGAGGGCAGGGGGAGCAGGGTAGAAGAATCAAGCAAAACAGGCAACACCTGTGTGCGAGACAGGGGGGCACAAGGGAACATCACAGGGGGTGGGAATGGCCTGTGGAGACAGAGGGAGTAAACACATGTTGGTGCATGCTTATCTGCTGTCTGAGCAGGTGGGCAGGTCCTGGGTCGGAACAGGTCCAAACAGGAATTGCCCTTTCCTTTGTCAGCCCTTCGCTTCGGTCGCCCGGGCGAAAGATGCTGTTGATCTAAGAGTTAAGAGCAGCAAGGAAGAGGCAGGGCTAAGAAGGTGGGCGGGGCTAAGGCCAGGTGACCTAGATCGATACGAGTGACACACCATGCACAGACATAGACTCGACACATGACATGAAAAGAATGCCCGTTTGCATGCGCAAGTTGTCCATTGCCCTGATATTGTGTAAGCCCACACCTTACACCATGACTAACCTGTGCCTCTCCCCATGCAGGTGACTACGCATACCCACAGCTGCCCTGGCTAATGACCCCTGTGCATGATCCACAAACACTGTAGGATAATGCCTACAACCATGCTCACAGCAGGACCGTGTGTGCATTGAGCGTACCTTCGGCCTCCTGAAGGCACGTTTCCGCTGCCTTGACTGTTCTGGTGGAGCCCTGATGTACGCTCCACAGAAAGTGGGTAAAATGGTGCTTGTGTGTGCCATGCTGCACACTATATGCATGAAGAGGAATGTCCCGCTACCCACTGACGTGGACATGCCACCCCCAGAGGATGATGATGCAGTACCTGTGGCAGAGGCAAATCCACGCATTGCCAGAGATGATGTGAGGTAAGGGATATTGGCCCGCCAGGGACAGATAGACAATTTCTTCTGACACTTTAACTTGGCACAAACCATGCACGACTGTGTGACACTTGCCTCTATCAATAAACACGACAGTGACACAGGAATGTCCTCGCTTTGATGAAGTTTAACGGTTTTAATGTAATGAAGAGCCCCAACTCTCCTCCCCAGCACACTATCCCCACTCCCGCCTCCCCCACCAACTCACAAGCACACTATCCTCCTTCCCGCATCCCCCCACCAACTCCCCAGCACACTATTCCCCTCCCGCCTCCCCCCACCAACACCCCAGCATGCTATACCTCCTCCCACCAACTCCCCTAGCACACTATCCCTCCTTCCGCCTTCCCCCACCAACTCTCCAGCATGGTCACTCACAGCAGTTAGTGTCTCAGAGTCCATTACAACCGTGGCCTATTTCCTATCCTGCGAGCCCCGGTGATCTTGGACGCTGAAGGCGCTGTGACTGACGCCTCAGTGTGCCCTGCTGTGACTCCTCAGTTGGAGTGGTAGAGGTGGAAGGGATGGAGCCTGGCCCCTGCATCTGTTGGCGTGTCAACCTGTTGCTCTGGCGGGTGGCCTCTGCTAGTGCAGAGACACCTTCAGTCATCTCCCTGATCCTCTGGATGTATAGTGTCAGGGCAGCCGTACTGGCAGTTGTCTCTGCCCGGTTCTTTGCGATGGCCCGCACAATCCTGCAGGTGGCCCCTTGGATGCTGTCCTGTATAGCCTGCAAGTGTTTGGAGTGCGTGTGGCCTATCGCCTCCATCTCTCTCTGTCTCCGCTCCATCTCACGAAGCCTCTGCAGCACTGTGCTACTAGTTGGTGTGTGCGGTATGGGAGGGGGGCTTTTCAGTGTGCCGTGGCTGTCGTCAGGGGAGCCATAGGATGAGGTGCCCAGTTTGCCTCAGGTGTGTGAGCACGCTGCCGGCGATGAGGGCGCTCAGGTGTTGGGCTACACTGCTGACGGTGAGGGCGCTCAGGTGTCTCTGCAGCCCTTCTGCATTTGGCAACACTGGGCTGGTGTCCCCCTGTGTTTACACAGTCACCCGGACTGGAGGTGTGTCCTTCGTGTCAGACCCTCCAGCTGCAGGAGTGGGTGCAGTGGGGCTTACAGTGGCTCTGGTGGACTGTTGGGTGGACGTTGGCCTGGCCTTGCTGCGTTGCTTTGTCTTGGGCATGGTTGGTCAGGGGAGATTGCATTTGGGTCCAGCATCATGGGGATGGAAGCAGCAAGGAGTGTGGGACACATGGCCGGTCGGTCTTTGGCCTGGGGGTGGGGCGCAGGGTGTCCATGCTGAGGCAGCTGATGTTTGGCATGCATGCTTGTGGTCCTTCATGCCCCCACTTCCCCTCCCAGCATGGGGCCGACCAACTGGGCCCGCAACATGCTGGGGTGACTGCTGCACAGTGTTGTGGTTGCTCACGCACCACAGTCCTTCTGGCACCGGCTGCACCAGCATCGGTGAGGTGTGCATGGCATTTGGATAGGTCACTTGCCACCCCTTCCAGCTGCTGCAATGCACAGGGGTGCCCTTGGTGCCCTGCCCCATCGCTGCTGTGGAGGCTGGCTGCTTTGCCACCCTCACTCCATCCTGCTGGCCTGCCCAGCTACTGGGTCTAATGAGATGTGTCCCTGTCCAAAGGGGCATGTTATGCTAGACTTTCATTTGTGCATGCACTTGTGGTGCGGGAGGAGGGTACCCGCCTCCACACCTCAGACTCCCTCGATTCCCTCCATGTCCAGCACTGTGCTGCACTTTTCCTCCCAGGCAGTGAGGACCAGTGGCTCCACAGTTCCTCCTCCTGTGGCAAGGGACTCCCGGCGGTGTTTCGACAGCAGCCCACGCACTCTGACCCTGAGGTAATTCCAGCATTTGTGACAGTCCTCCCCATCACGGGGGATGCCGGACACAGCTGTGACTTTCTGGCTGGTTGCATGCCAGATGCCTGTCCTGCCCTGTGCTGATGTTTTCCTTTGGCGCAGGCCATATAGCTCATCAGTAGGAGCAACAACCTCATCGGTCAGGACCACCAGCTCCCCCTCACTGAAATTTGGTTTTCAAAGTCGATGTTCGGCTACCTTGCCTTTGATCCTCTCCTGAGACATGCTCGCTTTTTACCAGGTCCGGAAGGCTGCAGGAAGTGGAGATATTTGATGGATTGTGTTTTTCAAAATGGCTGCTGCAATGCTTCCCGTTCCGGCAATGATGCAATTTCCGCCAGCACTAATAGCGTTGGGGTCGGTGGCAGTTGCACTATTAGCACCAAAGTTTTGGCAGTAGCCCTTATTTCGGTTCTGTTTCCGCAGGCCGCTAGTAGTCTTACCGCTGGAGTCGGGCGCACGTTCACGGCAGGTTGTGATGCAGCACTGATTCCGCTGCACCACCCGATGGTAACGTTATTTCAGCTCGGTGGAAATTGCACCAGATTACCTCCAGACTTGCAATGAGGCCCCAAGTCTGCCTTCGCCCTCCATATCCCCGCCATCACTTTTTTCCTCTTCTGTGGGCAATTCAGACCTTTGACATTCAAAGTCACAATTGTCAACCCACTCATTCCACGTAGAGGTCAAAATCCATTATTCCATAACCTCAAAACCCATCGAGCATTTCAGAAGCGACAACTTACACTCGACACATGTTCATCAAACAACGAACCAAAAACAAATTACTGCTGGTGTATAATAAGCTGGAATATTTGGTCATAGCAAATGTAACACATAATACATCCCACAAACAAGTGACATAACTAAACAAGACAAAAAATACATTAAAAAAACAAAAAGACACAAAAACAGTTCGGAATAACCCAAACTGAATATAAGTAATAGTCTCTTCAATACATATCCTGTTCTGAACCATAATCCCCCAGTTTCCAGTGCCCCTCACAAGCATATTGAAATCAAGCACCCTCCCCCATCTAAATATGTATCACAATTTCTTCAACTCACTCCCTCGACTAAATACCACTGTATGTAATTAAAGCCTGAAGTTTTGAACGCTCAACCCATCTGGACAACAATAATATGAGTATGGATCTACCCATTTGATCTATTTGTTTATATATTTCTTCAAGGATAAAATAAATGAAGATAAAAAGAAGAAATACAAATGTACTCCTTGTTATATTCCACATATCAGTAAAATGCAAAAATGCATGACTAATATTTCAAAATGACTTGCCCGATGCATTTCAGCACCTGACTGGAGCTATTTCAGTTGTGGTCTCATGCAATGCTTCAGATTTATCTGACTAAACCAACCGTTTTATATATTTAAAACTAGTTTCTGAACTTGAATAATGTGCATAGAAAAAAGGGAAAGAGAGCAAAGGATGATGCCACCACTTACTTACTGACTACTCAAGGCTGTAATACAAGCACAATTCACAGACGTAGAATAAATCAAAATAAAACATTTGGGGGAACTGCTTGGTTTCCTGGAATGAGCATTGTTAGGTGGAATGTTAGCAAAGGAAGCTACTGACCCTTGCTGCGCAATATTGCGAGAGAATTTCAGATTTTACATTCAAGTCTCAGCACCCGCGTGTGGCAGGATTCCCAGCCATTAGGTGCCTTTAGAGTTTGACCAAATGGCCTCATGCAATTACATTCAAAAGATCCAGGAAAAAGTAGCCTGTCCAATTCCTCTTATTCTGTCTGCATTCGCTGTGTCCCTCAGTCTCTGTATGATGCTAGTGCCATTGCTGCGGCAGACGACACACCTACACAGCTTTTTTCACATGCATAGCTGCACATACCCAGTGTCATTATCATACGGTACTGCTTGTATTCCTTACCGTGATCGCGTAACTGTCTGGACTTTTGCAGTCCACTTCCTGCACCGTTCATCGATCATTTGAAACGTTCGCTCAGTTCCCATGAGAGCAGATTTTCATTCGGAGCCAGTTAACGCTGCGTAATCTTTCTCCCATCAGCATCGGGCAATCTTCTTCTTGTTGACGCATTCCTAACGCCCAGCTACGTTTCGCCGCTACATTACAGGTCCTTGCCTTCAGTGGCTTTCTTCTCAGCTCCGTGCTCACACTCTTCATACAAATTAAAACATGGAGCTTTAAACGTTTTTTTTTTAAATTCAATTTTATTGTTTTTTTATGGCAACAAAGCATTAATACAAACAATGGCATAGGGGCACCGGCCCGTTCCAACTTCGATAAGAAAACCATAATACTCTGCTGTATACACCCTCCCTCCTCCTTCCCGCCCAAGACCCCTCATAATAGGGCACACGATCCACATCTCCATGATTATCCTTTTCGGGCAGCTCCAACCGGGCATACAAGTGATAAACATTAGTAAACTTTACTTGGAAAAGTACAATGAGTCTTATGCCACAACCAGGTTTCGGGCCGGGTGGAGTGCCTTTGTTAAACTCCTGTGTCGTCCTCAACGTTGGAGAACGCCTCCATGAATTTCAGCCAATCGGTCTCAACCTGCGTGCTGGAGCCGTGTATTGCTGCTGTTACTCTCTCCATAAAGTAAATGTCCTTGGCCACAATCACCCATTCCCTCTTCGAGGGGAAATATGCTCTCTTCCAAGTCCTGGCCCGTGCAGCTCTGGCTGCCAATAGCAGGAAGTGTGTCAGGTCCGGAAGTTTCTCCCAGTGGTCGTCCCTATGGCGGAGACCAAATATTAGTGTAAACGGGTCTAATGAGTAAACCCCCTCTCCCGCCTCCTCAAGCCAGCTGAGCACTTCTGACAAATAGACTTGCACTTTCTTGCAGGACCACCACATATGCCAGTAGTCGGCTCTTTCCCCACATCCGTGCCAACACAACGGGACAGTATCTGGGAACATCCTAGAGAGGGAGATAGGGTCGTACTGCCACCTATGGAGGAGCTTGATGGCGTGGGACTTGTACTGACATGAGATAGAAGTCTTGAATTCCCTGCTACATAGTCTCCCCCAGAGCCCATCCCCGATGGCACAACCCAAGTCCCTTTCCCATTTCCCTCTGAGGCTCTTAGTCGTTCCCTCGCGGGAGGTTAGCAGTGCTTGGTACAGGAGAGTGATGAGGCCTTTCATTTCAGTGTGGTAGTCTAGAATTTTCTCAACCGGGGTAAGCCCTCTTTGTATACAAGATTTTAGTTTCGGCTTCATTAGGATGCCCTTGAGGCGCAGGTATAGGAGCAGGGAGAGCCTGCCGATTCCCAGAGCCGCCTCGAGCTCCTGGATGCTTACGAAAGTGTCCTCTCTTACCAATTGGCCTACCCTACAAAGGCCCGCGTCGAACCATGACTGGTAGTGTTCGTGACCTGGGATTTTTTCCAGGACTGGCGTAGACCAGATATGGCTCAGGGGAGAGGGCCATGTGGTGACTTTCTCGCTAGATCCTTTCCCCTCTAGTGCTTTCCACATTGTACCCAGTATTGGGTGGCCCCTGATTCTTTTGGGGAGCTTTTTCAGTGGGACCCATAGCCATTCACCCACGGTAACTGGGCGTAGATAGAAATGTTCAATGTATACCCATTGTTTATTGGGGTCCTCTCTAAGGTGGGGTGCCAGGGCCCTAAATTGGGCTGCTCTATGGTAGGCATTCAGGTCCGGCAAGGCGACCCATCCTCTATCCTTGGGGAGGGTGAGAGTCTCGTATCCTATTCTTTGGGCCTCATTACAACCCTGGCGTTAAGGGGTTAACGGCGCCGTAAAAGGCTGCAGCGCCGTTAAACCCTTAATGCCAGATTCACACTTTAACGCCTGCTTTTTGCAGGCGTTAAAGTCCAACCCGCTAAGGGACCTTGGTGCTAATTACCGCACCGTAATTTACGGTGCCGTAATTAGCGCCTTCCCCATTCCCTTTGAGCCCTATGGGCCAAAAATGGGAATGGGGAAGGGGCCATGGTGAATGGGGATTTACCGCCCCGCCAACCTTGGAATGGGGCGGTAAATCCGCCATCCACCATGGCGGAATCCAGCATGGACCATGGTGCTAATAGCACCATCCGGAGGGGATCGTCGAGAGTTTTGCTTCTTTCTATGAGAAGCTCTACGGGAGGGAAGGGGAGATGGAGAAGGAAGCGTGTGAGGCATATCTCAATGGGGTCACCCTCCCTGTCCTTGGCCCCTCAGAAGCATCGGCCCTAGATGCCCCTGTAACTGATGAAGAGGTGCTTAGAGCCATATTGGGATTGAAACTGGGCCGGGCCCCAAGGGAGGACGGGTTCACAGCAGGTTTCTACAAGGCCTTCTCGGGCCAGCTAGCGGGGTTCCTGGCGGAACTTTTCTCGAACATCATGAGAACGGGGAGGGCTCCCCCTTTCCTTTGGCAAAGCTTTGATCACGGTGATTCCGAAGGAGGGGAAAAACCCAGTGGACTGCCGCTCCTATAGACCCATCTCCCTCCTGAATGTGGGTCAAGAGGGTCCTACTTCTTTTTTTGGATGCCCCTTCGCTGATCAACCTTCCCCTCCAAGTCGCCTTCGCCGCCTCCCACACCATCTCCCGGCTCACCTCTCCCGTGTCATTTAGCTCAAAGAATTCTTTGATTGCAACGGTCATTTCTTCCTTAAAAACTGCATCCCTCAGCAGGAAATCGTTACACCTCCATAGAGACTCACTGGGTTTCAGCCCCGCTATACTGGCATCCGACCAGACCATGTCGTGGTCTGACCAGCTGACCGGGCGGATGTCACAGGCCTCTATTGTGCTCATATGCTGGCTCCCCATGAAAAGGTAATCTATCCTGCTCCTGGTACCATGGACTGCGGAGTAGAAGGTATAGCCCCTTCGTCTAGGGTGCAGCTCCCTCCATATGTCCACCAATCCCTGTTCCCACATTAATTCCCGCAGCCCACCACAAAGTTCGGCACCTCTATTACCTGATGTGGCCGAGCTCCCACTGTGGTCCAACTCTCGATCTGCCCACATATTAAAATCCCCACCTAGGAGCAGGAGCGCTTCTGCTTTAGCCATCACCTCCCCCAAGGCCACTTGAGCAAATTCTCTATGACCCACGTTAGGGCAGTATATCACTGCTAGGCTGACTCTGGAATTATTTAGATTGCCGGACACTACCAAGGACCTTCCATCCTCCCTCTCCCACCGGGACACCTCTGTCAATTGCAGGTTCCTTTGGAGTAGGATGCCCACTCCGCCTTTCTTTACGTGACCCGATGCCCAAAAGGTCTGGCCAACGTGAGATCCTGGGATGGCCCTCTCCTCCCCTCTCACTGTTCTGGTTTCTTGAACAAACAAAAGGTCCACCTTCCCATTTTTCATTTCCCTCCCGAGAAGGGAGCGCTTTGTCGGTGAGTTGAGCCCCTTGACGTTGATGAACCCACCCTGAGCGACTCGACCCGGCCCCTTTTTTCATTGACTGCCATTGGTTTCCCTTATGAAATATCTTGTCCTCCCGATCATGTCAGAGCTGCCCAGTGCCCATTTGAAGTGTGGTGGATATCGTGCCCCGAGCCCCTTAAAGTCAATTCCCACCCCTCCCTACTTCCTCTTCCCTCCTTTGTCCAAGACGCCTGCCAACGGGCAAGCCACCAGGGTATGTGCATGTTCCTGCACCGCAGTTCTCTTGGTAAACTCTGTGTCCCCAGCGTTGGTCGCCTACGAGCCAGACTTAAACTTCTCGTTAAACTGTCTTTACCGACTCCTAGTCCCCTCCAACCTCAGACGTCGGTGTGTTAGGTTTTCTGAATTTTCTCCTGCCCTTTGTCTTCTTCTTCGTGAACCAGGGACCCACCGGTTCTCTCACGGTGTCGCCTGGTTCTTGAGTCTCCATCAAATTTCCCCCTTCTCTGGGGCGTCCCCCTTAAGCACTTGTAATACTTGTGAGGCTTCTTTGCCACTAATCACTCTATAGTCTACCCCGGCCCGTTCGAAAGAAAGGGCGAAGGGGAAGGACCGTCTATATCTGATATCCTGACTTGTGAGCCACTGGGTGAGTGGACGACATTCTCTTCTGCGGGTGAGCGTGAGGGATGATAGGTCCTGGTATATCTTAATTGTATCGCCTTCAAAGGTAAAGCTCCCCAGTCTTTTTGCCTTCTCCAGGACCTCCATTTTCTCTCTATAGCGGAGGAACCGCACCACGATGGACCTCGGGCCACCGCCCGCACCCCCTCATCCTCGATGCGCTCTTTCTAGCTGGACCTCCTTGCCGCCCTCCAGTGTAAAAAGCTGGTTTATCAGGCCCTGGACCTTCCTCCCCACGTCCGCCGCAGTTTCCCCTCTCTCTTGAGTCACACCCATAATGCGCAGGTTGTTTCGGCGATCTCTGTTTTCCAGATCGCCCATCTTCAAAATTATGTCCTCCTCTCTCATTTCCAAGTCCGTTAGCCTAGCCTCATATTTCATGTCGAGCAGGTCTGCCTGGAGGTGATTATTTTCCATCCCTTCCATTTTATCCTCCAGGGTCTCCGCCCTCCCCTTGAGATCCACTATGGAGGCTTGAATGTCTGTGCGTATCGCCTTAATCTCTTGTAGAATGTCCTTGAGATCCTCTTTAGTAAGTGCAGCGGGAGGGGTTCACCGCCTGCTGGCATGGTGGTTATAGCATTCCTGGCGACCGTACTCGTGACCGTGAGGGGCCGGCGGAAGCGCTGGAGGTATGAGATCGCCCCGGGTACTGGGGGTCGCTCCAGGGTCCAGGACTTCTGGCGCACCTCAGGGTGGTGCTGCTATACCCCTTACGAGGGACGGTGTCAGGGTCGATGGACCAAGGCCCTCTCAATGGCCGGACCACTGGGAACTCGGGCGGTGTGGGCACGTGGCTCTATGAGTGGCGCTGTGCCCTAGCTGGGGCCTGCTGGTCTGATTAGAATCTCCGATGTACTGGTCCTAGTTGGGTCCGTAGATTTCAGGCAGCACCGACCTCCCTTCGTTGCGCCCTGACCGGGTGGGGTTCCCGTGCACAACCAAGGAGAAGGCCCTGGGGGGGGCTGCCCCTGGATGGCTCGTCCACTCGATTGTTCCTGCCCCCCCACGCTCTCCTCACCTCCAACTGTTCCCCGTCACTGTGCTGGGCTCCGCCGGGTAGGCCGGGGCGCTTCCGTGGCGTCCACGGGGCCGATGCTTCCGTCTGGGCGTTGTCTGTCGCGAGGCCTCCGTGTGCTGGGTGTGGGCCGGGAGCGAGCTCTGGGCTCCAGGGTGCTGGAGGGCGCTCCTCTATGCTGCCCCCGTTCCGATGCGCTAATACAGGGCGGGAAGCCCGGGCTGTGTCCTCTTCGGCCCTCAGCTCTCATTTGATTCACTGTGTCCGTGGGGGCCGTGGTCGTATGAGCCCCACTCCAAGCCCCCCATGGTGCGGTGTGTCCCCTAGCACGCCTCCGTGAGATATGCTTCCGCAACGGGGGGGTGGGGCTCCCGGCTCCAAGGGCCTCTTCGCGGAGCCGCAGAGACAGCAACATCTGGTGTCGCAGGCCCGCACCGGTACCCATTGCTCGTGTGCACTTCTCAGCACAACGCTTTAGTCAGGGCCCCGAGCTATGCTGTGGCGGGTCCCAGCGGCGGGGCCCCCGGTACTCTCATGGTGGGGTCAGCTGGTCGGGGGCAGGTCTTCTCCGGCTCTGTCTCGTACTCCAGGGCGGGGACCAGGGAAGTCCACTAGGCCCTGCGGTGCTTTCAGGAGCGCGTTGCTTACGCGTCCTGCATGATCCACGCCCCCTGGTGGTCTCCTGAGCCCAAACGGTTTTAACGACCGAAAACTTCAGCGACCAAATGCTCGGTAAAATACACATTGACAAACTAACTATTAACATTACAAACAATATAAACTGTATTCAAAAGTTTAAAAAATACTCAAAGCCTCATTAAAGTCATGGGGGGTCATTACGACCCTGGCGCTAAGGGGTTAACGGCGCCGTAAAAGGCTGCGGCGCCGTTAACCCCATAGCGCCTAATTACGAGGTTCCTTTGTGGGACCCGACCTTAACGGCTGGTCTAGACCAGCCGTTAAAGTAGGGACCCGCAAAGGGACTTTCGAGGTAAGTACGGTACCGCAATTTGCGGTACCATACTTACCGCCTTCCCCATTCCCATTATGCCCTTTGGGGCGAAGATGGGAATGGGGAAGGGCCATGGTGAAATGGGGAAGTACCGCCCCGCCAACCTTGGAATGGGGTGGTACTTCCCCATTTCACCATGGCAGACTTGTTACAATACCGGCACCAAACATGGTGCTAATAGCGCCATGGTTTGGCGCCCGTGTTGTAATGAGGGCCATGACATCCTCATGTAGAAAGTAAATAAAGCAGGCAAGCAGTAACCAAAGCGTTTAAATCAACATTTCATTACTTTTTTCCTTTCAGTCCTCGGTGTGATAGTAGATTCCTCCATTGGTTCCTGATCTAGATCAGATAAAAAGGCTTTGAATGGATTGTGTCCTCCAACGCATTCCACATCTTTGACATGTAATGTCCACGGCTGTGCACTTCAGAAACTTTTTCGGCAGAGGGCGTCCTGCGTCAATGGTGTCGGGTCCATGTCCTTCGAGGGCCTCCGTCGAGGACGACGTCACAGGATGTTATAAATAGGACGCACAGCGCCTGTAGCCTCAGTTCTGTTTTTTCCACGAACGTGTTAACTTCGTGAGACTTGGCGCGCCTTGTGTGTTTTCTTCATTGAAGATGTCTTTCTCATCGACCCCTCCCACTCCGCGGTCCGGCTTCAAGACCTGCCCGGGACTGCAAGTCTAAGATGTCACTCACCGGCCCCCACCGCATTTGTTTGTGGTGCCTGGGCGAGTCGCACAACACCGATGACTGCTCGAAATGCCAGTCGCTGACTGCCAAGGCCTTGCGGAAGGGGAAGCTGTAGGTAGGTAGGGGCTCTAAGCCTGTTAAGTCCCGGACTTCCAAGTCCAAGGGGGTTTCCACCAACGACTCGAGTGGCGACTCTCCGCCTCAAAAGGATTCCTGGGGATCTCGGTCCCGGAGTGGTTCCTGCCAATCGTCTTCCTTGTCCCAGCACTCCAGGAAGCGCCGTCACCGGCCGCCTTCCCCGTCCTCCTCGGAGGATGGTGCCTCAAGGAAGGTTTTGTGCCCTACGAAGTCCTCGACTCTGGAGGAATGGGCAGCGTTTCGAAAATCCATGATGGCGATTTTTCAATCGCAGGACACGGGTCCGGTCGCGCCTTCTGAAGAAGCTGGCCAGGATCGGTCTTGTTGCATGACTCGCACGCCTTCAGGCTCGGGTTCGCGACGCGACACTCATCGGGAGCCGTTGAGGTCCCGTACGGACAAGGAATCGAAAGGTCGCAAGAGACATGTCTCTAGGTCTCGGTCCTCGTCTCCAGCGGGAACGCAGCACCCTATTGAGGGCTCGGGGCCGGCGTCGACTCGTTCAGCGCTGTGCCCGTCCGATTCGGACATCGACACTTTGCCGTTGTTTCAGCCCACGCCGCCGTCGGTACCTGTGTCGACGTCGACTCCGAAGCCTTCGGCGATCCCGATGTCGAGGTTGTCGACGCTCTCGACATCGAAGCCTTCGGAGCTATCAGCGCCTTTGGGAATTTTTTTCTCGAAATTTGCATTTGGAGTACCCAGACATCGTTGATCCTCAAGGAAGGCTACATCGAAGTCAGCGAGGCCGGTTTTGGCCTCCAGGCCCTCTTCTGTCCCCAGACCTGGGTTCAACCCCCTCTGGATGATATTTATGAAGAGGAGGAAAGGTCTGAGGTTCAGGAACCTGGTGACCTTGATGATGCTCCAATTTTTTCTGGGGACAGTCAGTTGGAGGAGTTGAGGCAGACCCTCCATGATGCAAGTGGACTGGACACTTCCCCGGAAGTGGAGTTTGGTAGGCTTGAGCCTGGGGCTCATGCGGAATCGTCTTATAGGAGACTCATGGCACGAGTCTCGGAGTATCTAGGCTGGTCTAGTCCTCCAGAAGACTGTGCAGGATGATCTGACGGACATCTTGGATCAAGGTCCGTCCTCTGACCCTGTTTTGCCATTTCACTCTACCTTGCAGAAAAGGGTGGCAACTGCTTGGCAGTCCCCAGAATCTCTTCTGGCTGTGAATACAAATCTTACTAAGAAATACTGCCCTTCGGTTAGCGACCCCAGCTATTTGTCTACTCACCCCACTCCTGAGAGTTTGGTGGATCAGGCGGCTACGACTACCTCGAGGCAGGCGGCGTACCCTACCATCCCTCTGGATAGGGATGACAAACGCTTCAACGGTTGGGCCTGGAAGGTATTTTCTGCTGGGAGCATGGCCTTGAAATGGGCCAACCCCACATGTGCCTTGGCAAGGTTTTCACACACTCTGTGGAATTGGGTTTCCTTGGCGGCTGAGCATATTCCCGAGGGGGAAGAAAGGGACGGTTTCCTTGCTCTCGTGCAAGACGGCAAGGATGCTATGTGTGAATTCCTTCAGTCAGGTTTGGATACGGCCGACAGTGTTAGCCGATCCATGGCTGTGAGCACCGTGATACGCAGATTTGCATGGTTGCGGAAGTCGGTGGTTTGATCAGGATGTGCAGGCCCGTCTTCTCAACATGTCCTTTGATGGCGCACATTTATTTGGCAGCAAGGCTGACGAGAGCCTTGAGAAGTTGCAGACCTCAAAAGCTGCGGCAAAGTCTTTGAGTGCAGCGATGCGTCAACCTCCGCCTTTTCGTCCAGGGGACAGCAGTAGAGGGGAGATTCCTTTCGGTACTACTCCTCCTTTGGTAGTACGAGAGGGACCGCCAGTGAAACGGGCAAGCGGAAAGGTACCCGTGGTGGATGGGGAAATCGTGGTGCCAGAGCCACTCAGGCAGCTCCCTCTTTGCCTTCAGACACTGCCGCAGCTGCTTCCAAACAGTCATGAGGCCATGTCACATGGTTCGCCGGTTGGGGGCAGACTGTCTGAGCATCTCGAAGAATGGCGAGCCATTACTTCAGATGCGTGGGTGTTGGATACCATAGCCCACGGCTACTGTCTTCCCTTCCTTCAGCGGCCTCACGACAATCCACCGGGGAAACTCTCTTTGAAGCTTCTGGATCCGCTCCTTGCGCAGGAAATCTTGTCTGTGCTGGAGAAAGGCGCTATAGAACTGGTGCCTGTAGCGGAGAGGAACAAGGGATGATATTCCCCTTATTTTTTTATCCCAAAGAAAGACGGGGGTTTGAGACCCATCATGGACTTGCGTTGGTTGAACAAACTTAAGGATGCTTACTTCCATGTGCCGATCCATCCCGCGCACAGGAAGTACCTGAGGTTTGCGGCTGGGGACTCGCACTGCCGTTCGGATTGACCTCCGCCCTAGGGTCTTCACCATGCTCATGGTGGTGGTGGCAGTGTACCTCAGGCGAAGGGGGATTCACGTCTACCCCTACCTGGACGACTGGCTGATCCGGGTGCGCTCTCCCGAGCTAGCTTTGGATCATCTCGGTGTCACCTGCCGCACCCTCCACAGGCTGGGCTTCTCCCTGAATTTCAAGACACCTTCCCAACAGCTCCAGTACATCAGGCTGTGCTAAATATGTCCTTGGGGAAGTGTTCGCCTCCCAAGGTAAGGGCTCATCACATTGTGCAGATGGTGGAGAAGTTTCCACATGCCCAGAGTCTCCCGGGTTTCGAATTCTTAAGGTTGCTCGGCCTCTTGGCTTCCTGCATTTTTCTGCTGCCAGAGGCCAGGCTGCGGATGAGATCCCTGCAATGGGTCCTCAAGATGCAGTGGTCGCAGTTCTCCGGCAAGATGAAAGATCCTGTTCTGATCCCACGCTCGGTCTCCCAGGATCTTCTGTGGTGGGTGAACGAAGGGAACCTGATGAAATGGGAACCGTTTTGGCAACCGTGGCTGAAGGTGACTGTAGTGACGGACGATTCCCTCACAGGATGGGGCGCTCATGCCAACAACTTGCCCGCCAGCGGTCGTTGGTCTCCGTCGGAGTCCAGACTCCACATCAATCTGTTAGAGCTGAGAGCCATCAGGCTAGCCCTGAAGGCTTTTCTGCCCTCGGTACGGGGGAAGGGTTTCCTGGTCATGACGGACAACACAGTGGCCATGTATTACATCAACAAAAAAGGGTGGAGCAGTGTTGCGGAGGTTACGGAGGTTCGGTTCCCGTATGATCCTCATTGCTCCGGATTGACCCAGTAGAGCGTGGTACCCAGACCTTCTGGAAATGTCCATCTGCCCTCCACGCCGTCTTCTCCACCAAGAGGATCTGCTCTCGCGCGAGGGGGGTCAGGTTCTCCATCCAGAGGTCAAGACTCTCAACCTTCACGCTTGGTATCTGAAAGGTTGGGGTATTAGGATTGGGACCTCCCGGATGACGGGATGGAGGTGTTGCTTTCGGGCAGGCGGCCTGCAACAAAATATCTGTGCCGTTGGCGTAAGTTCTGCGAAGTTCGTCAGCGAATAGAGGAAGATCACCACTGACACATGGGTGCTGGACGCTCTTGCCCAGGGGCACACCTTGGAATTCCAATGCAGGTGTCCTCGTATTCTACCGGTTCCCCGTCAGTTGCAGAACATTCCTCAACTTCTGGAAGAGGTACAAGCCAAAGGGGCGATAGAGCTAGTTCCCCAACGGCTCCTGGGCTCCGAAGTCTATTTCAGGTACTTTCTAGTCAGTTCTTTCTGACAGTGGGCTGGAGACCCATCCTGGATCTATGACCTCTGAACAAATACTTAGTCTCAAAATTTCAGGATGGTCACGTTGCAGCACGTGCTCGGCCAACTGGAAGAAGGGGATTTCTTAACGTTGTTTGACCTGGAGGACACCTATTTCCACGTCCCCATTCACAAGAAACATCTGACATTTCTATGTTTCGGGGTGCAGGGCCAGCACTACCAGTTCAGGGCCCTACCGTTAGGCTTGAAGTTGGCCCCAAGAGAGTTCACAAAAAACGCCTGGCACCAGTGGCGGCTCATTTCTGTCTGCAGGGCATACACTTATACCCGTACTATTGACGGATCTGGGATTCTCCATCAACTATCCATAGTCCTGCTTAACGCCATCGTAGAACGCGATGTTCCTCAGCACCAGACTCAACACGGTATCTTGCCTGGCGTTGCCCTCGGAGGAGAGGCTAGCAGCCATTCAAGGAAAAGTTCAACGACTGTCGTCGGCGAAGACGGCCACGGTGCGGCCCATCAAGTAATTACTGGGCATGATGTCGTCCTGTCTCTACCTCGTCTGTCTGCAGGTTGTAGATGCGATCCCTACAAGAATTCCTGGATGCCCGTTGGATACAAGTGTCCGTAAGTTTCACGTACAAGATCCCTCTCAACAAGGAGTTCCGACGGGCGATAGAGTGGTGGGGGATCCATTCCCACATCGCCCAAGGCACATGATTTCAAAACCCCCCATACCAGGAAACAGTCTCCGCGGACGCCCCCCTGGAAGGTTGGGGAGCGAACATTGGACATAGGCACGCCAGAGGCCTGTGGCTGCCGGAGGAGAAAGGTCTGCATATCAACATCCTGAAGCTATGGGCAGTTTTCTGCGCCCTTAAGTCATTCCTACCATCTCTGAAAGGCAAGGTGATGAGGATCTTCACGGACAACACCTGCACCGTGTTCTACATCAGAAAGCAGGTGGGCACTCAATCCCCGGCGCTTTCCAAGGAAGTTCAGGACTTGTGGCACTGGGCCGTCATACAAGGAATGTTCCTCGTCCCTCTCCACCTGGCGGGAGTCAGAACACCATTGCAGACTCCCTCAGCAGAGAACTGCGCTCCTACACAAGTGGGAGCTTTGTCAGACTTAGGTGGACCACCTGTTAGTCGAATGGGCAGATCCTAGATCGATCTGTTTGCCACAGCGGCGAATTCCAAATTCTAGACGTTTGCCAGCAGGTTCCACCAGCCGAGGAGCTTGGGGGAAGCGTTCTCCTATCTATGGGAAGGGCTATTTCTCTACGCGTTGCCTCCGTTCCTTCTCCTGCTACGAGTCATCAACACACTCAGACAGTGTCAATGCAAGAGGATACTCATCACCCCAGCGTGGCAGAGGCAGATTTGGTATCCGGCCGTTGGCCTATCAGCGCCGACACCAGTCAAGTTGCCGGTGGTTCCGGATCTGCTCACCAGAGAGAGAAGCGCAATACTTCATCACAACCCAGGAATGCTGAACCTGAAGGCTTGGCTCCTTCAGCCATAGATTTTGGAGGTAATGAGTTGCCAGCGGACTGCAGGGAGGTCCTCGCCAAGGCCAGGGCGTCATCGACTTTGAAATGCTACGGCCATAAGTGGAAGTGTTTTGCTATGTGGTGCCGGTCGCAGTAGATTACCCCCTGAGGATCATGGCTCCTCAGATCCTTCCATACTTGCAGTCCCAGGACAAAGCTGGACTTGCTCACGCATCCATCAAGGTACATCTGGCGGCCATCTCCTGATATACCAGATCACTGGGGAGATCCTCGCTGTGGTCCCACAGACTCGTCAAGGAGTTTCTCAAAGGTCTTTTCCGATCCTTCCCGCCGGTGAAGGCTCCTGCCCCGGCATGGGAACTCAACATCGTTCTGACAAGGCTCATGGGGGCCCCCCTCGAGCCTATGCATCAGGCTCCACTCAAGTTTCTCTCATGGAAGACTTCTTTCCTTGTTGCCATCACCTCTGCCAGACGTTTAGGTGAAATCCAGGCCCTTTCCTGCAAGCAACCGTAACTGAATTTACATGAATCAAGGGTGGTACTGCATACGCACCCCTCTTTCATGTCGAATGTTCCGTCTGAATTCCACCTCAACGAGCCTTTGGTGTTATCTGTTTTCTTCTTGTCACCTTCATCGCCAGCCGAGAGGGCTTTGCACTTGCTGGACGTTGCTCGTTCATTGAAGTTCTACGTGACACGCACAAAGAGTTTTCGGAAGACTTTGCAATTGTTTGTGAACTTTGGTCTTGTGAACCATGGGACAGCCTTGTCCGAAGGCTTCTATTTCAAGATGGTTCTCCGGCTGCATCATGCACTGCCATCGGTTGGTGAACCGACCGCTGCCGGGCCGTCCGAGAGCCCTCTCTACCGGAGCGATCCCTGCGACGACCACATTCCTGTCTGGTGTGCCTCTGCTAGACATCTGCAGGGCTGCTACATGGAAGTCCACGCACACCTTCATGAAGTTCCACTGCGTCAACAGGGATTTTTGGGACGAGTCCAGAGTCGGCCAAACAGTGCTACGCGACCTGTTCGCTTGAGGTGAGTCTGTTCTAGAGGTAAGAATGAATTGCTTCTGTTGAGTCTTTCCACCTCCCGTGGTTGTGTAATGTTGTGTATTCGTTATTCATGACCATGTGCATCCATGCCAGACCCCATGCTGGAGAAGGGTTAAGTTTCTTACCTGTAACTATTGTACTCCTATGTCCCGTCCCCTTTCCTCCACACTTGTGGCACATTCCGTCCTTCGGGACGGGACAGGAGCACTTTTTAATAGCATCAAAAAAGAAAAATGCTTGTCCTTCTTTTATTTTTACGCAGGGCCTGCGCACGTGACCGCAGCCACGCCTTCCTGAGCTCTGCCCCACGCATCGCCCTTCAGTCCTATTCTCCGCGCAGTCGGGGTCGGGCGCACTTGCATCACAGGGAATATTTTTCTTTTGTTCCCTTGTCCTCATTCCTGCTCTGGTTCAACGGTCATCTTTCTTCCGTATATGCCGCCTGGGATTCGTGTCCTGTTCATCGTGCGATGATCCCCACTCTCTTTGCCTGGAGTGCTTAGGACCGGTACACCGTTGGGACCTGTGCTTCTACAGCGACTCCCTCTCTGTCCGGGCACTCCTGCGTCGCTTGTCAGGTGGGAGAAGGTGTTTCAACGCGTTCCTCCACCACATTTACAGCAGTTCATTGAAGAAAAAAGGAGACAGCTGGTAAGTTTGTTCCTTTTTAGAGCACTCTGGCCAGGGGATTTCTTCCAGGGGGCTTCTCGGTCCGGGAGGGGCTCAAGCGGCTCTATTATCAGGGATCTCCCTGAGGTGTCCCGAAAGGGATCTAACCAGCGCTACAGAGTTTCCTCCGAGGACCCCTGCAAAGGGGCTGCAAAACCGGATCTTCATCCGAAGTTCCCCTTTTGGGGGCTAAAGTTAGGCCCAGTACTTCTGGGGCTGTTGTCATCGGGGTCAGCCCCAAGGTTTCCACATCTGGAACTTAGTGTACTGAGTCTCGGCTTGAGGTCCCTGTCAAGGTGACTAAACGTACCAGGGTTATCCCTGAGGTTCCCCTTCTTGGGGCTATATCTAAGTCCAGCAAGATTGAGGGGCCCCCTTTGAGGGTTCTGGCTTCAGGGGGTGTCTCTTAGCCTTCCCATGCCCAGACCTGTGGTGGAACCGATACTGCTGAGGGGGCAAAGAAGCTGGTTAAACACCTTAAGTCTACGAGTACCAGCTCGCCGAGGTTCCCTCACTTGGGGCTAATTCATCAGCAGTCTATAAGGTGTCTCAGAAACACTCTAGATCTGCTAGCACCGGCTCTGCCGAGGTTCCTAATCACAAGTCTAAAATGGAACATAAGTCCCCTGACTCCCCTGTGGCGACCACGGCCTCACTTACACCTGTGAGGCAGTTCGCCGCAGGCGTTCACAAAATGGTGGTCCAACCCCTGCGGTCCACAGCGGCCATTTTGACTACCTCTCTTATACCAATGTTCATCACGGCTGGTATTGAGGGGCTTGTTTTTGGGACTGAGCGGTCTTTTCCACGTTTTGTGGATAACAAGGACACATTCTACCCTCCAATGGATTGCCGTACTCGGGCTCCGCTGCCGCACACAGTCTCGCTTCTTCCTACGTCCACTCCATTGGTTTACGTAGATCCAGTTGGTGGAGGGCCGTCTTGGCAACCATCCTCTTTGCGATCCTGTGGGTATGCCCCTTCCGAGTGGCCTTGGCCCACTTCAGTGCCTAGACCTTCTTCTGAGAATGTGTTTTTTGGCAAGTTTCAGACGCTGATGCCTTCTGATCCCATAAAGGCATACTTTAAGGATTTATTTAAGGAAATCTATCCTAAGCCGCCGGAACCGGTCCCTGCTGTGGCACTCCCACTACAGGTCCCGGTAGTGCCACCTCCTCCACCACTTCCTGTGGGGCCTCTTCCTCCACTGCCTCCTCTACCTCCACTTTCTCTTGTGGATATAACTCCCGTTGCGCAGCCAACCCTGCCTTCGGAACTTGAGGCGCCACGTGCAGCTGATCAGGTTTCTGCTCCTGCCTCACTGGATGAGGATCAAGCGGACCAGGACAGCGACGACCCGCCCCACTCTATTAGAGCCTATCACGACCAGGTTGTAGATATGAAGGCGTTGCTAGACATCCCAATACCCGAGCCTACGGCTCCACAAGAAGGAGTAATTTCTGGAGCCTTTACGCTGTCATCACAGGAGCGCACTGGCCTGTTCCTTCAAAATGATGTCTTGGCCAAAGCCCGCACGGTCTGGGAAAAACCTCATTCCGGGCAACACCTAAACAAGAAATATGACGCTTGCTACAAGCTACAAGCGTATGAAGAAATATCCTTGTCTGCCTGTCCACTCCCCTCATCGACGGTGGTGGCAGCAGATATGCTCCAGTCAATGCCGGCATCTATATCCTCCCTTGCAGCGTCTCTGATCCTTTCCAAAGAGGACAAGCTTCTTGACGCCATTGGGGAAAAGATTTTTACCAATTCGGCTCTTCAACTATGTCAGGCCAATACCGAGCTTATCCTGGCGGCTGCTAATGTCAAACTGTGACAAGAGCTTGCCGAGGTTCAGGAACGTATTCTTCCTGGTAGGCTTGAAGACTTTAAGGACAGCCTATCCGACGCCATAGTTTTGGGGCAGGATCTACTTGCGGCTGCGGCCTGTCATATAGACACTTCCGCTCAAGGCCTTATGGTTGGAGTAGACATATCCCACCAAGCGTGGCTGCATGCTACAAAGTTTTCGAAGGAAGTTTAGGACAAGATACTTGATCTCCCCATTGAGGGTAAAGAACTGTTCCACTCCTACACGGATGAGGAACTCACGGAGACCAAGGCAAGCAATCAAACTGGCAAGTCATTGTCGGTCCTTGCGAAAACCCTAGCAAAGGCACCTTATACTCAGAGGTCAGTGTCTCGAACGAGGTCCTTCTCTGGTTTCAGAGGCTTTCAGGATCGCTGTGCGCGCTGCGCAGAGGCTCCCGCTGGTGGCCCTCACCGCAACCAGCAAAGGCAAGGTGGCCGGTTTTTCTCTCAGTCAACAGCCTCCTCTTCACCAACAGATGGTCTCCCCGCCGATTAAACATCTAAAAGATATTTTCCATTGGTCGCACGAGACTCTGGTGAGAGGACGAATTTCTCCTCATCTGGAGGCATGGCAGACGATCACAGAAGACCAATGGGTTTTGTCCGTCGCCCGGGCGTGCTTCCCTCTACCCCGCCCTCTCACCCTCCTCTCCAGCAGACTGGATCGCCCTCCCTCAGAGCCAAAGTATAGAACCTTCTAGACCTCAGAGCGAGGCCAGATAAGGTCCTCTCTCCGGAATGGCGATTGGCTCAGCGTGGTAGACCTTCAGGATTCCTAGATGCATATTCCGATCTGGAGTCCGCATCGAAAATATGTGTTTCTCTGTGGTAACGGAACACTTCCAGTATTTTGTGCTTCTGTTTGGTCTCAGCTGGGCACTGCGTGTCTTTACGAAGATGATGGCGGTTATCGCAGCATTTCTCAGACCGCAGGGAGTTCATTTACATCCATACTTGGATGATTGGCTCCTGCGCAGTCCTTGCCCACAGGCCCCTATGGCCAATTATCAGTCACTCCTTCAGCAATTGTTCCATTTTGGGCTGTCGGTGAACTGGTGGAAATCGTCGATGACGGTTGCTCAAGAACTGGGTTTCTGTTGGGATACTGTCGGTACCAGAGTGTTCCTGACAGAGGACAGGATTACAGACTCTTCCTACAGTCCTCTCACATGTCGACCTGGTGGTTCCAGAGACTCCTGGGCCTCATGGCCTCTTGCGTGTTAGCTCTAACTCTTGTACGCCTGAAAACGAGGCACACTCAGCTTGCTCTTCAGAGCTGCTGGTCCCAGGCTACGGATCCAGATTCCAAGATGATTCCAGTCCCATCCTGCATGACGGCAGACCTTCAATGGTGGTCGTCCACCAGCAACTTTTCAGTGGGGACCTCCTTCCAGGAGCCCTGCCCACAAGTAACGGTTGCTACAGACTCCTCCCTTCAGGGGTGGGGAGTGACACTGCGTCACCTCGAGGTGTACGATTAGTGGACGCCTCACCTCAGGACAGGCGGTTCCATATCAATTACTTGGAGCTCCTGCCAGTTTTTCTGGCGCTCAAGGCTTTTCAACCCTCTATCACCAACAGTGTGGTTCGAATTTGCAAAAACAATTCCGTAGCAATGTTCTACATCAACATACGGGGGCACCAAGTGTCTGCTCCTGGTGGACCTTGGTATCCAAATTTGGAATTGGGCTATCCAACACAACGTCTGGCTTCAAGCTGTGCACATTCCAGGCCACATAAATGTGGCTGCAGACTCCCTCAGCTGCCAATCGGCGGCGAGTTACGAGTGGGAGATAAACACTGATGTTCTCATCAAGATTTTCCAGCAATGGGGTTCTCCTTAGGTGGACCTTTTTTTGCGACATCATTGAACCGGAAATGTCCTCTTTATGCTTCCAGGCACGGGCTTGGAGTGTGTTCTTTGGGGGATGCCCTCAAGATTCTGTGGGACAACATGAAAGCTTACGCTTTCCCTCCGTTGCCACTGATTCTTTGGTCACTCTGGAAACTCATGAGTGCATCAAATTGCACTTTCCTCTTCATGGCTCCTTGGTGGCCAGACAGTTTCTGGTTTTTGGAACTGCAGCACATGTCGGTTTGCTTCCCGATCAGGTTGCCTCAGATTCCCGACCTTCTTCACCAGAGCAATTACCAGTTGTGGCACCCCTCCACACAATCGTTCAGCTTGGTGGCCTGGTGCTTGAGTTCCAATCATTAGCGCAGTTTAACCTCTCTGAGGACAACATGCGTATAATTCAAGTGGCAGGAAAGCCCTCTACGAGAGCTCAATACAGGAGCAAGTGGCTCAGTTTTTGTCATTGGTGTCTAGCCAAAGAGCTTGATCCCAGACAGGCTTCTATTGACTGTGTCTTATCTTTTGTATCTGACCTTACAGCCTCTGGCATCCATGCCTGTATCATATGTATCCACCATTGCGGTTTATCTGTCCACAGACAGTTGCTCTTTTACACTGGGGACCCAGTCAAAGAGACATTTTGCAGGTCTTCTACATCTTTTCCCGCCGGTTCGGGCCCCTCATCCTAAATGGGATCAGAATTGGATCCTCACTGCTTTATGTCATAAGCCTTTTGAACTCATGGCCACTGTTAGGAAAGATTTCATATTTGAATGTAATGTTCCCTCCATGTGTCAAGCCCCAAACTTTTTGCTTCTGTTCTACACCCTGATCTAACCTTTGACACAGAAGCGCAGCCCTCAGCCGTTCTCCTTTGAGCTTTCGTTCAATTCTTATGGGGAAACTGACATGACCTTAAGACAGTCAGTACTGAGAGATTTCGTTTCCATTGGTCCTTTCCTCATGTTGCAGCTTTTGTGCAACATGTAACAGGTGTACAATGTAACTTACCTTACAGTAAACTTGGGTCTCTAGTCATTCCAAAGGCCCTAGAAACTCTTGCTGGACTTATTTATGAACTGTGCAGGTGTGTCACGGACAGGACTGGTGGCAGCTATCGTTTATCTTATGTTTTGAACCCTTTTTTTCCATGTTAACCACATTAACTGTTTGGCACGAATAGGTGGCCTGGCTCCAAAATGGCCATGCCACAAGGTTCTTTGTCCCGTCCTTTGGCCATCTTGCCCCTTCACCTTCCCCAGGTCGAGCCGACCAGGACCAGTCCTTATTTGGTCATGCACTTTCCGCAAAACCCAATGCTTTCGTGGGCTTCTGCATGCCTTGTGTGTGTGCCTCCAGGATGTGGGCTGGGATGACTGTTCCCAATACACATCCTGGGTGCCAGAGAGTCTAGAGTGTCCTGAATGCCTGGGACCACTGTGGTCCGTGATTGGTCCATGTATGGAGTGAGTGTTTGTGAGCAGATCTCCCTTTGGGTCCTCTCCGTTTTGGTGCAAAGGGAACTTTGGATAAAAGGAGGCTGAAAACACCACTACCATGTCAATCTCCTGAGTTCACACCGAACAAAGGATAAGGAGCCAAGTATCCTGCAACAAGAAGCCGAGTCGAGGAACAGCTGGTGATCCGCTGGAAGGTTTGGCACCCTGAGCCCGCTGTCGTCCCGGGGGACCCCTCTACATCTGATCGTCCCAGAAGGTCTGCAAAGACTCTTTGACACTTTGGAATAGTGGGACCAACTATTCTCGGCACCTTCATCAAACCCTGCAAGTAAGCCTCTTCGGAAGTGTGCCTGGGCCAACCAGTGGGCTGACCAGCTTACACAGGGTGTTTGCTCTGTCACTGCTGCCATTTCGGGCAAGCCCTTGAAACTTGGCATACTGCTAGCTCTGTGTCCACGGCACCCTCACACCGAATTTCATACACTTGGCATTCCCAGGTCTGAAGTGAGACGAGTGCGCCCGGACCAGAGTAAATGCGGTTGCCGTGTTGCCCTGCTGTGGCAACGACCTGTGCACGTTTGCTGAATTTGTGACCCCCTTGACGCTGAATCCTGCTACCGCGGAAAATACACGGTGTCGAGACATCCTGATTGTCGCATTCGCACCTGCCAGTAAAGTGAACGGAACTGGCGAAGTCTGGGTCTGCCTGCGTCGGGGACCGGTGAATAGTCCATACCCCAACCGGTGGCCCCTAGCGCAGGAGCCCATTTCTTTTCTACCGCTGTTGCGAAATAGCGACTCCATCCCGCACTCTCAACCTGCCTCTGCCCGCAAGTGGAGGTCCTGCTTGAGTAGTGGGGACTTGTTCTTCATCGACCGCATCCACCTTCCTGAGCTGCTTGTGAGCCTTGAAGAAACCCTATCTTGTCCATTGGCACCAGCGCGTGCAGGTACTATTGGGCATAAGGCTCCTCTCTTCGTAGGGCTTGGACTGCCTCTTAGTTAGGTGTAGTTCTGATGATGAACTGGGTCTAAAGATTACCTGCACTGCCTGTTTTCCTCCCCATCTAGGTGGTCTACATATTCCATGCTGTTAACTCCTTAGACCCCTCGGTCTTGTATATATATTGTATTGATTGTGATGTATTGGTTTACTTTAGTGTTACTGTGATTCTTTTCTATGGTCTATGTTACAAAGGCCTTGTAATAAATGTGTCTATATTTTTTATATAACACCTGTCTGGAGTAATTCATAAGTGTTCTTGCTTTGTGTGCTCATTGAGGTCTTTCAGTCACCCTCACCCCTCTTGAGACTTAGTCTTGACCGCCGCCATCGCTACCCTGATTGTTCTGGCTTGTCCAGAGGTTACCCTGTTCCAATAAACTAGGCAGGACTTCTGAACCTCTTCCCCTCCAGGTCAGAGTTCAGAAATCTGTCTGAACAGCCACTACCAAGCTCAAATACCTTTCATGGAAGGTGGCCTTTTTGATTTCGGTTACATCTGCAAGACGAATAAGTGAGCATGAAGTTCTCTCTGTCGAACATTCGTTCCTAACGTTCCACAAGGATAAGGTTGTGCTTCGCACACACCCTTCTTTCCATCTCAAGGTGGTTTCTGAATTCTATTTAAACCAGTCAATATCTTTATCGGTCTTCTTCCTGAACTCGGTGTCCGATGCCGAGAGGGTTTTACACAACCTAGACGTCAGACGTGCTCTGAAGTTCTACCTCAACAGGACTAGTGAACGTAGAAGTTCTCCACAATTGTTTGTTGTGTTTGGTGACCCGAAAGGGAAACCAGCCTCGAAAGCGTTCATCTCTAATTGGATAGCTTTATGTATTTTCGAGGCCTACAAAATTCAAGGTCTTTAGCCCCCAAAGGGCATTCGTGAACATCTGGTTTGTGGCAAAGTGGCTGCAGTTGCCTTCCAAAAATACGTCCCATGGGAATCCATAGCCAAGGCTGCTACGTGGGCTTCCCCATCGGCTTTTTGCAGACATTACTGTCTTGAGCTGATATCCCGGGCTGATGCCCAATTTGGCCTGGCAGTTCTTAAAAATGTGTTCCAATAAGGGTTTGTCCATCCACCCATAGTTTCTATGGTCAGTGCTTGGGAATCTCCCACGAGTATGGAGGAAAGGGGACAGGATGTAGGAGTATGCCAAAGTTACTCACTGTGGTGACTACCATGCTCCTATTCCATAGTCCTCTTTATTCCTTTACGCCCTGCTGCTGTCCCATCTAATAAGTATCCTCTATTGTTGCTAGATGGTCCTGGCCATGGCGATAGAAAGGACTGAAGGGCAATGTGAGGGGCGGAGCACAGGAAGGTGGGGCTGCGGTCATGTGCAGTGGCCCAGTGTAAAAATAAAAAAAGGACAAAAAATGATTTTTTAATGCTATTAAAAAGTGCTCTGGTCCCGTCTCGAAGAATGGAATGTCCCACAAGTTTGGAGGAAAGGGGACTATGGACTAGGAGTAAGGTAGTCACTACGGTGAGTAACTTTGTCAGTTCTCCAGCATTGGTCTGGTGTGGATTCACATGCAAACCCTCCCTACGGCCCCTCTGCGGCTCTTCCTGGTCATACTGCCACTTTATGTGCTTACCAAATCTGAAGATGGATGCCAGAGGCGGGTCTTAGGAAGAGGACTGTCATTGGATGGGGGCAGTATGACCCAGAGGACAGTGATTGGTTTAGAGGAGAAATACAGTTTTAAAGTGAAAGTGAAACTGTTTTTGCTTTTACTGAGGATTCCCAGCCTGAAGGCAGGGAATATTCATGAGCAGAGGTAAGTAACTTAAACCATCCCGCTTGGTCTTAGTTGTAGGTGACTCTAACACTGCTTGGACCTTTTCCTCTTGTGGTTATACACTGCCGTTTGCAACAAAATGAAACAAATATTTTACAGCAGATTGGGCCAATTTGCATTTCTTAGGATTGGCCGTCAGCCCTGCTTTTCTTAAAACTCTGACTGTAGTTTGTAGAGGGAATAGGTGGTCCTCCCAGGTCTTGCTATGGATAACTATGTTGTCGATGTTTGCCCCGCAGTAATCTGAATAAGTTGTAGAATCTTATCCATCAACCTTTGGAAAGTCTTAGGGGCACCATGCAACCCGAAGAGTAGGACTTTAAAATGATATAAACCTATTGTGCTGGCAAAAGCTTTTTTTCTTTGCCAGGTTCATGTAATGGGACTTGCCAGTAACCCTTAGTCAAGTCTAGAATGGACATATAGATGGGGCAGATAGACGGCACTACCCAATTTATTGATCAGATCGTCAATCTGAGGCATTGGGTAGGCTAAGATATTATTTACCTAGCAGAGGTTTATACAGAACCTCCAGCTTTTATCAGTTTTTTCTACTAGAATGATGGGTGAGGACCAAGGGCTGATGGAAGGTTTGATTACATTAGCCTGGAGCATTTGCTCTACCTGCTGGATAACAACAGCTTTACGGGCCTCCGGCAGTCGGTATAGGTTGAGATGTACACCTTGCCTGCAGGGGTGCGGATGTGGTGGAAAGTGCCCTTCACCCTTCCAGGTCCTTCACAAAATACTTCGGGGAACTGTTGTAACATTTCCCCGAGGTTTTGTTGTTAGGTATCGTGGAGATCGGAGGGAATTAGGATATTATTTCTCACCTCTTCTGGTAATAAACAAGCAAATACTGTCACATTTGTCCCAGTGGTGTTTTCTTCCCACTCTTTTAATACATTCACATTATAAATCTGCATCTTTTGACGGCGGTCTGGTTGTAATGGTGCTGACCTGTTCTTTCTACCACCTCATATGGCCCATGCCATTTGGAAACAAGTTTGCAGTCTGAGGTGCGGAGAAGCACAAGGACCTTCTGTCCCATGGAGAATGACCTGACCGCAACTTTTCTGTCATTAGATGTCTTTTGATAGCTTTGGGCTTTACCAAGATGATCCGGTACTAAGGCCGAATAGCAGTCATGTGTTCTTTTAATCAGGTGGCTGTGTGAGAGAGGGGTATCGGAGCCTCCTCTGTTTCTTCCCACGTTTCTCTGAGCATTTCTAATACATACCTGTCTTCACGTCCATAAATTGTTTCAAAGGGTGAGAAACAGGTGGATGCTTGGGAAGCTTTCCTTATTGCGAACAAGGCCCACAAATCATTTGATCCCAATTAAGTCTGTATACGGACCTCTTTAGTGTAGTTATGTGTGCGACCTCCCCCATTAGCTTACTCATAAAGGTGGTACCCTGATAACTTAGGGTCTCTTTAGGAAAACCTACCAAGAGAAAAAGGAAGTAGATGTTTAAGTATTTGCTGAGTGGTATTATTGCATAGAGGAAATGTCTCAGGATATCGTGTGGCATAATCAAATATCACCAGTACAAACTTGTTACCCAATGTCGATTTCTCAAGAGGCCCAAAAAGGTCCATCCCAATTCTCGAAAATGGCACATCAATAATGGGCAATGGAGTCATGGTGGCTGGAAGGGGTAAGTGGGTGCTAGTGCGTTGACAGGTCTAGCATGTTGGAATTAAGTTCTTGCTATCATTGTGTATTGCTGGCCAGTAAAACTTGCTGGCCAGGTGAGCTTGTGTTTTAGCTTGACCCAGGTGTCCACTGTAAGATGGGAGTGTGCAATATCGAGCACTATTTGCTTGTGGCTTTGGGGAACCACCAGTTGTCCCCTTGGTAAGCCTTCAGAAGTGACATCCCCTCTATATAGGAGTTCTTATTTGAGAAGAAAAATAGTCCCCCTTCCTTCGGACCCTCATCCTATGAACTTTTAAAAGGGCTTCAGCAAGTAATGGATCGTTTCGCTGAGCTTAGGCCAGATCAGGGAGTATGTTGGAGTGCTCATCAACAAGGAGTGTTGGCTGGGAAGAACTTGGTTGACTATCAGCATCCCCAAAACTTAGAGTATCCCTATCATTAGTTTCCTTTTCAGCCTTCTTTAAGTATAGCTAGCATCATCCTCTTGGCTATCTGATCTGCTCTGTGTATCTGAAAGCGTTTGTCTCCATGATTCTGGAGTAACACCTTCACGTCCCCTCTAAAATCCATATCATTCAGCCCTGCCAGGACATCGATACCAAATACTCCTATGTCCCTTCCCCTTTCCTCCATACTTTGGGACATTCCGTCCTTCGGAATGGGATCAGAGCACTTTTAGAAGCATCAAAAATATGTTTGTCCTTCTTTTATTTTTACGCGGGGCCTCCACGCGTGGCTGTAGCCCCTTCTTCCTGAGCCCCACCCAGCGCATCGCCCTGCAGTTCTTTTCTCTGGGTGGTCCAGTTTGGACGCACTAGCATTGTTGGGATTTTTTGTTTTCCCATCTTGTCCTTCAAACTTCCTGCTCTGGTTCTGCGGTCATCTTCATCTCTGTCTATGCCAGAGCAACAACGTTTCGTGTCCTGTTCTTCTTGTGAGCGTCACTCGCGAGGGCGTATCCTCATTCTCTTTGTCTAGAGTGCTTGAGCCGGAAACATCGTTGGGACTCCAGTCTTTACTGCGACTCTCTATCCATTCGGGCACTTCAGCGTATGCTTGTCAGGTGGGAGGACATGTTCCATCGGTTGCCTCCGTTCACCTTCAGCAGTTCATCGACAAGAAGAGGAATCTTCCGGTAAGTTCTTTGCTTTTTAGGGCACCCCAGCCGGGTGACTTCTTCCTGGGCTCGAGTCCAGTGCTGGGAGGAACCTCAACGGCTCTAGCTTCACCAGGACCTGCTCTAAGGTATCCTGAAAAGGATCTAATCTGGGTACCGGAGGAGCCTCTGAGGTTCTCTTTCAAGGGGCTAAGCATAATGGGTTCACACCCGAAGTTCCCCGTCCAGGGGCTAAAAATGCTGGGGTAATTCCCAATGTTCTCCACTCAGGGGCTAAACATTCTGCTGTCACCCACAAGGTTCCCCGGACAGGGACTAAAAATACTGGGGTAACTCCCGAGGTATCCTGTACAGGGCCTAATAGTATCAGAGGTTAACCTGTGGTTCCCCAGTCAGGGGCTAAACGTACCAGGATTTTTCCAGAGGTTTCCCAGAAAGGGGCTAAAAGTACTGGGGTGATTCCAGAGGATCCCCAAATAGGGGCTAAAAAGAAAACCAGCAGGACTGAGGGTCCCCATTCCGGGGGTCTTGACATCAGGTTTGCGCCTGGGGATCCCCTCAAAGGGGCTAAACTCCATACTGGTTCTGCCGAAGGAGCAAAAAAGTCAAGTAAAGGTCCAAGTTCTTCGAATACCGGCTCTGATGAGGTTCCGTTAAAGAGGGCTAAAATCGATTCCAAGGCTCCTAAAAATCATGTCATAACAATGGCTTCAGATAGCCAGGTTTCTACAGAGTGTCACAAAATGGCGGCTTAGCCTGCACTGTTGGAGGCATGCATTTCGTCGTGCCCGTACAAATCTGCCAGCATAACGAGTTCGTCAGGAGGACTCGGGATAGTGACTGGGCCTCAATTTTCATTTCCCGAACTGGATGACAGAAATAAAAGGAATCCTTTTCGGCCGGCAATCGACTGGAGTACGAGATTCCCTCTTCCGCCAACCGTGTCGCTTCCTCCAACATCGGCCCCTCTGCATTATGTTGATGTAGTCAGGGGTGGGCCGTCTTGGCAGCCAATTTCAGCAGAGTCATGGAGATACGGTCCTTTGGATCGGACACTGCCCACGCCCCATTTTGGGGCAAATTTCAAGCCCTCACACACTCAAACCCATTGAAGGTGTATTTCCGGGATCTCTTCAAGGATTTGTGCCCTAAGCCTCCAGAGCCTCAACCCGTCTCCTTCACTGCCTCATCATGCACCTGAATTGCCTCCTCTGCTTCCAGCAGGGCCTCCTCCTCCTCCTCAAGTACCTCCAACCCCTTCGGTGCCGCCAACTCCTGTTGTATATCCTCCAGAACCGAGAGTGTCGATCCGACACGTGTTTCTGAACAACCTTCAGTTTTCACTGAAAAGGACGAGGGGGAGATGAGCGGGGACAATGAGTGCCCTCCCTTTTCTGTCAGGCCGTTCCATGACAGAGTACTGGATTTGATGTTGATGTTCCCGAACCCCCAGCTTTGCAGGAAGGAGCTCTTTCGGGGCCTTAACGTTGAAATCACAGGAGCACGAGCACTCATGTCTTTTTCTACAAAAGGACTTTGTGGCAGAAGGCCACAAAATTTGGGAGAAAGCCCATACGGGGCATCACATTAACAGAAAAATTGATTTTCGTTACAAACTACTGTCATCTGAAGACATTCATTTGGTTTCCTGTCTGCTTCCTTCATCTACAGTAGTGGCAGCGGCTATGCTTCAGTCTAAGCTTTTTTCTTCTTCCACTTCTTCCACTTCTGCGTCACAGGTATTGACTCACGTAGACAAGATCCTCAATAGTATTGGAAAGAAGGTTTTTGCCAATGCAGGGCTTCAGCTACGTCAGGCAAACACGCAGGTGATACTTGCGGCGGCTAACCTCAAATTTTGAATTGTCAGAATTTCAGGACTGTAGTCCTCAGTACAAGCTAGAGGATCTTTCTGATGCCAGGGTGATGGCTCAGCATCATGTGGATACTTCAGCTCGGGGCCTCATGATTGGGATTGAAGTTTCCCGGCAGGCGTGGCTCCATGCTAGTAAGTTTTCAAGGGAGGTTCAAGAAAAGCTGCTTGACCTCCCCTTCGAGGGAAAATAACTTTTCCATTCCTCCACTGATGAGGAGCTAAATAAAACAAAAGCTAGTACACGAACAGCTACGTCTTTGTCCGTTTTAGCAAAATCTGCTCCTTCCAAACTGTCCTATCCTTGGAAATCAGACTCCTGATCAATATCTTTTTCGGACTTCAGAGGGTTTCAGGACAGAAAGTCACGCCAACCGGGTTGTTTCTCCAGTAGGTCTCAACGCAAGCAACAGAGACAAGGTGGCCGTTTTTTCTCCCGGTCCTCAACCTCCTCTTCTGCTACAAGTGCCCTTGCCACCGATAAGTCTGAAAAATTATGTTTTTCATCGGTCCCACAAGTCTCCGGTGGGAGGATGGATTTCTTCTCATCTGGAGGCGTAGAGGACCATTACCGATGACCGGTTGGTTTTGTCCATCGCCCGTGCTGGCTGTCAGCTACCCCTTCCAGATACCCCACCTTCTCATCCTCCATTACAACAGACAGGTATGGTATGGTATTGTTTATTTATAAAGCGCTTAGACACAAAACAAGTGCTTCAAAGCGCTCCAAGACGGATGGGGGCATAGGATACAATCATTCATAAGGCCTTGGAGAATTCCGAATGATGTACAGTAATAATAAGCATACTAGGCCTGTCAACATTTCTGCTAGTTCAAGTGCGTTAACAGATAGTGCGGGAAAGCAGGGAGGGGAGGAGAGGGGGTACATGGATAACAAACTGACAGTAATGCAAGAGTGAAAAGTATTGAGGGTAGGAGGGAAGAGGGGGGAGAAGTGGAGATACGTAACAACACAACTGCCTTATTAGAGTGCATTTCTTGCCAATGAACACAAGTGGACATTTACATAAGGGCAGTGGATCAGGGGAGGGGAGTGGTAAAGTTGGTTGTGCATTTTATAATGTGCCACTAATGCAAGTGTTTCAGTTGCACAATTCTAGGTGAGGGACAAGGGACAGACAGACATCGAAATTACTGGGTTGGGTGCATACAGTCACTGTAAGTGCGCAGACAGGAAGTGCAAGGGATGGGAGAAGGGATAAGTGCGCCTAGTCCAGGAGGGCCGGGTTAAGTGCAGAGGGTTATCTCTTTGGGAAGTGCGTAGTGCAGCAAGTAGTGTGGGGGCCCGCAGGCAAGTGCAGGGACTGGTGTGGGTCCCTGGGTCCTGTAAGGTTCTGAGGTGATCCAGGAAACCAGTCAAGCTAGCTGAGCAGACGGAGGAGGTAGCAGATAGGGAGCGGAGGTTAGCAGGGGAGAGGCAGAGGAGAAGGGGAAGGTCTTGAGGATTTTGCAGAATTTAAGGGAAACTGCCTCGAGACGGAGAGAGGCAAGGAGACTGTTTCATATTTGAATGACTGGATACTTCGGAGTCACTGTCCACAGACTGCAATGAACAATCTTCAGTTCCTTCTCCAACTGCTGTTCCGACTTGGACTGTCGGTGAACTGGCAAAAGTTGTTGATGCCGGTTTCTCAGAACCTGATTTTCTCAGGTTTTTGCTGGGATACCATCAAAACCAAGATTTTTCTGACCGAGGACAGGATTACAGATTTATCAGTCTCGTGCCGCCTGTTTCTCAATTCATCCCACAGATCTGCTTGGTGGTTTCAAAGGCTTCTGGGCCCAATGGCCTCTTGTGTTCTGGTCCTTCCTCTGGCGAGGTTGAAGATGAGACGTATGCAACTAGTGCTAAGGAGGAATTGGTCTCAAGCTTCAGACCCACACTCCCAAATGATTCCAATCCCCTCCAGATCTCCAGTGGTGGTCGCACCCCACCAACCTCTCGGTGGGAGCCTCCTTTTGGGAGCCCTCACCACAAGTCACAATAACGGCAGGCTCCTCACTTCTGGGCTGGGGTGTTACATCGGATCACCTGAAGGTTTCTGATCTGTGGTCACCCCAGGACAGGATGGGCCTCATTACGACCCTGGCGGAGTGGGTTTACGCCAGCGTTATTCGCGGCGGACCCGTCCGCCCTACTACGAGTTCCCGTAGCGCCATGGAGCGTTTTCCGCCTGGTTTTTCCGGGCGGAGAAATCCATGGCGCTACGGGACCTTGTTGTTAATTACGCCACCGTATTTGACGGTGGCGTAATTAACGCCTTCCCCACTCCCATTATACCCTATGGGACAAAAATGGGAATGGGGAAGGGTAAAATGGGGGATGGGGATTTACCGCCCCGCCAAGGTCGGAATGGGGCGGAAAATCCGCCAACCCCCATGGCGCTATCGGCAGCTTTCCGCCGTGCTCCATGGTGCATTTTGCACCGCGATTTCCGCCAGGGTCGTAATGAGGCCCGATGTCTCATATCAATTATCTCAAGCTCTTGGGAATTTTTCTGGCGTTGAAAAGCTTTTCGGCCTTCCATATACGGCAAGGTAGTGCGAATATGCACAGACAACTCGGTGGCTATGTTCTATGTGAACAAACAGGGAGATAGCAGGGCTTCGCCACTTGTTGACCTAGCTATCCAAATTTGGGAATGGGAAGCGCAGAACAATGTCTGGCTGCATGCAGTACACATTCCTTCTATTATGAAGAAGGGGAGAATTCGGATCAGGAAAGACCTTTTGAGTTGCAGGGATCTGCAACTCCTGTACCAGAGGAACTTACCTCTGAGGAAGGTAGGTTGCAAGACCTCCAAGAATCCTTACATGAAGCAAGTGGGTTGGACACTTCCCCAGAAGTGGAATATGCCAGACCCAGGGGAACATGCTGAAACCCCTTATAGAACCTTGATGGCAAGAATAATAGAGTTTATGGGGTGGTCCACACCCTCACCTGCTTTTCAGCCAGACAACCTCACAGACATTTTGGTTAAAGGTCCACAGGATACAAAAGCCGCAGCAGCAGCAGGTGCCTCTTTACCCTCGGCATCTACATCAGCCGCCTCCAAACCGCTCTAAGGACTCTCCTCACAAGACACCAGTAGGGGGCAGGTTAACTCAACATCTTACGGAATGGCAGGCTATATGTCAGATGCTTGGGCATTGGAGACAGTTGCCCAAGGTTACTGCCTGCCTTTTCTACGCATCCCTCAGAGTCATCCACCGGGGAACAGCTCTCTGAAAGTTCCAGATCCGCTCCTCGTGCAGGAAATTGTAGACCTGCTAGAGAAAGGTGCCATAGAACCGGTACCTGTAGCGCAGAGGAACAAGGGCTGGTACTCCCCCTACTTTCTCATACCGAAGAAAGACGGAGGACTGAGACCTATCTTGGACTTACGAGAATTGAACAAGTTCCTCAGGAAGGACAAGTTCAAGATGGTAACTCTCTCTCAGATCCTTCAGGCGCTCCAAGACTGGCTGGTATCTCTGGACCACCAAGATGATTATTTCCATGTGCCAATCCATCTCAAACACAGGAAATAGCTGAGGTTCGCAATTGGCGGCTCTCATTATCAATTTCGAGTTCTGCCATTTGGGCTGACCTCCGCCCTGGGGGTCTTCACCAAGCTAATGTCGGTAGTGGCTTCAAGTCTAAGGAGGGAAGGGATTCACGTCTACCCCTACCTGGACGATTGGCTGATCAGATCTCCGGAACAAGCTCAGATTCAGCTAGATTATGTCTGCCACTTCCTTCACAAACTGGGCTTCTCCCTCAATTTAAAGAAGTCACAGATGATACCATCACAGAGACTCCAGTTCATTGGAGCGGTCCTGGACACTTCCCTGGGAAAAGCCTCGCCACCAGAGGTGAGGGCTCAAGATATTCTGCAGATGGTCACCAAGTTTCAAAATGCCCAACGTCTCCCAGCCTTCAACTTTTTGAGGTTGCTAGGCCTCATGGCATCCTGCATCTTCCTTGTGCCAGAGGCTCGCCTGAGAATGAGATCTCTTCAGTGGGCACTGAGAACTTAGTGGTCGCAATTCTCAGGGAGAATGACAGACCTCCTTCAGGTTCCGGACAAGGTGGCTTGAGACCTTCAGTGGTGGGCCTGCCAGGAAAACATCTTGAAGGGAGAACTGTTTTGGCAACCATGGCCGGAGATAACAGTAGTCACAGATGCCTCACTCACGGGGTGGGGAGCCCATACCAACGACTTGACCATCAGCTGTCGTTGGTCTCCATCAGAGTCCAGACTACATATCATCCTGTTATAGCTGAGAGCGATCAGACTAGCGCTGAAGGCTTTTCTGCCATCTGTACAGGGGAAAAATGTCCTGATAATGGCGGACAACACAGTGGCCATGCACTACCTCAACAAAAGAGTAGGCGTAGGATCACTGCCACTGTGCAGAGAGGCAATGCAGCTCTGGTTTTGGGCAATTCAAGAAGGAATCTCTCTATCGGCAGTTCACCTAGCCGGAGAGAAGAACTTGACGGCGGACGCTCTGAGCAGGCAGGGCACAGTCTCCCACGAGTGGGAACTAGCTCAGGAAGTCCTTCAGGAGATCTTCGCCCTTTGGGGAACCCCTCAAGTGGATCTGTTCGCCACCAGTACCAACAGGAAGTGCGATCTGTTTTGTTCAAGGGAATTTCCCCCGAGAGGAGCTCTACGGGACGCGTTTGTAGTGGACTGGGAGTTTCCACTCCTGTACGCGTTTCCACTAGTCCCTGTCATTCCTCAAATGATCAGGAGGTTGAGAAGATTCCGGAGGACCATGATCCTAATTGCCCCAGACTGGGCCAGGAGAACGTGGTACCCGGACCTTCTGGACATGTCCATCTGCCCTCCAATTCGTCTTCCACTCAAGGAGAATCTTCTCTCACAGAAGGGAGGTCAGGTTCTCCATCCAGACATCAGAACCCTCAACCTTCACGCTTGGCTTCTGAAAGGTAGAGATACAAGGATTGGGACCTCCCTGATGACGTCATGGAGGTGTTGCTTTCGGCCAGAAGGCCAGCAACAAAGTCTTTATACCGCTGCCATTGGAACAAATTTTGCAGCTGGTGTAGAGAAAACAATATCGACCCCTTTTCATGTGGTACACCAACGGTGTTATCCTTTCTATTCTACTTGGCAAATACAGGCCTTCAAGTTGGCACTATCAAGGGCTATCTCGCAGCGCTATCGATCTTCAAGCGCACTGCGGAGGAGCCATTGTATTTCAAATTACCCTTAGTAATACAATTTCTAAAGGGATTAACTAATGTCTATCCTCCAAGACCGTTCCAGGTTCCTTTATGGGACTTAAATTTAGTCTTACATTTCCTGATGGGTACTCCTTTCGAACCACTCCACTCTTGTTCGTTAAGATTTCTCACCCTTAAAACTATCTTGTTAGTGGCTTTAACATCTGCTAGAAGGGTGAGCGAATTACAAGCTCTATCTTGTAAACCCCCTCATACAATTTTTCATAAAGACAAAGTTGTCCTACAGGTGAAGCCTAATTTCCTCCCAAAGGTGGTTTCTGAATTCCACATCACTCAGACAATTACCTTACCTTCATTCTATCCTCCTCCCCATCCGGGGAAAGAGGAAGAAAGGCTACATAGGCTGGACCCAAGGCGGGCTTTAAGCTTTTACATCAGCAGACTTGCTAGGATTAGGCAAGCAGACCAACTGTTCGTAGGTTACTCAGGGCACAAATTGGGACTACCGATAACAAAACAGACCATTTCCAGATGGATTCTTTTGGCCATTCTGGAATGTTACAAACTAGCAGGGAAAGAACCTCCTGAAAATCTTAGGGCTCATTCAACCAAGGTTATCGCAGCCTCTTCGACCCTCTAAAGAGGGGTTCCGGTTCGAGACATATGTGCGGCTGCCACATGGTCGTCCGCACATACCTTCACAAGATTTTACAACCTGGATTCCTCCTCTAGTCAAGAGACTAGGTTTCGCAAAGCAGTATTAGATTCTGTTCATTCCTAAAGGGGAACATGGTGTTTTACTCCCACCTCCAATTACACATCACTGCTATGGGAGTCTATCAAAGATAAGGAATACGTTGGAGGACACAATCCCTTCGAAGAACAAGTTACTTCTTATCTGGTAACGTTCTTTCGATTGGATGTTCCTCCGACATATTCCTTATCGCCCCTCCCATCCATCCCCGCAGTAATACTTCCCTTGTGGTTGCAGCTTACGCTCCTTCAAGGTCAATAACCAATTCATGTAAAACAACTGTTAACGTCAAAACGGAACTGAGCGACGGACGCTGCGCGAGTCTATTTATACGCGTGATGACGTTGGCGCCGATACGGAGGCTGTTGAGGGACATCGGCTTGAGGGACATTGACGGGCAGCGCCCTCTACTGAAAAGAATTTCCGAGGCCAGGAAGCTGGGATGATCTATCAAAGATAAGGAATACGTCGGAGGAACATCCCATCAAAAGAACGTTACCAGTTAAGAAGTAACTTGTTCATCTCGTCCATTGGGGTGAGTATATTCAACACAGACTGATAGAATTCTGGATCGTCTATATTGGGCACGTAAGTATTCACCAGTTCCACTGGGTGACCTGCTATTTCCCCCCACACCAGCACGTAGCGTCCCAATGGATCTATTTTGCTTTTGGTGTATCGGAAGCCTTCTGATGGGTGCATAAATGTAAGGACTCCCCTGGCATGTGTGGAATATTCAGTATAGTATCAGAGTGGGCCACAACTGGTAATAAAGTCAGCATTTACTTTCTTTAACGCATGGGATTCTTGGAGCATCAGTATCTGAGGGTTGTGTCGTGTCACGTACACACCCACTTTTTTCACTTTCCCTGGGTTATTGAGGCTCCTCACATTCCAAGTTAATAGCTTAATTTTCAGCCCCTTGCCCATATGTGTGTTGTGCGCCATTCATGATTAACACATTTGTCGCTATCTATACTTGCACTCATAAGTCTTGTACTGTTCTTTGCGAAATGACCATTAATTTTAAAACTTTTAACTTCCTTAACTCGGTCTGCCTCCCTCACCCATACCTCCCTTCCTTCAGGTGCATCGGGGATTGACTATTGCACGCCCCTCCCCCGGCCCCATCATCAACCCCAACAAGATGATGTTTCCCCCTTAACTTTTGGAACCTTCCCGAGGTGCGTATGCTGCAGCTTCATGACTGCCACAACTGATCGCCACTGATCGGGCATTAGCTCACCTTTTGGATCGGTGCCACCCAATTGACAGCACTCCCCAACAAATATAAAGGATGTAACAATCTGCTACTTTCAGTCTGTTGGATCTCTCCTCTCATCGTTGGGTCGCAAGCTCATGTTCTGATCTACTCCACGACCGCGGGTGGTAAAGGAATCGTAGCTTCAATGTAGTCCATGGCCGCCGTAGGATTCTCAAAGAAATGCGCTCTGCCACTGTGCTGTATCCGCATTTTAGCCGGCAAAATCAGGGCATATGGGATTTGATACAGTCGGAGTTGCTGCTTCACTTGTTCATAGGATCTCCTTTGGACCTGTATTCCTGCGGCAAAGTCGAGGTAAATATGAATGTTGTTTCCCTCATAGTGTAGCGTCCCCATCTCTCTGGCTATTCTGAGGATCGAGTCTCTGTCCCTATAATTGAGCAGCCTGGCGATGATGGTACAGGGCAGAGCCCCGGCTTTAGGCGTCAGTGCCAGGGTGCGATGGGCCCTTTCCACCAGAAAATTATCAGAGAACGATTCTGCCCCAAAGAGGGACTTTAGCAGAGCTTCAACATTAACCTCCATTGGACCTTTGCATGAGGTTTCTGCCACTCCAACTATTCAGATATTGTTCCTTCTGGATCTGGACTACAGATCCTCGCACTTGCCTCGCATCCTAGAGAGTTCTCCTTTCAGTTGTGTAATGTCGTGGCAGTGCCTGCCGATTGTATCTACGTTTGCATTATCCTGGCCTCGGTTTCCATTATACGTGAACTTTCTTTATCCAATCTCGCCTTGAGTGACCCGATGTTGGCCACAATATCATCCAGTTTAACATTTACGGATAGAAAACCATTTTTCATAGTGGCGAGTCGACGGTCATCTCTGGCGTTAGCTGTGGACGTTGTTGGGGTGTCTCCAGTCAACGACGTCGTTGTCACTGCTGCCGGGGTCTGGGAACTCGCAAACGATTCCATCGGGTCCCTCTTCTTAGCACCAGAGCCCTTTGTCATTATTGTTAAGTTTCTGTGTATCAGCAGCCCTGTGGATCGTGTGATATGAATCAAGGAACTATTTTAGTGGTGGAATAGTTTCAAAGAGCCAACTGCCCTGTGAACGGGGAGATATTCTCGCGTAGTTACACGATTGTAATGTTCACTGTATTATACTGGGCTCAGCGTGCTTAGGGTGTGTTGTTGCTGTCAATGGCCATGCTCTTCAGTACGGCCCAACAAAGGATATTGTATCCTCTGTGCGCACGGACCACAGCACGGCGGGGATAACTCCTCCACAAACCAAAACTCTATATCTGCCTTTTAATAGGAGGATCTGTAGCGGAGTTCAGGCTGGTCCGTACCGCTCAGTGGTACTCTGCTATCTTCCTTAGTCAAGTTGCACTAAGCAGTGCGCCCAATCAGAGGCTCCCATCAGGCTTGATACAGCAATAGGCCCAATTCCAGTAGCTTTGCGGTGTGCAGCCGGGGGGGGGGACAGTCGAGGGGGGAAGTCGCAATGTCCCCTGCACTGATCTCACCAGGCCCAAAATATCTCCTGCTACGTACCGATATTTATAAACTGAATGGCGGTGTTCCAACTGCATGGGTTGTTCCGAGTATCAAATGGTTATCAATAGGTGCACACCTAATTATCTGTCACTGTGAAGAGAAGTCACATAAACATTTTACAAAATTCCGGGTGCTGGGGAGGAATGCAGACCCTGACACTGGAGCCTGTGTAAAACATGAACTAAGAAAAAGTGTCTAAATTTAAAGACACTCCCGTCCGCTGCACACCATTAAAGCTGAAATAAAACAGTCAATACAATATTTATATTTTCAAAAATATGTAATTCAGAGTAATCAACTCAAGGTAAAAAAATATATATACATTTGGTTTAGCAAATGAATGCGTACAAACAATAGTCATTTACACATAAGGCCATCATAAAAAGCAAAGGAAAAAACCAAACAATATGTTCTTAAGTTCAGGTGTGATTTCCAACTCTACGCGTTTCAGGGAAACGCCCCTTCTTCAGGAGCAATAGAACTCTTCATTTACATATATACATACAATTATTAATAACCTTTTAAATAAATGAAACCTCAAATTCAATTAGACAAAGCATTCACATTATTCATTTCTTACTTAATGCAGAAAGAGAAAAAGCTCATTCCCTATATGTTTACTTGATGGTTGGTGAACCATAATTCTAACACCGGTATGACTCCAAAAGAAAAGAACTAACAAAGCATTAGTGTAAAAGGTTACCTCTACTGTGTCTTTATATGTAATCTATCCCACTGAATGAATATTATGTAAGTCAAGAATATCCACAGCTGTCTTCTAATCTATGGGGAATCCATCAAGGATATCTAATTTAGACAGGAGATCATGCTCACTAATCAAAAATCCAAACAACAAGTCCTGATTCAACTAATCGTCAACCAAAGATGTGTAAACCAAAAATAGATAAATAAAGACCCAAGTGCTTACCCAAAGGTTTGGAAGATAGAGAATAATTCCCAATGGAACTTAAGTAGGAAAAACAACCAGGTTGTACAATCTCCATTTTAGATATAATCGAAGTATCCTAAGGCTGGCAGAAATCCTAAATGAATGTAAAAACTCACAGTTAGTGTTGAAAAATGTAGGCAGGTATGACCACAGCACGGCCTCACTCCTCCCCCTGCCGCTGCTCGGACCTCACCTGCCCCAAGTATCTAGGTGCCGGGACTCCATACTCGCCTTTCAACTATGCCTGCCAACATTAGAAAATCAAAATTCCCGAGATTTATGCCCCACCCACAGCCACACAAGACTCCACCCATTTGCACACGGCTCTGCCCACACGCCCCGCCCACCTGCCAAAAAGGTAAATTCGGTTGTTGTAGCCTTCAGTTTGCTTACTATAGCATTGAAAATATTTAATTCAATGCTGTAGTAAGCAAAATGAAGGCGCCGCCGCTGCCGAAATAATAGTGCTTTCAATCCATGTCATTGGATTGAAAGCAGCATTATTACGTCGGCGGTACCACGTTCATTTTGCTTGCCACGTTCATTTTGCTTACCATAGCACTGAAAATCATTCATTCAATGCTATAGTAAGCAAAATAAAGGCGGCGCCGCAGCAGAAATAATGCTGCTTTCAATACATGTCATTGGATTGAAAGCAGCATTATTTCTGCTGCGGCGCTGCCTTCATTTTGCTTACTATAGCATTGAATTAATGATTTTCAGTGCTATGGTAAGCAAAATGAACGTGGCACCGCCGCCGTAATAAGGCTGCTTTCAATCCAATGACATGGATTGAAAGCTCTATTATTATAGTGGTGCAGGCAGTGCGCACTAACATTTTGTGCTGTTTCCATGTCCCGTCATATTCTCCACCTGATTGGATAACGGCGGCAGCCAATCAGGTGGAGATTATGACGGGACCCGGAAAGAATCTCAAAATTCCTGAGATTCAAGGGACTTTTCCAGAGACCTGGAGAAATGCTTAAAATTCCGTAGTCTCCGGAAAAATCCCGGAGGTTAGGCAGGTATGCTTTCAACACCTCCCCAATCTTCAGAGATCCGCTCCCTGCCAGCGCCAATCCTTACATGGAAGGGCCGCCCCAACACAGCCGACTCTCTGCCTGTGGCTCACTGCCACCAGACCGCAGCCGCTCCTCTCCCGGTTCCCATGCAGGCCAACAGCTCACTGAGGCACTGTGATGCTGGAAATGCATCGGAGGGACAGGGCCTCCGTATCTTTGTCCTTTACTGCTTTTTATCATGTGTTCTGTCGTGTTTCCCACGTAGGAGTTCATGTGGGACTCCTGGCGGTGCAGCTCTCTTTCTTTTGGTTTGGTGAACGGACCCGTGGGATACCCTTATGGCACCCATGGGTGGGGGTACAACCCTGTGCCCCTAGTGTATGTTTTTGGGCACCTGTGGGTGGCCCACAGAGCAGGGTATGGGCTGGTGGCAGCTCCATGCTGAATTTGACAGGTGCGCAGAGTATCCTCCATTTTGGGATACCCCAGCCCTGCCATTGGGATCAGTTGATCCCTGATGGAAAACAAGATGGCCCCGGTGGCCTCTTGCTTTCTATTACCCATTACCTTGTTTTCCCAAAGTCCTGGGAAGCCCTGACTCTGTCCCTTCCCCCTGACTGGCTGTTGGATGGAAGTGCCATATATGGTTTTGTTGTGAAGGCCCAGTCAGACTAGCTGGAGCCTTCCCGGTGATATATGTTGTGGGTACCTCCTGGGGGTGGGACCTGGGTGAATAGAGTGTGTGACGAATATGCATTCTGCGTTGTGGGTGTCTAGTATCTGGTGGCTGACACAATGACTGAGACAACCCTGCCCGAAACCGGTATGAATGCAGCTTGGAGTGTTGAATGGCTCGGTACTTGTCCCAATACACATAACTTGTTGTGAGTGTCTGGAGAGAAGTGAATGGCCTGAATACCTTGTGTGCCTGATTGGCTGCCTGCCGGCATGAATGCCCGTAGTCGTGATTGGATGCTTGAGTGTGACCCAGTGGAATGAATGGGAGATCAACAATATATCTGGGGACCTCTCACTGCTAGGAATCGTGTTCAGAAGCTGAAGTCTCCACTACGACGAGTAACTGGATTAAATGACTTTTGACCTTGAAGCCCTGCTGGACGAGAAGAATTGCTGTTGCTCTCCTTCACAATCTGAAAGCTGCTGTGCCTCCAAGGACTGACCCAGAGAGGACCTGGTAAGGCGCCCTCTTCCCGAGCTACGAGGGACCATCGTGCACAGCTGATCTTTGCCAACACTCCCTGGTAGACAGACCTTCGACAGGCTGCCGACCCAATACGGGGACTGCTGCGGAACTCCAAGGAGAAGCACTCGGACTGTTGTCCGCCACTGTCGACGACCGCCGGAGCCGCCGTGCTCCCGTTTGCCTAAGAACTTCAATTGACCATCGGACGCTCTCGTCTGCATCGTCACCCGCTTGTCTCCCGCTGGAGAAGGCCTGACCGTCGACGCGCCGAGGAGCATCCACCGGTGGGCTTCCCGCCACCTACAGACCGCAGAGACGCAGACGACTCGACGCCCTTGCTGGGCCACAGTTCTTCATCATCTCTTTGCGGTCCAGAACTATTGTCCCTGAGGTGCCCCGCACGCCTCTTCCTTGCAGGACGCCAACGCTCTGTCATCGACGAGCACCGCTAGGAACGAAGCTGCCACTTCCCTGCCATAGTTCTCCCTGTTCACTGTCGGACGTTCGACGACCCGTGACTCCCGCCTTAAAGGGAGGGCACTCAAGAAGGGCCGTCGATTCCCCGACACCAAACGCCAAGTTCCCCGACACCTCTCGACGATCCGCGGCTCCCGCTTGAAAGGGAGGCACTCAATAAGGATCGGTGCATCGTCGGAGAACTCTACTCCACCAGGTACATTGGGGGGGTAAAACCTTAACAGGAAGAAGTAAGACTATTGAACATTTGGACTGGGCTTGTGCTATATATCTTTATTTACAGGTTGCCCAGGTGGGGGGATCTCCACACAGAACTGTGTCTAGGTAACGGGGCCAGTATTCTGCCTATTGTTTCAACCATCTTACGTTCCTGCCTATCTCTATTGCTGGTTTACTCGTTATTGATCTGTGTGACATTTTAACCGTACAGTTGATGCACTTTAATGAGATTTGATAACATTAGTGGTACCACTCTAGACGTGTATATATTTATCATTATTGACTTCCAAGTACAAAGTGCGTTATTGTGATTGTGTACATACCTTTGAATATTAATTATATAAAGACTGTGTTTTCAGTAATACAGTGTGTGGACATTCCTTTGTGGGGGTTCGGGGACTACACTGTACTTAAGAACCAGCCTGCATCACCTCCTGAGAAGCTAGGCCTTGATTGCTCGTCCATTGCTACCACAATAGAGAATCTTGGCTGGGGTCCTCTGTGCCTCTCCTCTACCATATAGAGAGCGGAAGTACAGACACCCCCTACCGGTCTTTATTGGTGGTAGCGGTGGGATGCTTATGGTTTTAAGAATCAGTGTATAACCGTGCCACTTACAAAATATCCGCACTTTATTAAATTAAGGTTTGGGTGTGTACAAAATAACTTCATTACAAGCAATGGAGTCTATTGCGAATGGTAAATTGACTCTGATGAGCTCAGAGGCTCTCCAATGTGCTTGTGAAGCCAGGGAGTTAGACTTTGTGGATAAGTCTAGGGCTGAGCTGATAGCTGCCCTGGTGGACTACCAGACCGATGGTGAAACTCTTGATGAGGGGGGGATGCAACCAATGAGGACTCTGCCCCTGGGGTTTCTACTGAATCTGTTTCTGGGAATGCCGCCATTCCTGCTGCCTCTGTTCCGAACCCCAGCAATACCTTGGAGCTTGAGTTATTAAGGATGAAATTGGCCTTTGAATATCGCAAGTTGGAGATAGATGCTGAGTTTAAGAAGGAGGAGTTGGCTCAACAAGTGGAGCTCAAGAATAGGGATCTTGAACTCAAGAATAGGGATCTTGAACTCAAAGACAAGGACACTGAATGTCAGAGAATCCAGCTCGAGAAAGCTCGAGTGGAGACTTCAGCGAAACCCAGTGAGAGTGTCAGGTCCCCAGCCACTAAATTTATGAAGGATTTGGTTGGTGTGTTTTCGGAGGGTTCTGATATCCTCCAATGGATTGAAGCGTTTGAAATAGCTTGTGCAATTTATTATGTTGACAAAAGAGATTGGGCCAAGAGTTTGCTAAGCAGAGTGCCTCAAACTGGATATGACTGTATTCTGAAGCTGAGTGTGGAAGAACGTGGTCAGTATGAGTGTATGAAATCTGCTTTGATTGCCAGGTTTGGCAAGACACCTACCCAATACCTTAAAAGGTTCAGGGATTTTAAGAAAAGAGAGAATGTGTCTTGCGTTGACTGGGTGAGTGCTGCGCACATGAATATGATGGGGTGGATTGATGGTTACAAGGTGAAAACATTTGTTGAATTGTCCCACCTGTTGTTTTTTGAGCATTTTTCCAAAGCCTGTTCACCGAAGCTGTGTCACTATGTTGCTGACCAGAACATTTTGGATCCCTTTAAGCTGGCTAGGTTGGCTGACAAGTGGGTCTCCCACCGGGTGTCCCCTAAGGACTCCATTGGGAAGGACAACGACAAAGAAAAGGGGTCCTCTTAGAAAGCTGAGGATTCCCAAAAGCAGTCACAGTCGAATAAACCTAAACCCTCCTCTCCTAAGACCCAAAAATCTAGTGGGGATAAGTAATCTGCGGGTGGGAATAAGAGTAGTGGTCCACCTGCTGCAAAGCAGGCTCCCGGTGGTTCCAGTACCGTACCCCGCACTCCCGGCACTTGTTGGGACTGTGGGGCGCTGGATCACAAAAGGGGTGACTCCAAGTGTAAAGGTAAGGCACTCGGAGTACAGGCTGTCAGCCTGACCTACCCTTACCCCATGTCTGAGGTGGAGGCCACCTTCCTCCCCTCCTCTACCGGGATCACTTTTGGTGTTCCCGTAGAGATTTCCTTAGTGTCCCTTGGGGCCTGGGACCAGTATGCGGAAATACTGGCGACTATCCCACAGAACACCCGTAGATTTTTGAGAAGTGTCCTCCTGAATGGCCAGCCTTCTACTGGTTTGAGAGACACTGGGGCAAGCATGACAGTGGTGGACAGGACCCTGCTCAAGCCAGAGGACTATGTAGATGCTCCTCTGAGAACCACCAGGTTAGCTGGTGGGCCTCCCAAATTATCGCCTGTAGCCTGAGTCAGACTCGTAATTGGAGACCAGACAGCAAAGCTTCATGTCCTGGTTCAGGACAACGTCCCTGCTAACATTCTGTTAGGTAACGATCTAGTCGAGTTGGGATTGATCGCGGATGGTCTTCCCATGACTGCTGCTGTGGTCACTAGGTCACAGGTCACACCGGGTCTGGCTGTGAGTCAGGTACCCGAGCCGAAGGCACGGCCTAAGGCACGACGAAGGAAGAGCAAGAAGGCCACCTCTGTGGAGGGAGCCCCTTCTCTTCCTGCTGTTCCTACAGCACCCATTGGGTCCATGCTCCGGACGGTCTGGGTCCAGTGGTAAACCCCGTCTCAACTCCTGTGGGAGAAGAGCCAGAAGACTCTCCTGTGGGAGAGGTTCTCAACCCGGAGGATCATCCCTTTCTTCAATGCTTGTTAGCTGAAGGGGGACCCTCCCGGGCAGACTTCTGCAAAGGACAGAGAGAGTGTCCCTCTCTCGAGGGTCTGAGGAAACAGGCCCTGTCCCAGGCACAAGGAGAAGTACCTAGGACGTTCCGGATTTATTGGGAGGGTGAGCTCCTTGTTAGTGAGCCCACTAAGCCTGAACCTGGTGCCCTCAAGAGGTTGGTGGTACCCCAGGTTTACAGGCCCTTCCTACTGCAGTTGGCGCATGAGTTGCCCTTGGCTGGTCATCTTGGTACCAAGAAGACTAAGCAGAAGCTCTCTGCCCATTTCCCGGATGGGAGTAGAAGTGGAGTCCCACTGCAGGATCTGCCCAACCTGTCAGTTGTCTGGCAAGACTGGAGGCAGTGTCATTGCCCCACTTCATCCATTGCCAGTGGTTGGCACACCATTTGATGGGTGGGCATCGACATCGTCGGTCCCCTTGACCCTCCCATGTCAGTTGGACATCGGTTCATCCTGGTTTTGGTAGATCATGCCACCAGGTACCCTGAGGCTATACCCCTTCGGACTGTTACTGCCAAGGTGTTTGCCCGGGCCCTCCTGGGCATTTTCACCTGCGTTGGATTCCCCAAGGAGGTTGTCTCTGACCGAGGATCCAACTTCATGTATAGTTACATGAAAACCATGTGGAAAGAATGTGGGGTAACCTACAAGTTCTCCACTTCTTACCACCCCCAGACCAATGGTCTGGTTGAGAGATTTAATGAAACTCTCAAGGGCATGCTAGGTGCTTTGGAAGAGCCCCTAAGGAGGAACTGGGATCTCCTCCTGCCATGCCTGCTGTTTGCTTACCGAGAGGTACCTCAAGAGGGTGTTGGTTTCAGCCCCTTTGAGTTGCTCTTTGGACATCCCGTGAGGGGGCACCTCGCCTTGATCAGAGGAGGTTTGGAAGCCACCCCTCCCGGTCCCGCCAAGCAAGTGGGGGACTATGTGTTAGGCCTCAGACGGAGGATGACACAGATGATGGGACAAGCAACGGCGAATCTCAAGGCCAGCCAGGAATTGAACAAATACTGGCATGACCTTAAAACATCGCAAGTGGATTGGACTCCGGGACAGGAGGTTCTCGTGATGGAGCCTACCCAGCCTAAGGCATTGGCAGATAAATGGACTGGACCCTTCCGGATAGTCTCCAAGATGGGCTAGGTCAATTATCTGATTGACATGGGAATCCCAGGGGTAGCCCCTCAGGTATTCCATGTTAATAGGCTCAAGCCGTTCCACAGGCGAGCAGAAGTCTCATGTTTCTTGCTGGCTTCAGAGCAAGAAGAGGATGAGAGTGAGCCCCTTCCTGATTTGCTGCATAGCAAGCCTCAGGATAGCTCAGTGGAGGGAGTACAGCTCTCTCCAGATTTGACAACCGAGCAGCAGAGGGCCTGCCGGTCTTTGCTCCAGCAGTAACGTGTTATTGAACCCTCAACCAGTCCCTGGTCCAGTCCAGTGGTCCTTGTCCCCAAGGCAAGTTCCCAGGCCGGTACCAAGGATTGGAGGTTCTGTGTGGACTACCGAGGAGTCACCAAAACTGATGCGCACCCACTGCCCCGGGCTGATGAGCTCGTGGACACCATAGGTGCTGCCAAATTTGTGAGCACCTTTGACCTCACCTCAGGCTATTGGCAAATAGCTCTGACGGACCATGCCAAGGAAAAGACGGCGTTCTCCACCCCAGAGGGACTCTACCAGTTTAGGGTCATGCCTTTTGGGTTAAAGAATGCCCCTGCCACCTTCCAGAGCTTGGTCAATCATGCTCTCAGTGGGCTGGAAGCCTTTTGTGTGGCTTATTTAGACGACATTGCTGTCTACAGTTCCACTTGGGAAGAGCACCTGACACATCTGGGTAGAGTGTTGCAGGCCTTAAAGAGGGCTAACCTCACTATCAAGGCCACCAAGTGCCAGATAGCTCAGGGGAAAGTCAGGTATCTTGGTCATGAGGTAGGAGGGGGTCAAATCAGACCTCTCCCCAGTAAGGTACAGGATGTACAGGACTGGGAGACTCCCACTACTCAAACCCAGGTGAGAGCCTTTTTGGGTCTCACTGGGTACTATCGCAATTTCATGGCGGACTATGGAACCATAGCTGCACCACTGACAGCGCTGACTTCGCCCAAAAAGCCTAGGAAGGTCAATTGGACTGAAGACTGTCGGAGGGCCTTTAAAGGCTTGAAAGAAAGTCTGTGTCGGGCACCCGTGTTGTGTGCACCTGACTACAGCCGACCCTTTATCGTCCAGATGGATGCCTGCGACACCGGAATTGGAGCTGTCTTGTCCCAGTTAGATGACAAAGGGAGAGAACATCCTATCATATTCATCAGTAGACAACTCAAGGGTAGAGAACTTAGGTGGGCTACTGTTGAAAAGGAATGTTTTAGTATAGTTTGGAGCCTTAGGCGTTTTAGGCCCTACCTTACGGGGTCTACCTCAGGGTCCAAACAGATCATAAGCCCCTAAAGTGGCTTATGCAGATGAAGGGTGAAAACCCGAAACTGCTCAGGTGGTCCATTAGCCTACAACGGCTAGACTTCACCATAGAGCACAGACCAGGGAAGAGTCACGATAATGCAGATGGCCTTTCCAGAAGGTATGTTGACCGTCTGGATGAGGGTGTCTATCCCGTGGGAGATTAGGCACCCTCCACCTCAGTCTGGGGGGGCCGACTGTGATGCTGGAAATGCATCGGAGGGACAGGGCCTCCGTATCCTTGTCCTTTACTGCTTTTTATCGTGTGTTCTGTCGTGTTTCCCGTGCAGGAGTTCATGTGGGACTCCTGGCGGTGCAGCTCTCTTTCTGTTGGTTTGGTGAACTGACCCGTGGTATACCCTTATGGCACCCCTGGGTGGGGGTACAACCCTGTGCCCCTAGTGTATGTTTTTGGGCACCTGTGGGTGGCCCACAGAGCAGGGTATGGGCTGGTGGCAGCTCCATGCTGAATTTGACAGGTGCGCAGAGTATCCTCCATTTTGGGATACCCCGGCCCTGCCATTGGGATCAGTTGATCCCTGATGGAAAACAAGATGGCCCCGGTGGCCTCTTGCTTTCTAGTACCCATTACCTTGTTTTCCCAAAGTCCTGGGAAGCCCTGACTCTGTCCCTTCCCCCTGACTGGCTGCTGGATGGAAGTGCCATATATGGTGTTGTTGTGAAGGCCCAGTCAGACTAGCTGGAGCCTTCCCGGTGATGTATGTTGTGGGTACCTCCTGTGGGTGGGACCTGGGTGAATAGAGTGTGTGACGAATATGCATTCTGTGTTGTGGGTGTCTAGTTTCTGGTGGATGACACAATGACTGAGACCCGTGACTCCCGCCTTAAAGGGAGGGCACTCAAGAAGGGCCGTCGATTCCCCGACACCGAACGCCAAGTTAACCCGACACCTCTCGACGATCCGTGGCTCCCGCCTGAAAGGGAGGCACTCAAGAAGGATCGGTCGGTGCATCGTCGGAGAACTCTACTCCACCAGGTACATTGGTGGGGGGTAAAACCTTAACAGGAGGAAGTAAGACTATTGAACATTTGGACTGGGCTTGTGCTATATATCTTTATTTACAGGTTGCCCAGGTGGGGGGATCTCCACACAGAACTGTGTCTCGGTAACGGGGCCAGTATTCTGCCTATTGTTTCAACCATCTTACGTTCCTGCCTATCTCTATTGCTGGTTTACTCGTTATTGATCTGTGTGACATTTTAACCGTACAGTTGATGCACTTTAATGAGATTTGATAACATTAGTGGTACCACTCTAGACGTGTATATATTTATCATTATTACTTCCAAGTACAAAGTGCGTTATTGTGATTGTGCACATGCCTTTGAATATTAATTATATAAAGACTGTGTTTTCAGTAATACAGTGTGTGGATATTCCTTTGTGGGGGTTCGGGGACTACACTGTACTTAAGAACCAGCCTGCATCACCTCCTGAGAAGCTAGGCCTTGATTGCTCGTCCATTGCTACCACAATAGAGAATCTTGGCTGGGGTCCTCTGTGCCTCTCCTCTACCATATAGAGAGCGGAAGTACAGACAGCCCCTACCGGTCTTTACACTGCAGCCCAAACTCCACTGTGTGCCTCCGGCACGGGGGCGCACCGGAGCAGAGGTCTTTCTTTCTTCCAGGGGCTCCATGTAGCGCCTCCACTCCTCACCTCTCGGCTGAATCGTACTCGTCAGGACGACGTGAGGTCCTCAGGCAGACCGCACACAAGAGGGCTCACTGCCCACGTTCAGGCCGCGGAAGCCTGGACCAGTCACTAAGCGTTTCGCCAGCTCCACTCTTGTGCGCATCTGCAGCGCAACGGCGCTTCCCCAGTGCCGGTCTCACACAGGCCAGAGTCTATTGATCCCAGGTAATGGGGGGTCTCTGCCAGCACCCCCGTCCACGCCTCAGAGTGGGCTTGCAGGCAGCCACTCCTGTACGTGCCATGGCCCAGGTCTCATCGGGCCACCGCTCTGTTGCCAATCTCCGCAACAGGAGCACCACAAGCCACAGAGGTTCCCCAAACGGCACCAGCAAGGTAGAGAAATTCAAATAGCCACCAGTTACGGCAGTGGGATGATACAGGATGTTATCCAGATATTTGAGCACCTCTCAGGAGCTTACGGACTTGCAGCCATCTTGGCTGGGCTCTCCAGCTCTCCCCCACCCCCCAATGCTTCAGATTTTCAATACTCCGAGCGAAACACCTATTAGCCATGGGGGTTTTATTCCAGGCTTCAATGAATTCTACGGTTAGTAGATTATTAAACTTGAAACCGTAGGTGGTACCGTCTTATTTTGGATATTTGTACACATATTTCGGGATGTCGCCCAAAGATTGAATAAAAGAAATATATTCAATTGCTATAGTTTTCAAGGCTAGGTCAACCATATTATGTTCCAGTGCAATCTGTACTATTAAGCTTTTTAGCTGGGCTTTCATTTTTTATCCATATTATCCAGGACATCAGTTTTGAGACAATTGGCCCAGTATGATGCATCACTGTACCATTTACCTAGCATAGTGAAGTTTAGTTCAGTTTGCACATCAAAGCAAGCGACTTATACCTGTTGCAACAATGTGCACACATTTGCAGAGTGTATTTTGTTTACAAAATGTAATCTCTTTATCAGCTGATGATGAATTGATATGAGGGCGAACTCTGCCCGGATGTATTCTACGGTAAACTCTGTCAACAAGAAAATAGACTCTTACTCCTACGTCCCATCCCCTTTCCTCCATACTTGTATGGATGTCCCACCAGCGGACAGGATCAAAGGCCTTTGCACTGGAAGGGTCAGCTACTAGAGTGACCTTGCTTGATGGAGTATCGTCTCCAGAGGACTCCTCCCCTTCTGAAAGTGCTACGTAGCCAGCTCATAGATCACAACTACTAACTCCAGCAGGTAGAACCTCATCTAATCAGGTGTCCATGAGGAGAGTGGAACATTCAGGGGAAGATGTGCCTTGGTGGACCTCGTACCCTAATCCTTCGACCTCAGGCAGGTACCCTGATCAGTGGATACAGCAGCAGAGGCAAATCTCCTGCAGACCGGTGGCGTCAACATGGACACCAACAGCTGAAGCACCACGTACATCAGTGCAGACCTCACCAGCGTGTGAGGATAATTGTTTTTACAGGTTTTTGAACCTGATAAAATCTCCTCAAATCTGTAATTCTGAAGGGATTGATAAAATAAGTAATGGCTCAAGATCAACCATTAACTCCAGGACCAGCTCAGCCTACTGCACCAGTGCAGCCTCCTCTGCCCCACCTTCACAGCTGCCTGCTTCCCTTCCTCCTCAGCCTGTGGTAATTCCAACAGCACAGGAGAAAGTGTGTCAGCCTACTGATAAAAGATTGGATCAAGTACATTTGGACACTGCCAAGGGTGAAGATGCTGGACAACCTTCTGGTCCAAGCTCGGAGAACAAAGCCCAGGACGCAGATGAAGAAGAGGAAGACGCAGAATTTCAATCTTCTGCCACGGCTTTTCATGAAAGGTTTGAGGGCCTTGCAGAATTTTGATTTTTTGGAGTACCAATAGCACGGCAAGGTCAGCCTGAATCGGGACTCTTCGCAGAGGTGTTAGAAGACAAGGCTACTAACAAGTCAGGCAAACCCATCTAAAAGGATGTGCTGATGGTGGCAAAGAAGCTTTGGGTAAAACTCTCATTCATGTCCTTCAGTCAGCAAGAAACTGGATGCACGGTACATGTAGCTGGGATTGGAAGGTTCACTGCTAACTCCCCATCCACAACCACATTCATCTATTGTAGCACCTCAATCATTATAGTGTGGCAGGATCTTCTGCTGCTTCTTCAACAGCAGCAACCTTGTTATCAAAGGAAGATAATAGACTAAAAGCCTTTGGAAAGAAGGTATATTTGAATACTCCATTTACGTCAGGCCAACATGGGCAGGTTACTGGTAGTGACCAATCAGTGGCTATGGAGTGAGATATCAGATTTTGTGCAAGATTTACCCACAGACAAACAGGCAGCTTTTAAATCGGGCTGGCTGAAGCAGAAATGGTGGATCAGGATTTGTTAGAGTACTCAGTTGGACGTACAGATAGACTGTTAGACCTCCCTTCCGAAGGTGCTGACCTTTTCCATTCCTCCACAGATGAGAAATTGACCAAAGGGACGACTGGCACTCAGACAGCAGTCTTTAACAATTCTCCCAAAGCCAAGTAGCAAACCTTTTTCTCATTCAGCCTAGGTCATATACCAGGTCTAGGCCGTTTGGAGGATTGAGAGGGTTCCGGGAGAGGAGGGCTTGGCAGCCAGACCGACCCCCCAGAACCAATTGGCGTACACAACAAAGAACCTCCCATAAGGGGTTTTATTCGCCCCCCTCCTCCTCACCAGCCTCTGAATCCAAGAAAGTACGTTTTAGGAGGTCGAAATTTTGTAAGGTTATTTGAAAACCATATACAAATATATAAAAAAAGAAATCCAAGAAACAGTGATGTACACATCCAGGTTCATGCGTCCGGGTCTCCAGTGGGGGCCAGATTAGGTCTGCACAATGAACAATGGTGTCAGCATTTCTAAGACCCCAGGCTAATTTCGGTGCTTTCCGTCTTCCCATCCCCTCCTCTCCTTAAGGTCCTACCCATTGGTACACTTAGGGTCCCCTTCATTACTCAAAGATGTGCAAGGGTTGATAGCTCGTGCGGTAGCTGAGGTTCCTCCATCATTCAGGAACCAAGGAATCTGTTAATGGATATTTGCTATCCCCAATAAGAATCAGGCTGGCCGGAGGGTAGTATTGGACCGATTGTATCTCAACCTACACCTACCTCATCAAACAATCAAGATGTGTATGCCAGTGCCGATAGCAGAGGCTCTCTGTGTCGGGGATTTGCTGTGTGCCTCGGACCTGAAGGATGCTTACCTCCATGTACCGATTTGGCCGCTCCACCGAGAATGTGTCAGATTCTGAGTAATGGGGAGGCATTCCCATTACAGAGTTCTTCTTTTTGGGCTCAATGCAGCCCCGCGGTTATTTACAAAAGTAATTAATGCGTTGCCAGTCTGTTTAGGAGAAGGGGTCAGCATGTCTATGCTTACCTAGACGACTGGTTGATCAGGGCAGAGTCCTCAGCGGAAGCCTCCCAGACTCTCCAGGAACTTAAAGATATTTTCCAACAAGGATTTTCAATCAATGAAAAAGCCAGAGTTTTTATCAACTCAAAGAATCACCTTCGTAGGGTTTCAATGGGACATAGTTCAGGCCAGGATTTTTCCAACACCAGGTAGGCCAAGAGATATCTTGGCAGCAATTAAATATTTTTTATCCAAAACCTGAACTACAGTCTGGTGGTACCAATACCTGGTAGGCCTGTTGGCAACCTGCATTCTGCATTCTGACTGTTCCGCTAGCAAGGCTCAAGATGCGTAGGCTGCGAAGGAGCAAATTAATTTGGCAGCTTCCTTAGACCAAGAGTTGGGCTTGCAAGCAGACAAAGTGTCAGTCCCAATGATTTTAAAACAGAATCTTCATTGGTGGAGAGAGGAGAAACGTTTGATGTGTGGGGCTCCATTGCATCCAGTTTCTCATACAGGAACAATAACCACAAATTCATCCTTGGAGGGCTTGAGAGCTACATTGGGGAATCATATAACACATGGCCTGTGGCTTGTTAAGTACAGAGAACAGCACATAAACTACTTAGAAGTGAAGGACATATTTCTAGTCTTGAATTTTCTTCTTCTTTTGCTATAGTAAGTGGTAATTCTAGTACTAACAGTATAGCTGCAATGTTTTATCTTAACAAACAGGGAGGCACCGATACTCCAGCCTTGTGCATCCTAACTCTCCAAGTTTGATAATTGGCAGTGTAACAGGACATATGGATGAGAGCAGGCCACCATCCGTGTACAACACACGGAGGCAAACAGGCTCAGCAGACCCATAGCAACATCATACAAATGTGATCTCTCGTTGGACATTACTCAAGAATTATTCGATCCCTGGGACTTCCCGGAGATGAATCTTTTTGCAGTGAGCATCAACTCAAAGCCAGATGTATGCAGGGGGCCAGTGCTGCAGCTGTGCATACAGGCATTGTCGCTAGTGACTTGGCTCCTGAAAAACTAACTTTAGGGCATCTTAAACTTTCCGAAGACTATTCAAACATTATTTAAGTAGCTCGAAAAGAATCCACCAGATCTCAATTTTCTTTGAAATCTCTTTATTATTGTGTAATAACAACAAAGACAGTTTCCCCGAACTATTTGGGACAATGATAGAACAACAATATAATATTCCAACAATTAACATACATTTTCATACATTATCGGGGTCAAAATTGAAGCCATCAAAACTAGGTTGCATTCTTGAGAGGAAGTGATGTTTATATGGGTCCCAAATATCTTTGTGCCTTGATCATTCAGGTGTCAAGCTTCTGTAGTCCGACTCCATATCGTAACAGTACATAATGTCCTTCAACCAGGTCCCTTTTGTACAGGATGACCTCTACCGCAAGCCACTGCTACTCTCTGTTTCGCAAAGACTAGCATCAATCCGGCTAAGCATTGTGCATTCACTTGGAGCTCCTTCGTATATCCCAGTAATGCTACCAGTGGTGACACTTCCACTTGCTCACCTATGATTTCCTGCACTATAGAAAGAAAATCAGTACAGAAACCCATCACCAATGGGCACTGCCAGGCCAGATGTAAAATAGTGCCAGGTGTGTAGGCACATCACATACATTCCTCTGAGCTGTTCGGAGAGTATTTGTGAATGGACATCGGTGTGTAATAGGCGTCATGCGCCCTTTCAGGTTGTACTTATGGAATATATGGAGGATACGCCGCCATTGAATTGCACATCACGTTTCTATTCAACATGTTTTAACGGTCTAGTCATTTACATCAAACCCGCCACCGGGTTGGATTTAGTAATTCGGCACCCGGTGGTCAGCGCATTGCAGCCCCTTTAGTTTTGCTCTACTTTGGGTCCGATGCTAGTTTTCTGCTGTCTCTTGCTCTCTCCTCGAGCCCTGCTCTTCTCCTTTTCCCTTGCTCCTTACTTCCTTCCCACCTCTCTGCTGTTCCCCCACAGCGTGCTTTTGGTTGCCGTGGCGCTTTCTCCCCCCACGGCAAGCCCTGTGTCTCTGGTCTGTGGATCCCGCTCTTGTATTTCTCTGGTTCCTCGCTACTCGATCCCTTGTCAGCGCAGGGCTTTCTACTTTTGAGCTACTTGTTTTCTCCCTGTGGTCCTTCCGGGTGCCCTGACTGGTTTTCCGCTGGAACGCCTGGAGCCCTTGATCTTAGCCACTGATTCCTTCGTTTGGAATGCACTGGCCCTCTGCCTTCATACGGAAGTTTCTTCTAGAATCACCCTGTTTGGATACTGATCTTACTACACTCCTGGACACTGTCTGCACCAACCTTTTCGGATCTGATCCTAGAAGAGGTTTTTTTCCGCAATCCAAGGCTTTTTCCTCTTCAAGGCTCCCTCGGAGAAGGGGCCACTAGCCCGCCTATTGTCAAGAGGCAGGCATAGTGGCTTCCCTGCGAAGGAGACCCTATCTCTTCCATAAAAAAACGGAACCCACGGCGGAGAGGAAGAGACGAGAACCTACGGTCCAGCTCCAGTGAGACTGGTGAGGACAAAGATGAGTTATCTGAAGCAAGTGACAATCCTAGCAAACCTGATAATAGGTTTGATTTGTGAATTTCAAATATAGGAGTTTAAATTGGTTATCAAAGGCAACCCTTCTAGACTGTTTGCAGCAGTATTGCCAAGTTTGATCAGTTATCAGATGTCCCAATGAGTCCTCCCATTTATGGTGCGATTCTTTCAGCCACCCCAACTTGCCCTCTTATTATCTTCACATACAGACTCAAAACTAGTTTCCCGGCCCCCTCAGCCATTATAGTCGAGTGGAGTAGTGGTAAGTTGTCTGGTGACTTAGGGAAGGAGGTGAACATACCTTTCAGTGTGTTTCGGATTCTGAAATAGAGAAATATGTCCTGCAGTGAAATACCTCCCAGTTTTTTAAAGTTGTCCAGTGTCAGACTTTGGCCTTGGGGGAACAAATCTTGAAACCTGGTCAGACCCAGTTTATGCCAAGCTGCGCACATGCATTCTACAATATTTCTCATCCCAGTCGTATAAGGAGGGTCTGTAAGGACCATCACCCGTTAGAGGGATGGCGCTGCTAGGGCCCTCTGTATCTGGACATGCAACTTATCTGGGTTTGGGACATACCAATATGATATCATATGATATGATATGATATGGCATTTATAACGCACCTATACATAAGTGTTTCAATAAGTGAGCTACGACTGCTAGATAGTAGGACTGAAAGTCAGGAAGTGCCACCCCCCCTCTATCCTACGAAGCGATTATCTTCTCCCATCGTACCCGGGGCTGTTTACCGACGCATGCAAACCGTAAAAAGTCAGCAGGCCCACTAAGGGAACATGGAGAAAAGCATAGAAATCTAGGAAGTAGCACCATTTTGACCAAGGAGATCCTACCTTATAGAGAGATAGGAAGTGTAATCCAACTGTCTACTGCGACTACACCTGTTCCAGTTTTCTACCATAGTTTTCCCCATAAACTTTCTGGCGCCCTTGCTAGTTCCACTCCCAAATATCGTGTAGTGGTCATATGTCTTTGAAATCCTAAGCCTTTCAGGGATGCCACCACTTGTTCAGAAACCAAGAACAGGACTGATTTGTTGGTGTTGATTTGAAGTCCATAGAAGCTCCCACAATCCAAAATGTCAGACATAATAGGCTCCAGATTAACTTTGGGGTCCTTTACATATAAAACCATATCATGTGCCTAAAATGATATGACCAACTTATGCTTGTAAAACTGTCTATGTATATGCCGCTCTCTAATTAACTCATCCAAGGGCTCGATTGCCAAAGCAAAAAGAAGAGGGCAAAGAGGGCACTCCTGTCTCGTACCTCTGCCCCTTAAAACCTGGTCTGAAAGCTGTCCACTTGCTCAAATACGTGCCACTGGTTGTGTATACAACAGCAAGACCATTGATAGAAACTCCTCCCCAACCCCTATTCGCCTTATTACAGCAAACAAGAATGGCCACTCCACAGACTCAAAGGCCTTCTGTGTGTCCAGCCGAGCAGCCACTACATCAGTGTCCTGATCCACCGCTGACATCAGGCTGAATATACGTCTAAGCCCGTATGATGATGACCTTCTGGGTATAAAGCCAGCTTGATCAGCTTTCACACATGACGGCATACGCAGCCCCAGGCACGGGGCCAACACCCTGGCCAGGATTTTACTATCTATATTGATAAGCGAGATTGGCCTGTAGGCTGAACACTCTATGGGATATTTCCCTAGTTTTAATAATACTGTCACCACTGCCTCTCTCCTTGTTGCTGGGAGCACCCCTTCCCCAGGGGCCTGATGGTACACCTTTACAAGATGGGGGGCCAGAGTCGCTGTGTATGACTTATGAAAATTAGCAGTAAAACATCTGGCCCAGGCGCCTTCCCAGAGGGAAGTGCTTGGATCGCTTGTTGCTCCTCTTGCAGTGTAAGAGGGTTACAGAGCCATTCTCTCTCTCCCTGACTAAACCAATACAGGGCCACATGATCCACAAATATTTCATTGTGCGAGTGCAAAGCCTCCTGGTCCGATGAATACAAATGTGTGTAGAGTTCCCACATTACAATATATAATAATAATAATATATATATATAATATTATTATAATAATATAATAATATTATATAATATATAATACTATAAGTGCTCCTTACCTCCCCCGTGTTGTCCTTAATAGCTGTGATATGTGTTTTGGGATTCTCAACTCTCGCCACCACAATATAAGAGTAAGCGGACCAGGTTGTGACACTGGGCTGATCAGTAAGGCTTTGATTCTTTAAATTGCTCGCTGGATAATGCCTTCCCATTCTCAGCTCATTTTACTCGCTCAGGTGAGCAGGTAGATACTTGTAGGACATATTTAGCAGCCAAAGGAGAAAACCTGTTAGTCAAAAAACATCTAGAGGGTCTCTCCAGGTTGTTCCCTCCAGTTTGAAGACCTTGGTCGGTTTGGGATCTCAATGTAGTGCTGGCGGCCCTGGTGCATGAACCTTTTGAGCAAATGGTCTAAGTGGAGATCGAGTTAGTTGAAAAATACATTATTGGTGGCACTAACATCAGCCAGAAGAATTAGTGAAATTCACGCTCTTTAACATCAGAACCTTATGCGACCTTTACCAAAGATTATTTTGGATTTTCATATTAACCAAGTGATAGTGTTACCAACATTCTTTCTCAATCCTCAATCACAAACTATGTGATGAACCAGAAGAAGGAGTCAGACTATACCTTAACATTTTAAGGGTGTTTGTTTGAAATAAAGAGAAAATACCTAACTGTCCCTATTACTATGAGGGATTTTCCCTGCCTAAAAAAAACGAAAATATGGGTGCTTGTCAATTGTCCAAAAGAAAATAGTCCTCAGTGCGAAACCTAACTCCTATCTGCCACTACCACTTTTAGGAAAAAAGTAGCATCAACCTTTGTCAGAGCAGTAGCTTTTCCACTCAGGCTTCTTCTGGCCAAACCTACTTGGGTTGCTACGAAGTACTGTGTATCAATCTAATGTGGGTTTTCAATAGTTGAATGATTCGTGCAATTCCACCAACTTGGACATTGACTTTCAAATTCTTCGATTTAGAATTGAGTAATTGAACCGCCAATTTTTCCTTGTTGTTCAAGTGTGGAAAAAAGGTTAATTCTTTTTCTAGGGCTCCCCAAACCCTTCTGGCCCTCTGATTTGTTCAACTCAGCAGGGTCTCTCTTGGGCATCTGTCCGTGTCCATCTATCGGTTTCTCAGACTTCCGTAACACTTTTGGTTTCTGCAGCTCCTTGTTTTGCTCTCTTTAGTTAAGCCCCTTTGGCTTTCGGATTTGCTTTACTTCCCGGCTTAACCATCGGTCCCTCTCCCCGGCTTTACCTTCTCGGGAGCACCTGCTTCACTTTGCCTGCCCGCTACGGCACTAGTTACACTTCTCATATGGAGATCAGGGATTAGGTTTTTCTGTTGCAGTCTGGTCTCTGTGTCAGTTAACGGGCCCCAGGGCCACCACGGCTTGTCTGTGGTTGCTCCACCAAGCGAGATGGTTTCTCTGCCGTCCCCGTCTCCGTTTTGTCGATGTCCCCCTTCGCAAAGCCAGCCTTCCGGCGTCTATCTAGGTCTACTCTCTCTCCTTGCTACTGCTGGCTGCTTGGCTCTGCACCACAGGACATTCTCACATCAGAGGCCCACCTCTGCGTAGTATTCTTCTTTCTACATTCCAGCTTCCTCATCTCTTTGTTCTCACTGCTGCATTTCCACAGGGTGTGTTGATCTGCATCATCTGTTGACTTCACAAGGATCCCAGCATTGCCTACAGTCAATGTTAATATGTTGGGTATGCCAATCCACTGAACAAATGTCAGTCTTTTCTATTCCCATTTAGGCAGCCACTGTGTTCTTTGTAGGGAGATCCTGGTAGGAATGGGAGTTCTTGTCCCCTAGAGGGGAGTCTAGGAAGGGTCTTGCTCAGCGGGCTCACCTTCCTGGCCTCACAGGGGGTGGCTCCCCCCTGGGAAGAAGGGTCGAATTGTCCAGATTGACAAAGTATTACTCTTTGTAGACGTTTGTAGAGCACTACAATTCTGCTTAAATAGAACAAAGGATTTCATTTCATCTGACACTCTGTAACTGTTGGGAGTATGTCTCCAGGCAAACAAGCGCCCAAAGCATCTATTGCCAGGTGGATGATATCCTGCATTTCTGAAGCATACAGGGTGCAAGGGAAAACTTCTCCGGAGTGTATACATGCTTATTTAGTAAGAGCCAAAGCAGCAGCAGTGGCTTTTCAGCATCATGTACCATGGGATGTCATTAGTAAAGCTGCAACTGTGTCTACGCCAGCGGCCTTCTGTAGGCATTACTGTCTTGATGTTACCTGTTAGGAAGATACAGCTTTCGGTCAGGCAGTTCCCAGTAATGTATTCACATGAAGAATTACTGTATTTTTTGTGTTTAATGTCTATGGGGTTTATCTCACCCTCATAGAAACCATCTTTATCCACATGTGTTACACAGCACCCTCCGTGCAGTGACACAGGGGTGTCATAGCGACCCCCAAACATAGACTCCATACCCTGGGACTGACTACTGTCTCCCAGGGCATGTAAAGTCCCCATTGGCTTTACTAGTCAATCTTTATGAACAAAACCAATACAACCCATCTTACTATGGAGGTACTGGCAAGGGTTAATAGTTTTTCCCTTATGTTCATTTTTGAGAGGGTACCGTACAGTCCCTCTCTTAAAAGTTTCTGGCTGGTGGCAGTGGTTACTACCAAAAATATTCGACCGCGAATATTTCCCTATGAGATTTTCCCATTGTTCGAGGCTACCATTTACTGACAATCTCTAACATACCGCCGGTTTATTCTTATATTAACTTTACTCCGGTAGGTTTTATTTGCCAGAACTTTTATATAAATTATTTCTCGTGTCTTTCTCTAAGATCCTAACACAGGTCAGGGATCCTTTGTTCGTCCTTTTGGCGGGCTTCTGCCAAGAAGCCCCCCTTTCGGTGCCACTGAGTCTGGGGTGGAACCCCTGTGTGGCAGGGGGAGTAGGACCCCTGGACAGGGTTGCCTCAGCAACCCATGTTGCACTCTGCCCTGATAGGCTGAGGGTCTCCCGCCGGACGACCACTCCACTGTGTGAG